>NC_142508.1:51398970-51709705 GCF_057876585.1 Rhinolophus sinicus
TTCTTTTCAGCCCCCACCCCCAGCAGACATCCACATCCGGCCAAGTTGCTGGCTGTCTTGGTGGGAGGCCCCAGGCGGCTGCTCAGCAGCGGTGGTGCAGGCCGGGAAAAGGCAGTGAACTTGAGGGCCCCCCACTTATCTGTGGAAGAAAGCTGGGAAGATCCGACTGAAGGTGGAATACAGTAGAGTGGGCCAGAGGCCTATGGGAGGTGACTCGGCCACGGCTGCCTGATGACTACCTGTGGGAGTAGCCACGAGCAGCCTGGCCGGGGCCCTCCCTCTAGCCAGACCCCTCCAGTCCTCTGAGCCTCTTCCTTGGGGAAGCTATAAGCTGATGTTCCCCTCTGGTTGTCCTCCCGTTGGTGTCTGGGAAAATCGTATTGACAATTGGCAGGTGAGGCCAGTGAGACAAGTAAGGCTCCCCAGGTGTTACAGTGAGGGCATGGCAGCCAGGTGGCCCAGGTTCAAATCCCACTCTGTCATTTCCTAGCTCGTGTTCTTGAGCTATTCCCTTCAGAACCTCAGTTTCCCTTTTCGTCACACAGGGAAAGTAGCAGTATCTACCCGATACTGTTATGCAGGTTACATAAGAGACAAATAATGGACACATTTGAGCTCTGGTTTTAAGCTATTGTCTTTGAATAGTTGATGCTTTGAGATCCCCTGTCTTCTGTGTCAAGTGCGTCTCCTCTCCTTGTCATGGTCCCCTCTTCTCTATTTATCCTTCTTTTCCTCTTCCCACCTCCAGTTCTATCTCCTCTTACCCTGATCTTAGCAGCCTGTTCTATTTAAACTTCTCTCAGAGGAGGGAGTGACAGCATCAAGTGTTCTTACCATTCCAGTTCCCTGGTCCGAGAAGGGAAGAAATCAAGAGGAGGGCCTCAGCTAGCCTCAGCTGCCAGATACGCCCTTCATATCTGTTTCATGAACGGCTACTCGGTTCTTAAGGCCCAGATCAAAAGCCTCTTCCTCCAGGAAGTCCTCCCAAACTCCCTTGAGCAGCTGATGGCTGCCTCTCTTTCTCCCCTACAACACAGGCCATTGGCGTACTGACCCCTGAGATTCTGTCCCAGGCAGGCTCCTACATTCTCTTGCCTGAGGCCATAGTAACCTGTTGCCACCTGGTGAAAACGCTGGTTCAGGGAGGGGCTGCCAACTCCAGCTCTCTCTACAACCTGTGCCAGTGGAACACCAGAGACTAGTTAAAATAACTAAATAAATATTAAGGGGAAAGTATGGGTAAATGAACCATGAAAACATCAAACGTAACAGGATCCAGCATGAGGAATGTAGGTCGTGTGTCTTCTGCCTACTCTGCTGTCGTCCCAGCCATGTTACAAATGACACCTTCTCTGAGAGCCACTGCTTCTCTCCCAGCACCTTCTTTCACTCCTTGTTTGTCCTTGCCATTATTGTCCTTGTCACTCTGTTCCTTTTTTCTATAGGAAAGGTCTTCAGATACAAGTTATTATTTGTTGCATACATTTACTATGCAAGCTAAGTGGTTTACACACATACCCTGATGTCTTCCAACGTTCCTGTGGCTTTGTCTCTGTGTGAAACAGCCCTCTGGGAAGCATCGTCTGGCTGCAGAGTGATCCAGAAAAAGGAATTTTAACTTTTATTTCAGGGGTCAGCTGACTGATTCTGTAAAGGGTCAGAGAGCAAATATTTTCTGGTTTGTAGGGCACACAGGCTCTGTCACAACTAGTGAACCCAACTGAACCATTGCAACGCTAAAGCAGCCAGGGACAGCTCATAAATAAATGACAGTGTCTGTGTTCCAATAAAGCTTTATGTACAAAAGCAAATGGTGGGCCGGATTTGGCTGTAGCTTGCTGGCCCTGGCTTTACATGTCTTTTTAAGTCCCAATTCATCCTCAGCACGTCTCATAAAATATTTTCCTCCAGTTTCTAATTCTCTTTGGCATTTCCATAGGTGAGAGCCCCAAGTACTGTGTCGCCCCAGGCAACGTGGCTTTTCTTCCCCAGTTCTCTCTCACCCTTTCTCCCAGTCTTTTTAACACAGATCAGGTGAGCCTCTCTGGCTGGTTTCTTCTCTGTCTCTTTCTGTCCCTCTCTGTCTCTCTCTTTCTCACACACACACAGGATTTTAACATGGTGCTGGCAGAGGAGAGGGAAGTGAGGCCCGGGTACTGACTGGTGAATACATCTTGTCTCCTCACAGTTTATTAACTCATTCACGTCCCTCAACTGGCTCATGCTTTTGGGTGATGATGTCGTTTTACAAAACAGTAAACGGAGGCTCACGAAGCTTCAGCCACTTGTCCAAAGCCAGGCTGTGAGTAAATGATGGGGCTGGAATCTATGTTGGGTCTGTACAGCCCCAAAGCTCCCACTCCTGGCGGACGGACCTCCCCCCAGACACCAGGGCTCAGAGCTCCGACCCCTGCCGCCTAGTCTCCTCTTAGCGCTCATCTCCGTTTCCTGTGTCTTTGCAGGGAATTTGCATCTGGGGCTGAAGACGGCGACAGTCAAGCCCCAAAGCCTTCCTAGGACACCCCAGGATTGTCTCACATGGGACCCTTCTACACAACGGCAGACAGAGCTGAAGAATTATGGCCAACTGGAAGAAGGGGGTAATCAGAGCATCAGGACCGAACCGGCCACTCGGCATGTTTTAGGTCCCTTGCAAAGTGCTGTGTACTGAGGAGCTCACTGCTTTGCATTCCTGCTTGCCGAGCGCTGGCACTGTGGCATGGCACTGTTACCCTGTCTAAGGGACAAGGGCTGGGGCTCAGAGAGTCTATGTCATCTTCTCAGTGTTGCAGAGGGGGCTTCCAGCCCTCGTCTCCGACCTGCCACACATGCTGCCTTTAGTTCCTAGATTGTCCCCACCACCAAATTCATGTGCTTCCTGGACACATGACTTTATTTGGAAATAAGGTGGTTGCAGATATGTTTCGGTAAAATGAGGTCATTCTGGGGTATGTGGGCTCTTAATCCCGCATGACTTGTGTCCTTATCAGAGGAGGAGAAGAGACACAAAGACAGACACACAGAGAGAAGACGCCCAAGTGATGACAGAACAGACTAGAGTGGTGTGTCTACAAGCCAAGGAATGCCAAGAATTGCCAGAAGCTCAGAGAAAGGCATGGAACAAATTCTCCCCTAGAGGCTTCAGGGGGAGCACAGCCCTACCGACACCTTGATTTCAGACTGGCCTCCAGAACTGAGAGAGAATACGTTCCTGTTTTCTTAAGTCTCCCGGTTTACAGTACTCTATTATAGCAGCCCTAAGAAACGGATAGTTACTAAACCCCATCACACTAGGACCTGGCAGTGCCAGACTGTGATCCACAGTCAGTCCAGCCTCCAGGGGGGACATGCGGCAGCTCAGCCTCCAGAGCTGAAACCCTGAAGGTTCTGGTGGAGGCCAAGGAGACAGGAAGAGACTGGAAGGGCAGCCCAAGGGCTAATGGGAGTCGGTTCTTCCCAAAATACTGGCAGGCTTCAGTTTCCTGAATACTCTGGACACTCACTGTCACCCGGGACTGAGGCTTTGTCCAGAATTGGCACAGGGACCCTCAGGATCTGCCAAGATGGACGATGTGGCTTAAGCTCTCTGTCCCCTGCTGCATCATTTGGGCCCAACTTGGCTCCGCATGGGAGGGAGCCAAGGGTTGAGGTCTCAGCCTCTCCTGGCACGTCCCGTGGTTGAGCAGAAGACTAAAGAAGGGGCAAAGGGAATGGGAAAGAAAGACAGAGGTCAGGAGGGAGACAGAGAGATGGGAGAGATGACAAGGGGGTGGGGCGGGGGGGGGGGAGAGAGAGAGAGAGAGAGAGAGAGAGAGAGAGAGAGAGAGAGAGAGAGAGGAAAATAACAGGGAAAGAGAAGACAGGGATGGAGAGAGAGGTTTGAAGAGATGGACAGACACCCAGATAAGTAACAGATGTTGACAAGGAGACAGAGGGTGAGCAAGAAAGACAGAAAGAGTAGGAGATATGGAAAGGGGCAGAGTGAGGAGATGGAGAGAGGGGGAAAAAATACAGAAAGAGAGGGAGACAGGAGGGGGAGAACAAAGGAGAAGTCCAAGGTAGAGGGAGAGAGGGAGGGAGGCAGAGGCAGAGTGCTCCAGAGCCCTGAGCATGCTCCCTTGCAGGCTGGCTGTGTTTCAGCCGTATCATTAGCATCATTCTCCCCGTGGACAATCCCTGCTGTGCAGTACCACGCCCACTGCAGAAAGTGCCTGAGAGGGCAGCATGCGGATGAGAACAGCCCTGGGGACAAAGGGCACACTCCCCCAGCCCAGCCCCCAGAACGCGGGTTCTGTGTATTCCCAGGGGTGATGTGAACTCCCCCACCCGATAGAGGGCCATGGTTAATGTTCTGAAGTCCATGGGCCTCCGCCCTCCGTTTTAATTAGGCATTTAACTGGAAAGGGGCAAGGCCTTCGTATTTCCCCACAGATGCAGCTGCCAGTTTTATCGTGATCCCCTGCAGGACACTGTAAAGACACGGGCTTGAATGAAAGAAGATGACAGACGGGCATGTCAGAATCATCAATTCCCCCACCCCAGGTTTTAAGGGATCAGGAAAATTATCCCAGCTGGAGGGGCTTCCGTGGAGAGGAATGGGCTTTATATTGAGCATAATTTAACCCTTCGGGAGCTTTCCTAGTTACTTCTCTGACACATAGGGACCTGGAGGGAGCGAGACGCTGTGTCAGGTGCAGCCTTGACTACTTGTAAATGTCAGGAAGCCCAACTCCACCTGGCTGAGCTGAAAAACAGAAAATTGGCTCAGTTACCTGGGAAGTCCATAGGCAGTTCACCTTCAGGTCTGGCTGGATCCAGGTGCTGTGATGTGATCCACAAGCTGTGCCTCTCTCCTTTCCTCGTCTCTGCTTTCCTCTAGGAGAAATCCGTCCTCACACAGTTCCTCCCAAGTGGTAGTAAAGACGATGACTGGAAGCTTCAGTTATCCTGCCAGCTCAGCAATTCCCCAAGTGTCCCCCACCTCAAATATCCCAAGCTTGACTATCTTTGGAGAACCTTGAGTATGCCACCATGGTGACCCCTGGCTCCCCTGGAGCTGTAGGTGGGGCTGGTCCCATCCAAACACATGGCCTGAGAGTCGGGAAGGGTCCTCATGGGGAAATCAGTGAGTCAGGCAGAGAATATGAGAATGCACTGTAGTCAGGGCTGAGAGCCTGCATGCATTGGTTTAGCTGCGTTGGTGGCTGCAATACTGAAACATTTCCATGTTGGTGGGTAAACAGCCACTGCCTCGAGTTTTCTGAGTGCTTCCCCGGCTCACCATCTTGGACACCTTAACCGTAAAGTTTGGGTTGCAATGCCTGAAAGAGCAGCTTCTCCAGGACTCCAGTGTCCATGCTATGGCAGATGTTGAATCATTTGAACATCTCTTCAGATCTAGGGACCATTGGGACCCTAAGGATGAGAGTGAGCTGGGGAGAAGGACTGGGCAAGGATGCTTGGACAGCTCCAGTACCTGCCAAGCAGACTGGTGCTGATGCTGAGTGGTGAGAAGCTAGAGAGAGTGGGGCTGAGCACTCCTGGTGCACCAGCCCCTGTGCCACCTGCTCCACATGGGTAAATGCATTTAACCCTCACCTCGCCTTGGGTGCCATTCCAACTCCATGAGGAAAGTCAAGGCTCAGGGAGGTCAGATGAGCCACCTAAGACACTGGGGACGTAGGTGTCAGCTGGTAGTTACCCCTGACTCCATCTTGACACAAAGTGCTGGGGTCTTCCTACTACACCTGTCTTTTGATGTGGATTCTAGGATTGAAGCTGAGATGTAGGCTGGGGGTTGTCAGGGTCACGTTGCAATTTTCTGTCTTTCCCTGGCCCACCTTCTCCTTCTCTCATTCCAGACCTTCCAGAACACTTCTCACTGTCCCTGCTGACCAGGGAATTGACCCATGCATCCCCGGACTCCCAGTTTCTCCCTTTAGGATCATTCTATTAGCTAGGTAGGGGTGAGGGAGACCCCCCTCCCCAGTTATACAGTAATAATACAGTTATAATAACTGTTAATATCCTTGTGTATTAATTCTATCATCTGCGTTATTTCTGGTTATTTTTGATGGGTTGATTTTTCTTCTCATTAATGGGTTATATTTTCTTGATTCTTTGCATACTGGGAGATTTGGGATTGGCTACCAGATACTGTGAATCTTAACGTATTGGATGTGAGATATTTGAGTAGTCTTGTAAATGTTCTTAATTTTTGTATGATCAAAAGTGACAGTTGCAATAATAATGTGAACATCTAAGACATACACAACCTGGTCTAAGATGTGTGTGTGTGTGTGTGTGTGTGTGTGTGTGTGTGTGTGTGTGTGTGCATTAGCAGATACCTAGGCAATTGACTCATGTTTTGAGACTCTACTCTGTGTGTGATTCTGAGCTACGTTATTTCCAGGTCAAGAAATTGGCTTGCTAAGTATCTTTTGAGCACTTGCTGAGTTCATGATTAGGGGGTCACTTCTTTTATGGTCAACCACTAAAGCGAATCACAACCATCTTTCTCCGACCTGCCGTGGGTATGGTGCCACAGTAATTTTGCTTACCGTCACTGCATGAGCAACCACAACCATCTTTCGGGCGTCCACTGTATGCAGGGCAGGTATAAGGCAGGATTTCTTCCCTGAGACAAAGATAGAAAGGTGGGCCCCAGCCATGGACGGGATACCACAAGGCAGTGGAGGGTGTTGCCTGACTTTGCTTTCCAACAGGTTTTCAGAAACAGGGAGTTCGTATCCACTTTGAAAAAGGCAGACTCTGCTGTTTGTCGCTCTAGGGTATTCTCAGCAATGCTGTGCCCTTATCACCCACCGAAAAGCTGATCTGAATCTCACAGAGGCCTTTTTTTTTTTTCTAAGTTAGTAACTTCTTTTTCTCTCAATGCCCACTCCTGCCCTCTCCAACCAATATTCCTATGATTGTAATTTTGCAGATGAGAAAGCAGGCTCACGGATGGGACCCTTATCCAAGGTGGTGCCCACTGGCCAGGGGTAGAGGCAAGAGGTGAGTATGTCTGACTCTAGGGCCCTGTCTCTCCTCCACCTCCCATCCTGCCTCGTTTCAAAGTGAGTCACAAGGAAGACAGAGAGCCAGAGAGGTGGAGAGAGCCTCTGCCCCAGCTGCGTGTTCATCAAATGCAGCATTGTAAAGGATCACTTGGCAAAATATGAGCAATAAATTAAATTACTCAGAGAACACAGTCTGCAATCAAAGGCATTGTCTTAGCGAAGCAGAGCATTTGCCTCTCCAAGCTGGGCTCAATTATAGGCCACAAGGAGACTCCATTTCATGTAGACTAGGCTCAGGAACCCCCCCCCCCCCCCGAAACTACCTAAGGGTCACTTCCTGGTCCCTGCCTTCTCCCCTGCTCCCCCAACCTTAGTTCTGAGGGGGCCCGTGAGGAGGAGGTCTGGTTCAAACGACACTCTGCCCAGAAACCACAAGTTTATGAATCCCAGAAGTTTCGTTCGCTCAGGTCAGGCTCAGAGCTTGGCTGACGTTAGAGAAGACATTTTTCTCTGTCAGGCAACAGAATGCAGCTCAAAGACGCCAGCTGCGAGGCCTCAGAGCCCAAGTCTCTAATTAAAACAGTGGAAAATTAGATAACTTCACAAATTCATCACTGCCGCCACTGGCTGTCACAGGAAAGGCTTCAGGGGTTACCCCCACCTTTTGTTTATATGCTAACGGGGTCCCTTCAGTTGGCCTTTTTGTGTGTGTGAGTGAGAGAGTGTGTGTGTGTGTGTGTGTGTGTGTATTCTCGCACGCCCCCACACGCGTGCATGCACGTGTTTGCATTTTCTCTTCCTCTTGTTCTAGTCTTTCCGTTCTGGTTCTCTCTTTTCTTTTTCAGCCCAGTCCATAAAATCTTCGGTCTAGTGGTCAACCAAGAAGAAAATTTCATCCGACAGTGATTTTTATCACTTCTCTGAGCTTGAAAAATATTTCTGTTTAAAACAATCTTATTCAACATCTCATTTAATTCTCCCAATAACCAGGCAAGGTGGTTTGATCCACTCTGTTTTACAAAAGATGAAACTAAGGCTAGGTGAGCTTGCTTACCTGGTCCAGGTAACACGGCCAGGAGCTAAGCTGGGACTTGAACCCACCTCTGTCCCACTGAGAACACTTGCTCTCCACCCCTACAGATCTGACCTCACACAGACTCTGCCGCAACCTGTGCCAGAAATCCAAGGGATGGACATGGTCATAGTTGTCGTAACTACCATTTATTGTGTTTCACAAGCAGTCTGTTTTCACTCACCCCAAACAGCATGGGTCAGGTACTATAAATATCCCCATTTTACAGAGAGGGACATTGAGGCATGGAGATTGAAACAGACAATGTGAGCCAGTTTCTAGCCCCTTAACCCTTACAATGCACTACACCCAGACCTCTCAGCCTGAATTTTCCTCTAGTCACTGGAGCCTTCTCTGCCCAACATGTTGGTATACCCTAAATGCTGTGTTCTAATGCCTTTGAAGCATAAATACCTAAGTTCCTTCATGTCAGGTAGAATAACTCTGAGATGTGATCTGCATGATTTCACAGGGGTTTATAATCTGGTGGGGAGATAGTAAGTATATAAATCTATGTTTGACATAATGTGAGCTACAGACACATGCAACTAAGAAGTAGAAAGCAGGGTGGGGGCTGCCAAAGAATGGAGGGGTGTGGTGCCAGTTTGTATGGGGTGGTCAGGGAAGGCCTCTTTGAGGAAGCATTGATTGGTACACAGAAAGAAGACAGCTTAAGAGCCATGAGAAGATGTTGTGGAAGAACATGCCAGGCAGGCAGAACAGAATATCATCGTCACCATCATCACCATCATCGCCATCACCATCATCACCATCACCATAGCCACAACCACCATCACGACCACAATCACCACCATCACGACCACCATCACCATCATCAGCATCACCATCACCACCACCACCACCACCACCACCATCACCATCACCATCATCACCATCACCACCATCACCACCATCACCACCATCACCATCATCACCATCACTATAACCACCATCACTATAACCACCACCACCACCATCACCACCACCATCACCATCATCACCATCATAACCACCACCACCATCATCATCACCATAACCACCATCACCATCATCACCATCATTATCATCACCATCATCATCATCATCATCACCATCATCATCATCACCATCACCATCATCACCATCACCACCATCACTACCATCACCACCATCACCATCATCACCATCACTATAACCACCATCACTATAACCACCACCACCACCATCACCACCACCATCACCATCATCACCATCATAACCACCACCACCATCATCATCACCATCACCATCATTATCATCACCATCATCACCATCACCATCACCATCATCACCATCATCACCATCACCGTAACCACCACCACCACCACCACCACCATCACCATCACCATCACCATCATCACCCTCTCCATCATCACCATCATTATCACCACCATCATCATTCCAATTCTAATTCTTCTAATCCAGTGGGTCTGGGGTGGGACACAGAGGCATTTTCAAAAGAGTTTCCCAGGTTATTCTAACATACAGCCAGAGTTGGGATCTGCTGCCCTAGACTGAAATACTGTATAGGTAAAATTTCATTTTAAAATTCCATATTCACAGAAGCTCTACACAGTTGATTTTTTTACTCCTCCCATTTTACAAATGGGAAGAGATTTAGAGAGAATAAGGGAGTTAAGCAAGGCTACGAGCCCATCAGTTGCATAGTGTCCATGGGATGCTGGCACTCACCCTCTTAGCAGCTGCTCTGTGTGGGCACTGAGTCAGAGGGAAATTCAGAGCATCTGCACATAATATGTGCTCAGGGAATACCTGTGGGCCAATCCAGGTCCCCTGACTTGCAGCCCAGGACAACGCCACTTTCCATCCTTGCCTCAAATTAACATGCTATCGTTCAAAGAAGAAAGCCAGCCATGAGATGCCACAAAATATATAAAGGTGACAATGTCACGATAGCTGTTCCTATGGTTGCTGTTTCTCACTGGATAGAACCCAGAAGGTCACACAGCTAGTAAGTGGCAGAGCCAAGATAGCGCATAAACATTGACTTACGGGACCCCAGCTCCATCTTCCCCAACCATCTTCCTCACAACTGATTTTGAGGGAAAACACAGCTTGAAACCAAAGGCTCCAGGTCTGAGCAGTGATGAGCTTAGGCCAGTACCTCTCTGAACCTCAGTTTCCTGGTCTGTAAACAGGGTGCTTCCTCTGCTGATCTCATAGGGTTATTATGAGACTAAAGTAGAAGGGATGTGACTGCGTCATGTAAACTTCCAAGCACTGTGCACGTGCCGTGTTCTGTTTCCTCTTATCACATACACAAATGTGGCTGCAGGCAACTTTCAGCTCCCTGCTTCCAGGTGCCACAGCCACTCCCGGCTGGAGGAGGCCTGTGAACAGTGTTCAGTCTCCAAGTGCCCTCTTTGTTCAGGCCTGTGTGCAGGCTTTCCATGCCCTGGGATGCTTCCCTATCTCACAGCCACCACTCGCCGCCATGTGGGCTGGCAGGTAACGTGGGCACAGAACACAGGGTGGGAGCAGGCTGGGGTTGGAGGTTGGCGATTGAGACAGTGACAGGTCCAGAATCAGAACTTCTGGGACACTTGCTAAAAATGCATATTCCGGAGCCCAGCACAAGAGATGTCATGGGGGATCTGTATTAAAGCAACGTTCCCCAGGCAATTCTGGGGCCAGCTGTTTTGAGACCCATTAATTTAATAATGTTTGTTTATTCATCCAACTAGTAGTTATTGGCCCCTACTCTGTGGTGTGCCTTGTGTTCTAGCTAGTTAAGGGGCCAGCTCTGGAGCTGCAGGGAATGGAATCCTATCTGGATCTTCCATAGCTTCAGCAGATTATTTAATCTCTGTGGTTTATTCATCAATAATAATAATAATAATAATAATAATAATAATAATAATAATGCATATGACTGCTTACTACGAGGTAGTTATAGCGGTGTGCTAGCAAATGTTCAATAGGCAGCTCTTCAGGGGTGAAAAACCTGACTTGTAGCATCTGCCAATTTCCATGGTGTAAATACTCTCACTGCGGCTGCTTTTAAGCCACTAATGTGAGGTCATTGAACATGGAGTCAGGAGATGTGCAACAGCTCACTATTTCTGTGTATTTCTACCATAGTGATTCAATAAACATAGTCCAAGGGCAGAGATATAGCAAGAATACAGTAAAATAATTAGAAAGTGATGAGTTTTGAGTATTTATTACCTTTTTTAAAAAAACATAGTTTGTTTAATTTTAAGTGTGCGTCATAATTTAATTTTTAATAATGGCAAAATTTTAAATTTTATTAAAATTTAACAGCTTCTGCAAGCTAGTATGTGTTAGTTCCAGCACGCTACTGGTTAGCTACTGTGATTATCTCCATTTTGCAGACAAGAACCCTGAAGCACAGAGAGGTTAAGTCATTTACTCAGGGTCATAGGCAGAGCCAGGATTCAAACCTATTAGTTTAGCTTCTGAGCCTGGCCATGGGGATAATATCATATCCATCTCCAGGGTAATTTTCAGGATTAATGCATACAACACTCTTAGAGGAATACCCAGCACCTAGTATGTGCTCAATCAATGCTGGTTGTTATTAACATTGTTCCTGTTCATACAAGCTGGAGATACCTAAGTACATGAAACACAATTTCTGTCCTTGATAAACTCACCAGGCTGGGGGATGAGACACATGCCTGCAAGGCATAACAGAGGCCTCCACACGTACCCTGCAGGGGCACAAAGGAAGAGTTGATCAACTGTTTATGGAACAAGGAGGGCTTCATGGTGGAAGGCATATTTAACCTGGGTTTTGAAGGATGTGTAGAAGTTCAGCAGGCAGTTTAATGAGTCAGGTGGATAAGCCTGGTCACCGATGTGGCTAAAGGAGCTTTAGCCCAGTTGCTTCTTCATTCTCTGACCCCTTTTGCCATGAAAGTAGATGAAAAATCCATTGCCAAGGGGGCTCAATGACTGGTCTTATCCAGATAGGCAAGCCCCTCGCATCCTAAGGTCTAACCTTGCCTGAGCTTGGTTGGCTGCCTCTCCCAAGGAAGCTTCTGGATTGAGGCAGTGAAGCCTGGTGGTTATGAATGATGGAATCTCTAGTTTGAATCACGGTTCCTCCCCTGACTTTGTGATACACATAAAGTAACCTTGATTCAACTCAGTTTCCCCATCCATAAAAGGGAAGTCATAATAGCGTCTACCTCGCCAGGCCGCACAAGAGACATGAGACAATGTTTCCATGCTTAGCACAGAGCTGGGGACAGAGAGAGTGCTCAAAATAAGCTGGCTTCAGAGTGCAGGCCAGTCCTGGAAACTGTCAATGGTCCCCAGTGCCTGCGTCTGGAAAGGCTGTTTGGCCTGTAAATCAGGTGGGCTGGGGTGGCACGTGTCGGGGCAGGTAACATCGGGGGAGCTGCAAGGCCCACCCAAACCCAGCCCCACAGGCCCCCTGCCAGACTGGTGTGGGTGTCAGGAAGCTGGTGGCTAGGTCAGAGCAGGCTGTCATTGTGCCTTGTCCCATGAGGTGAAAGCATTACGGGGGATGCTGCCGCCGGCGCCCCCACCTCTCAGCCCTTCCTTTGAACTCTGACAGTAATTTCACATGTACATGTGGCTGCCAAGCCTCCGTGTCTGATGTCCTTTCCGGCTTTTGTAATGTCATTTCCCGTCAAGGATGGGGAGATGCATTATTGATGTAGGAGAGTCACTTTTTGGCCTAGAAAACCCAACATAGGTAGAAAATCAGCATGGACGGACCTTCTGAGTCAGATGTTGTGGGCATTTCAAGTTGTTGGTCTTTTTCATTTCTTTTTTCTCTCCTTCCTCTGTCTACTTCTGCTTCTAACGTGGTCACTTTGGGGATAATCCATTCAGAAAATGTACCTGTGGAAATAGCAACACCAGGCGGGAGGCCAACATATTTAGGGAGTGCTTGGTTCCTTGTAAATTAATTGTTGGTGGATTTCACTTGAGAATCAAATGTAAAAAGAGACTGAGAAATCATAGATGCAAAGCTTTTAAATCTTCTATATGAATGGTTGCATATACAGTGACTACAATGTGATATAATATGATATAATATGATTAATATAATTAATAAAATAGTATAGTATAGTGTAGTATAGTATAGTATAATATAGTATAAATGAATGGTGTAGACCAGGATAGGCATTTTTTTTTAAAGGGCCAGATAGTAAAGATTTTAGGCCTTGAGAATCGTACTGTCTGTCGAATTACTCAACTTTGCTGCTGAAGCAGGAAGGCAGCTGTAGACAGTACATTAAAGAATGGGTGTGGTTGTGTTCCAATTAAACTTTAAGTACTCTCCTGAGAAATCTCCTGGTTTTGGTGGTGTGAACACGATCTGGCTGCGGTCTTGGGCGAGGGGCCTAATGTGGCCCGAGAGCTGTGGTTTACCCGCCCCTGGCGTGGAGCACTGGTTGGGGAGTCAGAACAAGTTAAATGAAAATCCTGGCTTCACTACTCGTCCGCTGTGAGAAGTGAGACCTTTGGGAAGTGATTCCACTTCTTGGAACCTCAGTTGTGCCGCCTATTAAATGGAGATAAGGACGGTGAGGAAAGTACTGGGTTGTAGGGAGGTTAAACAGATGATGTGTGTGAGATGCTGAGCACAGTGCCAGGTGGGTGAGTGCACGGGAGCCACCCTGGAGGAGGAGGAGGAGGAGGAGGAGGAGGAGGGGGAAGGGCGTCCAGCTGCACCTTGCTGCTGACCTGGGCAAATCCTTGCCCCTCCCTGGCTTCCATTTTCTCATCTGACTGGTAAGGAGGTTGGACGTGGTGCTGCTCAGGCTTCCTTTCTGCTCAGTGCCCCTGGGACCCTGCAGGTCCCTCTGTGATACCGAATCACACAGCGGGTGCCAGCTAGACCGGTGCTGTTTTAGAGATTTCACCAAGGCACAGCATGGAGTCAAGGGCTTCAGTCTCTGAAAACCTAGACTCCGTCAAAGTCGCCTTTGGGTGCTCTGCGAAGCTGACGTTAGCCTCTCATGTGTGTCTTCCTTCAAAACCTCTTGAGCTTCTACCATGAGTGGCACGATGCTAAAGCAAGGTGGGCGGGAATAACCCTGTGAGCTCACTGCCCTCGGAGGACCCACTTTCATGAGCTATCTCATTTTGGGGCGACTAAGTCTGATCAAGCTGTGGTAACTGTGGTGGGGTGAATTATGCCCCCCCAAAAGATCTGTCCACATCCTAACCCCCGAACCTGTGAATGGGACCTTATTTGGAAACAGGGTCTTCGCAGAGATAATTAAGTTGAGGGTCCTGAGATGAGAGCATTCTGGATTTTGGGTGGGTGCTAAAGCCAAGGACACGTGTGTTTATATGAGACAGACAAGGAGAAGACACAGACACAGAGGAGTGGCCATGTGACAATGGAGGTGGAGATGAGAGCCAAGGACCACCTGGGGCCACCAGGAGCTGGGAGAGATGGGAAGAATCCTCCCCTGGAGCCTTCAGAGGGAGATGGCCCTGTGAATACTTGGATAGCATTCCTCTGGCCTTCAGAGCTGTGAGAGAATAAATTTATGCTGTGTTGAGCCCCCAGTGTGTGGTCATTTGTTCTAGCAGCCCCATGACCCTGTACAAGCCCCAGGACAAGCACAGTGTTTCTAGAGAGAGAGTGTCGCCTAGGTTGTCCCTTGAAGTCAGTCACGCCGCCAACAAGGATACTCATGTCCCTTAAGGAAATTCCATCTCCTGATAAGAGGGTGGAACCCACCCTCCTATTTTTTTTTTTTTTTTCTCAATAGAGACATTGCAGGTCCAAACTTGTTAATGAGGCTCAGTGTCCTGTTTCAATTCCTGGGTCAATGCTGGTGCAGAGAGGATGTTTCAAATTCTGAATATGCTGCCTGGACCGGTGAGTTCAGCCAAGTGTGCGTTGAGTCAAGAAGTGATTTGTGTGTGTGTGTGTGTGTGTGTGTGTGTGCGCGCGCGCGCGTGCTCGCACATGCTAATATTTTTTTTATTTGTTAGTGATCAAAAACAAGTTTTAAAAAAGTTATAAAAGCTACACAATGTAATGTATAAGATGGTACTCTAGATGATAATAAATGAACTTTCCACCTTATAACTTTTCGTTCTACTTGTTGGTTCTTGTCTTAAGTTTGGTTCGGGCTTTATCCTTCATTCCATTTTGGTCAACAGATTGTTACCAAGTGTGCCCAGGGCTGAGGGAACACATCTGATTATCCCACTTTGGAAAATTAACTTGGGCTTCTAAGCTTCAGTTTCCTCGTTTAAAAATGGAGCCAGTACACGTCTGTCATGCGGGGGACCCTGCTCGCTGTGCCATTTGTCATGCAGGACATGGTGAGGCCAAAAAGGAACACCCACGGAGCCATAGGTGGGGGAGTCATACTACTGTACTCTCACTGGTGGCTGGGTTGGAGACACAGGAAGCAGGAGCCACACAATCCACAACCCACCGTCCACTTGTCTCTGCCAACCAACCTCACTTGCTAACTGCAATCTGCCCTGCTAACTGCAATCTGCACTTGTTAGCTCAGCCACCATCTTCTTGCTAGCCCCCATTTTCTGCTAGCCTAGCCACGGCAGTTATATTAGTGGCCAATGGCTCACTGGTTACAGCTGATGACCAACTAGCCACAGTTGATGGCCATTTACTACCTGAGCCAGCACCTTTCCACGTGAGGCCGAGAGCCTGGAAACTGCACTCCTGGCTCTGTGCCCACAACATCGTTGTGATGACCGAGAGACGCTGCTTCTTAGGGTATCTAGGGCTGTGTTGTCCATGTAGGTGTCGCATATGTGACCTTCCCTGGTTTTGTGTTGAGGATGGGGGATGACACAGCTGACTGAAATGACACCTTTGGTCATTTTATCCCTGCATGTGTACTGAAAGTGTCCACCCCCAGCACTGTGGGGAAATGAAACATTTTCCCATAGTTTTTAGATAAATTGATGTTTACCCGTCTGAGTCCCCCCCTCCAGTGTCCTCCAACAAAACAAAATACACAAAACCCAAACCCACCTGTGATGAAAATGATTTTAACCTGGAGACATCGCAGCTCAAACTTGAACGGAGAACAGCTTGCTGACAAATGATGTTTCAGCCTGGCAGTGGGGTCAGGCCAGGAGGGGACGCAGAACGAGTGACCCACACTGCATTTCCTCATCCCTGGGTCAAGAACGACCAACTGCCTAAAGCAGGCGAAGCTCCCGACCAATGAGGACTCAGCTTTGCTGTCGGGGAGGAATAGCGTGATGGGGGAGCTCGGCGTGGAGCTAGACCCACCTGGCTCCCCCCTTGAGGCGGTGGCTTAACTTCTGTGGGCCACTGTGCCTGTCCATAAAGAGCGTAGCAATGAGAACCTCACCGAGCTGTTGGAAAGACTGGATGAGACAAGGTTCAGAAAGCAGTAGAAATAGTGATAGGCCCCTCCCCTTATCCCGTCAGCCAGACCCATCCAACAATGCCTGCCTGTGCCATAGTTAGTTCCCCATCAGGGGAGGCATTCAAGCACTTACAGGGAGCTGCAGAGAGGACTCAAGCACAAAGAGTGTTGCCCAGAGGACCTTGAGGTCGCATCTTTCCCCAATCGCTTTCACATTGCAGTCACCATTGAGCAAGAACTCCTTCGTGGGCTGAGCCCAGCTGTGCACAGAGCTCCAGCCTTTTCCAGTCCCTGCTCAGTCCGCGGTGACAGTGACCCAAGGTTAGAGGCCATAGTCTGAAACTGTGTCCTACGCATTTCACACTAGAGCCACTTCTAAATAGTGTTCACCACTAGCCCGGAAACAAGCAAGTTAATTTTATAATATTTTATTTGGGTCACTTAAAAAAATTGCCAACCTTGCTTTAAAAAGTCTTACTACCAGATCTCTCCACTTTTATATCTGCGGATATAACTCACTAGAGGGGAGGCTCTCAACCTTTGCCCCCTCATTATGACACTCTCTTCGATCTTAAGTTTTGAAACTTTTTTTTTTTTTGCTACCAAATAACAACAGCTTCCTCATTCTTTATTTATCACATACACTTATGGCAGCCAATCAGAGCATGAGATAATCGGCTTGACCATTGCCAAAAGCTGTGAAATTTGACCTTAAAGTCACTCTGATTTTGGTTCAGGTACAATTTCTATTAGTTTTTGTGAAATGATGAAAATAACTCCTCGGTTACCATCATAATAAAATATGAATAAAGAAGAGATAGCCTGACTTCCTTCCTCCCTTCCTTCCTTCTCTCTATTTTTCTTTCCTTCAGTTAATCACCATTCCTTTAACCAAGCATTCAATTGAACATCCATTCCCTAAATCACCCATCCCTCCATCCATTTGTTCAACAAGTCTTTATTGGGTGGACACTTCATGCCAGGCCTGTGTTAGCCCCCTGGGGATACACACTACATATGTTAATGTGCTGCTCTCATGGGTTCTTTCCTGGTCCTGGGGCTCAGGTAAAAGGCTGCATGTAGCAATCAATATTCTCAAGGTGATGAGCTGAGGGAAATCCTGGACCCACGGGAGGACAGTAAGGAGAACTGATGGTGCAGGAGTGGGGAGAGTTGAGCATAACGTCACAGAAGGGGTGGGGCTTGAATTGGACCTCGGAAAGGAAGATGGAGTTCAAGTGGGGAAGGGTGTTTTAGACAGAGGGAACAGTATATGCAAAGGCTGGGAGTACTGGCAGGGCGTGGAGAGTTGGGAGCTGGGGAGTAGTTTGGGATAGGAGGGTATGTACTTATGGCTGGAGAGAGATAGGTGGGGATTACATTATATGCGCCCTGGTGAGCCATACTGGTGAGCCCAGGGGTCTCCAGCAGATTCTTTCAACACAGCTCCAGGCTCTGAATATGCACATTACAGGCAGCTGTGCCTAAGGGTATAGCTATGGTAGTGCCAGCACAAGTTACAGAATCTTAGACTCTAAATTGCATAATTAAAAAGTCCCTTTCGGCTCTATCTCCATTTCAGGGGAGAAATCCCCTTCTGGACCTCAGTGGGAGCTCAGCTCTGTGGTTGTAAATATCAAGTGCTTCCTGGGTCCCTACCCCTCACCCTAAGAAGACAAGGTTTGATATAGGAATGCATGTGGGATACAGGAGGCCATGGGTCCCCCTGTGGAAACTGTCCCAGGTGTGTTCTGGGATGAAGGTTTGTGTGCGGATGTGCACCTGGGGTTAGCACCTGTGGGGGAGTGCAGGCTGCAGGACCAGGCAGAGGGAGGAGATGAACTGAGATGCAGTTACACCATGGTCTCATCCGTCCCTCAGGGAGCTCTGGGCCTGGGAGGGCCCTGCTGAGCGCCGAAAGGACCAAGTCCTCATCCCAGGAAGGTGGTAAGGCAGTGCCCTTCAGCTGAGGGGTGTGACTGCAGATGGTCAAGCAGGTGATGCTCCCAATCTCTGGGGAAAGGAGGACCTGGATGAGTTTTGAATGGTGGCAGTCCCCATAGCATCCAACTCAGGACCCGGCCTCATGGAAGAAGGGACTGGAAACCACTCGGACTGTTTGCCTCCCCCACTGGCCCTCAGCAGCCTGAACGTATCAGTCCCTTTAGCATTCCACCATTGTTGTGAGACAATGCCTCTGCCTCTGCCTCCCCATCTAAGGCTCTGCTTCTATACTCAGCCCCTCCATTCCTGTGTCTCAGGTTCTGAGCTGCTGGAGAAAGGATCTGATTGGTGCCAAGGCCCTGCTGGTGCTGAGTCCTCACCACCCTGTGGGGCAGAGCCTTTGGGCTGGCCAATGAGCTACTTGGCTGGTTGCTTTGTTTTTTTTGTTTTGTTTTTTGTTTTTGTTTTGTTTTTTGTGTGTTTAAGTTTCAGTTGTACAAAACAATATAATAGTTACACATTTATCATTTATACCTCTCACAACGTGATAACTCCCCTCCCCCAATCTACTACCCCTCTGATATTGGCTGGTTTCTTTAGAACCAGGCGGCAGCTGGGCAGCTGTGGTCAGATGAGCAGACTGGAGAAGAGGACCGTGAGTTGGGACGAGGTCGCAGACCACAGGTTCTTTTGAAGGGCAGCTCTTGGTGTGAGATGCATTCAAAGCTTGGTTAGTCTAGTATAATCTTCCAGAATGCAGGTTCCAGACTTCCTGAGCTGACTCTAGAAACAGCAAATTCACTGCATTTAGAAGTAGCTCACATTTAATACCTCTAACACATGAACAGTTCAACTTATGTCATGCAGGAAGTTGCCTCCCATTTGAGGCCAGTGTAGCAAAGACAGCAATGCCCACCAGCCTTTGGATGCCCTGCACTCCTCAGCGCCCCCAGTTGCTAAGAGGGTCATGTGACTAACTCTGGCCAATGAACTGGGAGCATACATATCCCCTGCTGCTTCCAGGTGCAGGCATGAAAGGCCCTCAGGGAATTCTCTCGCTGGGCTCTTCCCTGCTTAAAGACCGAGGCAGCGGTGGTTTCCAGATGGTGCAGCTACAAGATGGTGATCCTGCCAAGAACCTGGGTTCCTGAATGACCACCTGGAGCACAGCACCCTCATTGGACGTGAGCATGAGTGAGAAATAAACCTTTGTTGTGTTCAGCCATGGGGATTTGGAGTTCAATTTGTTCCCAAAACATAATCTGGTCTATCCGGACTAATATAGAAATTGGTGCCAGAGAGGGATGTTACTATAACAAAAACCTGAAACATGAAGCATTGGCTCAACGGTCAAACAGCAGGAGACAAGACAACGTACTGGATTCCAGCAAAGAAGAACCTATAATATGCGGTAGCAAAACATTTGGTAAAACCTGCAGGAACTCTGGATGCAGTAACAAAGACCATGAACTTGTAGTTTTGGGGAAAGAAGTTGGAACATAGCACAAATTATGTACGCTGTGATCGGCCCCACTTGGCAAAGTGCAATAAAAAAGAGACAAGCTCAAGAAAGCGACTCATTTGCAGCAGCAATAAAAGGGAATCAAAGGTCTTGCAATATGGAAAAGCCAGATGCTTCTCAAGCCCAGCAACAACAGAAAAAGCAAAGTTGAAAGAACTCTGAGAGACCAAGATCCAGGAAAACCTTTTTCACTGATTTTAATTAATTAAGGTTTCTCGAGGCCAAGTGCAGACAAATCATGTAGTACCTGGTAAATCCTTTGAGTTGGGTAAAATGACTCATGGCAGAGATTAATGGTGAGACCTATCCTACAAAGCCCACAACACCTCTCAGTCCAGAAAAAGAAGTATGGGAGGAGAGAAAGCAGAGAAACATGTCTGAGCACTGTGTCTTGAAATGCCCCGTGAGCATGTATATTGGTTCTTGAGCTTGGCTGCAGTCACATAGATAAGCAGCCTACTGGATATTTATAAGGGTTGTACTGCCAATGAAAGGCTTGGTCCCCCAACCTTCTACCAGCAGAAGGTGGCTGAGGAAGTGGTGCAGCCTCCAAGGAGGGCATATCCCCACCATCCACTTCATAGGGTCCCAGGTAGATGAAGCGCAAGGAAGAGCCTTCCAGTGACTTGGGAGAAGCTCTGGTCAGGATGCCTTTCCCACTCCAGGGTGGCACCCTCCAGGGCTGCCTAGCTGGACTTGAGAAGTGCCCAAGATCAGTGATGGTGTGTGCCCCACTCCTTGGCCGGGAATGTTGACTGGGGTTATCCTGTCCCCCCTACCCCCACTCTGTATGTCAGGATGGATGGAGGGCAAATAACTTTAATTCAGACTCTCCACCAAGAGTTTACCTGTCTGAATCTGTCATAGAGACCACCATGCATTCCCTAGGATCCTGGGCTGTGAGCTGGGATAGATTCAGTGGGACTTCCAAGCTGCCTTGCTTGGGGTGAGGTTGAACATGTTTCTGTGGGAAGGAGGGAGCAGTAGGGACATTTGGTGACCGAAAGGGCAGACTGTAGCAGAGACGAAAACGCTCAAGGTTACATTTAGCTCTTCCTGTGTAACAAATGACCCCAATGCTTAGTGGTTTAAAAGAATTACTTTTACTATATCTCCCTTGTCATGGGTCAAGACCTCAGCAAGGTTGGTTTGTTTCTGCTCCTCAATGTCTGGGGTTCAGTTAGAAAGACTTGAGCAGCTCGGGCAGCAAGAGCTGGGAGAAGCCATGCAGCTTGCTCTCTCCCTCTCCATTTGGCGAACTTGGGCTTCTACAAGCACCGCAACTTCCGGGAAGTAGGACATCTTACTGGCCATTTCGGGGCTTCCAGAGGATGAAAGAGGGACTTTGGTCCTCTTCCAGGCCTGGAACTGGCCAGGCATGGAACTGACCTACTGTGACTTCTGTTGTACTCATTTGGTTGAGGCAGTCAGAAGCCCACCGAGACTCAAGTGGAGGCCATAGGTCTCACTCTCTAGAGGGAAGCATGTCAGAGTCCCAAATATTTTACAGGTTCCTCTGTATAACCCCTGGCAGTAAGCTGCTTTCTTAGCGCTTTCACAGGCTGTTCTGTGCACGAAACAGCCTCAGTGTTACAGTGGCGAGAGTGACTGTGGCTCCCGCTCTGTTTCAGACCCCGGGCTGTATTTGGGGCCGCTCCATGGGTCTTCTCTTTCCAGTACTCAAGTGGCAATAAAAAGGAATGAAGCTCTGACACAAGCTACAGTGTGGATGAACTTGGAAAGCATTTCACCAAGTGAGAGAAGCTAGACTCAAAGGTCACATGTTGTATGATTGCAATTATATGAAATGTCCGGAATAGGCAAGTCCATAGAGAGAAAGCAAGTCTGTAGTGGTGATTGCTAAGGATAAGGGGCTCCTTTCTGAGATGATGAAAATGTCCTAAAATTGACGATGGTGGTGGTTGAACATATCTGTGACTATACTAGAAACTGTTGCATTGTGTACGTCAAAAATCATGTTGATTATTGATTGAAATAAAGGATTGACATCTTTTTAAAAAGCAAAGTATTATCACAACCTGGATTTCATCTTCCCTTTGGGCCCCTGGACAAAATGTAAATCCCAAGAGCTTAGGCTTTGGGGTCAAGTCCCAGGGCTGTCCCACGCTGCTGTATGACCACAGGCCACTCCTGAGCCTCCCTGAGCCCTGGCTGCTGCTTCTGGGTAAAATAGGATAATAATAGCACCTGTCTCCTAAGACTTAGGAAGATTAAATACAATGGTCCAGGTCAGTGCTCTGAGCATGTCTGGCCAATAGGGAACTCTCAGGAATGGTGCTTGTCACACGCCCTTGTTGTTTTTGTGTTTTATGGAGGTGGAAATGGAGTCCGGTGGGTGACACCGGGGACTCTGAGCCCAGCCCTTCCTGGCTTCCGACCACCAGCCAAGTTGGCGAGTTGGGCACTGGCTGACTGGACCAGCTGCATCTCCCCCAGGGTCCAAGCCGGGCTCAGCTGCGGGGCCCGGTGCTTTCATGGTGCTGATGCCAGCTCTTCAGCAGACCCTGCAGTTGTGGTTTGGAGAAGTAAATGACACGCTGATTACTTAATCCTAAAACGATGGGAATTTTCTCTTTTTCTAAGGAGCAATGACAGGAAGCTGGCAATGTGGCAGAAGTGGCTACATGAGTCTCGGGCTACTTTCTGGGGGGTCGAGAGCAGTGTGGACGTGACGCAGGACTAAACGGGGGCTGGGGACTGCTGGCTTTTCCCTGCCTTTTCCTCCTGGAGGCTCACTGTCACTCTGAGACCACTGTGTCGCTTCCCTCTTGCTCCCAGCTAGTATCTTGTATCCCTCTGTCTTTGTTTAAATCTCCCCTCCCCCCTCCCTCTAATTTCATGTCAGAAAACGGAGGCTCAGGCACACAAAGTGACTTCTTAAGGTCTCACAGCCTCAGCCGCTGCTGGGGTCCTGTCTTCCAGCTCTCCTGAGCATCCTTCCTGCCTCCTGGGCTGCCCTTATTCATTCCAGGTTATAGAATTGAAGGCTAGAAGGACTCAGCAATGGTTGGTCTGACTCTCAGTTGTTTGGAAGAAGAGACCAAAGCTCAGAGAGGTTGAGTAACTTGCCCCGAGTCACTCAGCTAGAGGGGCGGTTCAGTTGTTCATTCCAGCGCTGGGCCACGGTTCCGGAGGTCTTGGCCCTCGTGTGCATCTTTGAATACCTTCCTGGTGGATCTCAGGCCTGGCTCAGGGAGTGCTTTATCCTTCTCGGGCTGTGTGGACCTCCAATATCAGCCCTCTCCCAGGGCCGTTCCCTCTGTCTGCTGGCTCCATGCAGAGCAGCTGGGGGCCTTCTCAGCTGCGAAGGCGGCTGTGCCTGCGCAAAGATCTCAGCGTCTTTGACAACTGAAATGCTCGGTGCTGATTGACAAATGAGCTGGTACCTGAGCATCTCAAGCAGAGTAATGACACCGAGTGTTAGCCGGAGGGCTGGCTAGATAAAAACAAAAGGCTGGGAAGGTCTGGGGGCAGCTGTCTGGGCCCCTCCGGCTCGGGGTCTTCATGTGGGACACAGAATCAGACACTCCTGAATGCTAAGTCCAGACCTGCAACTGCGTGCTGGGTGGTCCTGTGCTGGCCGCTTGTCAACTCTCACTTCTCCCACACCTCGTTCCCCTTCCTTGGGTCCTGCTGATGTGACAGTTCCCTCCCGTCAATCACTCGGCAACTCCAGTATTTATTAAGCCAGACACTGCCCTAGGCAAGCAATACTAACAATAATAATAAGACAACAACCAGAGTAAGGATCTTTAAAACTCCCTGTTTGCGAGTATGACTGACATTCGTAATTCATTTAATCCTCCCAACAACTTTTTGAAATAGATACTATTCTATGAGCTTTTATAGATGAGAAACCTGGGTTACAGAGAGGTGAAGCGATTCACGTAGTAAGTGTTGGAGACAGGATTCATTAACTCACGAGCACATCTGTCTGGCTCTAGACCAGGGAGGGACACTTGGGTGAAAAGTACCTCTAGGCTTTCTTTTTCTTAGAAAGAGACCCCAAAAAGAAACAATTTGTTTTCTTCCACTGCACATGGCAGCATCTGCAAGTGATAGCTGGAACCCTAGCAACAATTTTGTGATATTGAGGAAGAGGCTGACATGCTGAGGATGGAAGAGAAGCAAGAGGGAAGAACATGGGTTCTTGACGATGACACTAAATTAACCAGTCCCGGGGCCAATTGAGCCTCCAAACTTCTTTTCCTGAAAGACAGTTTTCCTTATTGTATAAACCTCCTGGAAATGGGTTTCTGCTCCTTAGAGCCAACCGTCTCCTGTCTGATTCATGGATTAAGAAGGGAAACACCCTTCCAGTAATCCTCCTGCAGGGGAACTTGCCGACAAATACAAGTGCTCAGTAAGTAGGGGTTATCATGACGATGAAGATGATGGTGGTGGTGGTGGTGGTGATGTGTTGCTGACAGTTCTGCTTTCGCTAGCTATTTGGGAGACCTGACTTTTAGAGGATGCGGCTTTCGTATTTCCGGCCCGTTTCCATTCAGGCTTGAACAAAATGATCTCAGGAGAAGCAAAGGATGAGAAGGAGTGTCACTTTGGGATGACCTTGGAATGCCAGCTCGTGCTCTTCTGCTCCTCAGAGCAGCTGCCAGCCACAGACCGACTCCCAGCATGTGCAGGGCGCTGAGCTGGGCGCTGCCTTGTGTTAACCCACCTTATCCTCGAATGCGTCCCACGACGTAGGTCCTATCCTTCTTTTCCTTTTACAAGTGGGGACCTGTAAGACCCAGAGATGTGAAGCGATGTATCCCGGACGACACAGGCAGGGAACTGGTGAAACCAGGATTTGAATTCAGGTTTGGCAAATTGTGTAATCTGGAGGGTGAGGAGACATGCATATCTTCGTCAAAGCCTATGGGAGTGCAAACGGCTGTGATCTTGAAGACCGCCTCATGCAACATCTGTACAGATGTGCCCTAGAAATCTTTCCTCAGGAAAATCCCTCCTGTGGAAGGAAGCGCTCCAGTGTGTACGGCTATGTTTACAAGGATATCTGTTACAGCATCCCATGGTTTGGAAGCGAAAAACCAGACAAATAAACCAAGCAACCTGGACGCAGATAGAACATCCTTCTTTGGGGAGGGGGAGGTGAGTCATGATGTCAAAATTATGGGGTATCCACTGGTGATGAAGAAGAAAAAATTGGAGAAGCATCAGGGAGCCTGCCTTTGTGAGGAGAAAAATCATCTCACATGCAGAGTAATGTTTGTGCGTTAATCTCATTTGAGTAAGAAAAAATAAGGAGGAAATCTCTGAGTATATATGGTTTTGGTTCATTGTGTAAGCATCAGGCAGGTATGGAAGGAAATGTACCACACTGTTCACGTGCTGAGAGGTATAATGAGGACAGCATTGCAAAATACTCTTTTATAAAGTGCATGATCAATTTGTAAACATACAGACAACTATAGAGAGATCACCAAACGTGACAATGAACTATTTCCTTGGATAACTCTTATCAACATTCCTTAAGTAAACATGATGTATGTGTGTGGTAGGCAGAATTAAGATGGCTCCTTGACCTATCTCCATCCGCACCCCGCACCCCCCTCGCCACGTCCATATCTTGTGAGCATCTCTTGAGAGTGGGCCCAACCTGTGACCTGCTCCTACCCAACAGGATATGGCAAAGGTGAAGGGGTTTTGCAGACGTAAGCAAAGCCCTTAATCAGTTGATTTCGAGTTAATCAGCAGGGTGGTTATCTTAGGTGGGCCTGGCTTAATCAGCTGAAAGCCTTTTATAGAGAGACGGAGGCCCTCCTTGATGTTGAAGACTCTCTCTCTTGTTGTCTTTGAAGATGCAAGCCATCACGAGTTCCACGGCTTCAAGAAAAAGAATTCTGCCAAAAACCTGAGGGAGCTTAGAAGTCCATCTTTCCCCACGTGGGCCTCTGATGAGAATTCAGCCTGGCCGACACCTTGATTGCAGCCTTGCGAGAGCCTGAGCAAAAACCCATTGAAATGCCCAGATTCTTGACCCACAGAAACTGTGAGATAATAAGTGTGTGTTGTGTGTGGTAAATTGTTACACTGTAACAGAAAAGGAATACAATGTCCAAGGTTAGAAAACTGAAACAGCACGGAAGGGAATCATACGCAAAATCCAAGCCTCTTTCACCTCCCCAACCTTTCTGTGGCGTCCAGTGCCCCTTTAGAGCAACTTCCGTGTGTATTGGGCTTCAATGGTGGGGAGAGGGGTTAGTTTTCAAGTATAGGCAAATGATTTCCCCATTTACCCCAAGAGAATATGTAACATACCCTGTCTTAAACAAATTTTTTGTTCGCATTTAATAATGTGTCTTACACCCTTTTTTATTAGCTCCTCGGGCCCCCTGATTCCTCTTTCTCTACTGAAAATGGGTCTGACCAGAACTCTCCCTCCATTCTTTCTGGAGCTACAGACCACAGGAAAGCAACCTTCTCATTCCAATGTCTGACGGCTGAAGGTTTGGCAGAACCGTGGATAACTCTAACTTTCAGGTCTCTGAAAATGATTAGGTCAGCAAATGGATGCTCAGAGCCTATAAAATTCATGAGGATGTCAAATCACTTCCAGACACGGGCGGGGGGAGCAACAGAAGGGATGCGAGTTGTGAGGCTGCCTCAGCAGAGAGAGAGGAAGACGATGCTTGTTGGAGGCAGGAGGCTGAGAGAGCAAGTAGTCCCACTCTGCTATGGGGGTACTTTGACAACTTGAATGCGTTTTTATCGGATTTGTTCACTACAGAAGCATTATATGATTCTTTGATAAGCCCAATGATTCAGAGGTAGCTAGAAAGACAAGCTAGGAATTCGTGAACGTACAGCAAGGTGTGTGTTTGGGAGTATAACTGCCACATTGATTGTGATTGCCCCCCCCCCCAATAGAAACTCCCTAGCCCATCGAAAGAGGACCAGTGAAATAAAGCAGGGTGCACTCATATGTTAACATGCTGGGCAGCTGTTGAAAATGAGGATGTAGTGGTGGGTCGACGCCATGCAATATTACACAGCAACAAGAATGGGAGATTTGTAACCACAGGCACCAATGTGGACAAATCTCACCTGCATAATGTTGAGCAAAAACAATCAGACACAAAAGAACACACCCTGTCAGATTCCATTGAAACAAAAGCATAAAAACCAACAAAGCTAGCCCATGCTGTTGGAAGTCGGAAGTCAGGACAGTGATTGTCCCTTGGGGCAGAGTTACAGAGAAGGGAGTTTCCAGGGGCTGATAATGTCTGTTTTTTCATTTGGGTGCTGGTTACCTGGGTGTGTTCAGTTGGTACAAATTCATCTTGCTACACACTTGTGATTTTTACATTTTTCTGTAGGTGTGAGACTTATAGGTACAAAATGTCGTACTTCTTATCATGACAAAAATGTGACCACAGTCATAATTCTACCATAACACTTTGTTACAAATGATATATTTAGAATCCCAGCAAAAATGGTTTATGAATGAGTTCGAGTCAAAAATGAATTAGTTCCTTAATCCCTTCACCTTTTTCACCCAGGTCCCCATCCCTCTCTTATCTGCAATCATCATTTTGTTCTCTGTATCTATGAGTTTGCTTCTGTTTTGTTTGTTTGTTTATTTTGTTCTTTAGATTCCACATATAGGGAGATCATATGGTATTTGTCTTTCTCTGTTTGATTTATTTCACTTAGCAAAGTACCTTCCAGGTCCATCCATGTTGTTGCAAATAGTAAGGTTTCATTCTTTGGTATGGCCAAGTAATATTCCAGTGTGTGTGTGTGTGTGTGTGTGTGTGTGTGCACACACACCCTGTTTCCCCGAAAATAAGACCTAGCCGGACAATCAGCTCTAATGCATCTTTTGGAGCAAAAAATTAGTATAAGACCTGGTATTATATTATATAAGATTAGATTAGATTAGATTAGATAAGACCCGGTTTTATATTATAGTAAAATAAGACCAGGTCTTATATTAATTTTTGCTCCAAAAGATGCATTAGAGCTGATTGTTTAGCTAGGTCTTATTTTGGGGGAAACACAGTATATACCACATCTTCTTTTCCAATCGTCTATTGGTGGTCAGTTAGGTTGCTGCAAAATAGTCAAGTGGTTGTAAAGTACATAGAGAATATCATCAGTAATATTATAATAACTATGTATAGTGCCAGGTGGGTACTAGACTAATGAGGGGAATCACTTTGTGGATTATATCTGACCACTATGCTGTATACCTGAAACTAAAATAAAATAATATTGACTAAAATAAAATAATAATGTCAACTGTAATTGAAAATAAACAAATATTTTTTTGAAAATTTTGAAAAATAAAAGTATCAGGAGCTAATAAAAGAAGATTGTAGGATGCACTATTAAATTAAAAAAAAAAAAAAGAAAGAAAAGAAAAAAAAAAAGAGCTGCAGCCCTCAAGTCTGCCTGTGAAGCAGGATGATGCAGGAAGCTCTGTTTTCCTAGCAGCAATCCCCTGCTCACACCTCATTGGCCAGAACAGTGTCACATGACTATCTCTAGCTGCAAGAGAGCCTGGAAATGGTAATCTGCCACTGAGTTCTGTTGGTAGTGCAGAAGCACAGAAAGAATCTTGAATGTCTCCTCCACACTCAGACAGAATAAAACTCACTTAACGAGCCCGTTTTCAGGGGGTCACCAGGTGTGAGAACAGAAAACGCCCTCTGGTTCTAAGACGAGGATCTCCAGGGTCTTAGCAGGCCTGAGTATCTATGGGCTCCGCAGGGACCTTACAGAACTGCCTGACTACTCGGAGTCGTTAAAAATTAAGGCAATTAAGACAATTAAGACAAGGAGGAAAAGGAAACTGCCATTTCTCAAGTACTTCCCATATGTGAGGCGTGTGCCTCTCACAGGGCTGCACAGCATCCTGAAAAGTGAGGAATTATTGCCCCATTTTACAGATGAGGCAACGGGAGGTGAGTGCCATCGTGGTTATTTTATGCAGAGCACTGTGCATGCTATGGGCTTTGCCTGCACTCCTCTAACTGCAGTTCTGGGAAGCACTGTTGCTTTGCTTGTCACGACTTTTGCATAAATGAGCTCAGTATCAAAGGAATTGACCCTGATTTTGTGCCTCCAGACCCCAGCTCTGACTCTATCCCCTCCCTGCCTCCTGCGAGAAGCAATTTGGCAGGTCCAGGTCGAGGCTGATGATCAGTGCACTAGTAGACTCTGGAAAGAAGCTGCGGTTCTGAGAAGTTAAAGGAGTCAGCCAAGGCAACACAGTTAGAGGGAAGAGGGGCCAGCATGGACACCCAGGTTTGCTGGACACCAAAGAGCAGACTTTTGCCACTGCACTCCTTGGATGCGTTCCTCAGCTTTTCCTGTCCATCCACCCACCCCAGACAGAGCCCAGCTGAGCAACTCCTCAGCCCTGTGGGCCGTGAGTCTTGGGTTCTGTGCAGACAAGGCACTCTAAATTTTATAACGCAGCCTGTCCTCAGAAGGTTCAGGGCAGCCCAAAGGGCTCCCCCCACGTGACCTGAAGCTCTGGGTTCACAGAAAGGACATTATGCATCCATCGGGCCTCCCGAGGTCCTGGTTGCCACGGTGGCACGCTTGCTGTGTGCACATCCACGTGTGTGGCTCCTGCTGCCCATCATAGCCCTCCTTGCTGACAGAGGCACTCAAGCCCACAGGGAGGGTGCCTGCAGACCGGCCCACAGCATCTGCCCATCAGCCTATGTCCTGGACACTCTTCGTTAATGAGTAAGCCCAGAAAGCCTCGTCCTCTTGCTTCATTATCTTTGTTCCTTTTCCAAAGGATCCATTTTTCCCAGGCCAACATCCTGCCCTGGCCCCTCCCAGTTTGGTATGGAATATACAAAGAAGACAGCTCTTTCTGGGATGATATATGGGCCCCTTGCTGGGGTCCCATCAGTCTCCTCAAGAACCCACTCCTCTGGCCAGGTATTGCTGGGGTCATGGCCCTGGGAAGGTTGCCAGAGGTCAGATAAGGATGATGTTGAGTCTGTCAGTGATTCCTCCACTGGACAGACCCCGTGTGATGGGGCTCTGCTTGAGGAATTAGTGAGATTTGTCACGGGGTCGGCAAGGGAGGGGAAGGAACGTTTCTGGCTGAGGTCACAGGGTCAGTTTGCCTCAGTGACTGAGTGCCTTACAGGTAATGGGCATATCCCATAGCTCCCGCTAAGCTGCATAGGGTCTAGCATACCTTCCATAACCCAACCTGAAGGCGGTATAGAGAAACTACAGAGGCAAGTGATCGAGTTCAAGTCCTAACACAGTGCCCAGCCCATAGCAGACGCTCAATAAATAAGAGTTGAACAAATGCATGCACGAATGAATGAACTTGCTACATGACCTTGAGGTGGTACATATCAATGTCTGGGGGATGTCCAGCATCATTCCACCTTCCTCTGGTCCAAGCACTCTGACATTCCTTTAGGAGGGATTATTTCTTCCGATAAATAAAGTCCTATACAATCACGGTGTCCCACCTTCCCCATGCCATGGGGTGGGTCATGACTCATGCTTAGGCAGAGAGTCATTCCCCGCCTAGAAACTGGAATGTGCGCAGAGGGAAGAAAGGACCACCAATGACTAGAGTCATTCATTCCAGCAGAGATACCCAGACAGGTGTTTCTTGACTGAAGAATCACAGAAAGAAATTGTCAGCCTGTCATGGGGTGGGGGAGGGCACAGGCAGCCTCTCCTACCCTTGTCGTTCCCCACTTTCGTCATTCATTCATTCATTTATACCTTCATCCTACAAACACCACTTACACCCCTCTGCATGCCAAACTCTGTAGGTGCTGGTAGAAACACAGAGTCAGGGCTACAGTCCTGTGGGTGACAGCTGGGCCAGACACAGTTAGATGCAGTGGGGCTAACTGGAAAAGAATGGCTGTCCAAATTCAGGGAGCCAGGGTAAGGGCTGGGGTCAGAGAGGTTACACCGATGGTGGAGGGAAGAGTGAGGGGAAACCATCCCCATCCCGAGGAGGTGGAGGTCATGGGGATGTCCTTGGGTGCACCGTGGGTAGGGATGGCTGTGGAGATAGAAGGCAGCTGAAGAATCTGGGTCTTTCCCTCTGAACTCTGTTTCCTGCTTCTGTGCACCTTAACCTTCATACAGAGATGTACAAAAAAGTGTCAAGAGGGACACGAGTGCCAGACCTCCCCCACCTTACGCCAACCTCACCTCTCCATTTCTGGAAACAGCAGCATAGGAAGTGACCATTTTTGCACATCCAGTCCTGTGTGAGCAACGTGAGAGCCCATGGGAAAGAATTCTCTTTAACTTTTTGTTTTCTTCTGGCATAAGCAACTCTTTCAAAGGGGATTTTGTTCGCCAGTTTTGTTATGTGCTGTTTTGTTTTCCTGGGGGGTGTGGGGGAGGGCTAGGTGCTGAGTAATGGGGTCTTTGAATCTTCATCTGTGATAATTATAAACCAGTCCTGCGTCCCCTGAGGACCCCAGCACACAATTCTTGGAACTGTCCTGTTCGCTCCATTATGTTACAGAAAGTGCAACGCCGGAGGCATTTTCTGAAGAATCAAGATCTGAAACCAACATTATCTTACTCTCTTATTGTTGGCACGGGAAGAACAGCCGGCGCCTGCCAAGGGAAACATGTCAGACTTCCATCAAATTCCCGAAGGTCAGAACCTTCGAGACTGGTGAATTTTGATTTCATCTTAGGGAAAAGAAAACCTCAGAATGCAATGCCAGGACACAGTGAATATTTTAAATAAACTTATACATTAAGTAGAAAACAAAAAAAAAGATAATGAGAAAAAAGAAAAAGGAGACCGCTGGTTGAAACCCCCCACAGGGTGAAGGGAGCAGAGGAATGGAAAACAAAACACAGAATGGTCCCTCAAACTGCCCTTTGTGCCCTCATTCTCTCTGTCTTGGCTGTTCTTGCTGCCCCCAAACCGCCTCCACTCCCCACCTGTCAATATCTTATTTAATCTCATTAAACCCCAGTTACACGCCTTGGCTGGTAACACTTTTCCTAATGTCTCCAGCCCAAATTGGAGATCCTCTTCTCTGCAGATTCACACTTATTTGTTCTGTATTATGCGGTGTTTATATTATTATTTGAGTCTGATGCTATGATTATTCATGATCACACCTGTCTCCCTATCAGACCACAAGTTCCCCCAGGACCCCAAACCTGGGGGCCTGGCACATTGCCAGGTCCATGGCGAGAGATGAATACCTACTTGTTACATTAATTAACTAGCTATTTCATGTTGACATGATTCTATTGGCCTCCATCATCAGTGTGCCTCAGCTGTGCGTGCACATTTGCACCGATGGATGTGCGTATACCTTTATTATTTATCAGCCACCAAATATAAAAAGGGATTGGCTCTCACTTACAATCTCAAAACACACATGAACCCCGCGTCTGCACAGTTGAAAGCAGATCAGAAATCATGTAGAAGCAGAAAGACCGATTTCCAGGAATCTGGAATGCGTTAGGTGCTCTAATTAAACATAAAATTTTACTCTGAACTTCCTGGCAGCCAAGACGAAATGGAAATGATTCAGGATCATCAGCTTCTTCCTGTTATTCAACTGGAGGAGAACTTTAAGGAGTAGGTTCCTATTTCAGGTTGGTGGAAAATGGTTTTGACTTCTATTTTGTTAAAGACACAAAACATCAGTCACATATTCAAATCTGAGGTCACCCAAAGGTGATAGGAAGAGGATGCGGAGAGGACAGAAAAACGGAAGACTCGAGTCTTTTCAGACCAGTGGCTCCTCACTGGGACTGTGTATTAGTTATAATGATGGCTAGCTGCTGTGACAACTATCCCCTCCCTTTTCAGGGCAGTGAAAGGTCATTTCTTGCTCATGCATGAGTCATGCTCAGGTGGGGTCAGTGGGTCACTGTTTCGCTCTAGGAGGTCATTCAGGGACCCAGGGTCTTTCCCTGGGGCCCTGCCACCCTCTTGCCTCCATGGTCCTCCTCTCCTAGCTGGGGGTTGGGGAAAAGGAGAAAGATGCACGCACATGTACTTCTGAGCCACTTTGACTGGGCAGTGACTCCGATCACGTCCACTCATGTGTCATCATGAGAACTTGTCCCAGGGCCCCCTTAGATGCAAGAGGCTGAGAAGTGTAGTTCCCGGCTTGGCGGCTGCTGCAGTGACAGCTCCTCTAAGGACATTCACAGCTACATATCAGAATCTCTAAGGAAACACTTTTAAAACCCGCGGGCTAGACCCAGAGATTCTGGCTCCGTGAGCCTGGGCATGTGTGAGCATGTGGAACTTGAAAGACTCTGCTGGTAATTCTGATGGGCTTCCTTGATCGAGGACCCTCCCTCAGATTGTTCCTTTCCACTATCAGACTTTTCTCTGACCACATGCATTGGGTTGGAGAGTGTCTCTTCCCCTTCCCAAATGTATGTCCTTCTCAGAACCTTGGAATGTGACCCTCTTTGGAAATAGGGTCTTTGCAGATGTAGTCACGTTAAGATGTGGTCATCCTAGAATAGGGCGCTTAATCCAATATGACTGAGGCCCTTATAAGAAGAGAAGACACAGAGACAGGCACACATAGAGGAGAAGGCCATGAGGCCCACAGGAAGAAGGCCTGTGGCAATGAAGACAGATACAGCTGCAAGCCCAGGAACACCAAGGAGCGCCAGCAACAGCCAGAAGCTGGAAGAGACAAGGAAAGAATCTTCCCTGGAGACTTCAGAGAGAACACGGCCTTGCTGATTTTGGACTTCTGGCCTCCAGAACTGTGGGAGAATAAATTTCTATTGTTTTAAGCCCCCCATTTGTGGTAGAGCAGCCATAGGACACTCATACACCACTTGACAGTGCAGTGATTCTGACCGGACTCAGGAATGAGGCATCTGGGAAGTGTGCTTCGCTCTGTAGCAACGCAGGGCAGGGGATCTACTGAGGCTTTCAGTCCTCACACTAGCCTGGAGGGCTGGGCTTGAAATTAGACACCAGGCAGCCAGACTGGAGTTGGCCCTCACTCTGGCTGTGAGAACCTGTAAGTGCTTTCCCACTTTTGGCTTCCTTTCCCTTCGCTGTTAAATAAAGGGTTTGGCCTAGGAAGGGGGTTCTCAAAATATGGACCATGAACCACGCAGCATTGTGAGCTATAGAAACACCTGGGGATATGGCTGAAGACACAGATTCCCGGCTTCATGTGGGCCCTTTGAACCAGAATCAGCAGGGGTTGGTCAAGAAGGCAGATTGTCAAGGGTCCTGGTGTAAGGTGGTCTGGCATCCGCCTTGTAAAACGTGTCATGCAGATGTCTCAGGGCACCGGCGGCGTTCGTCATCACGGATCCCCAGCCATGGGGAAGCAGTTTAAGTATTTAAGCAGCTAAATGTTCCTTTCCTTTATCTGCCCCTGGGACTGAGCTCCGGATTCCTGCGCGTGGATACACTACTTAAAATGATGCCCTCACTACGGGGAGGAGGGGAAAGAGACTCCTTACGATATTAGAACAACAATTTCAGCGGCTGTGTCAAGCAAATCTGAGAAGGCATTTTTTAAACACAGACTCGTTAGCCAGGCAAAGAAGGTTAATAGTGAACAAAACACACTGAGCCCATTGGAGTCTAAAAGCCAAGTCGAACTTTCTTTTTCTAGAACAGATGTTTACAATGTTATCGTGTTTACTTCTCTCATTCCTGGATGAAAGTGGTGTTACCTAATTTAATGTCTACTAATGTTTTTCACACCCGTTGGGGAAAAATTACAGTTCCTAGCTTTCTAAATGTATAGGCAGAGAAAGAAATCTTAAAGAAAGAAATGAATGCATTTGACCATGTTAAATCTTTTTGTTAATCCATTACAAAATTCGAAAGTCGACAACAAAGGAAAATGTTAGCAACATTTTGAAAGACAGTCTGACTTTCCATTGGCCTCTAGAAGATTAAGAAGAGATGAGTTCTGATTAAGGGCTAATACGAATTAAAATTCTTAGTTTGCAAAGGACACTTGGAAATCAATAAGATCAAGGCAATTATCTCAGTAGGAAAACGCTATGGATATTTTCAAGCCAAAAGGAGAAAATCAGATGGCCAACTAACATAAAAAAGTGTTCACCCTCTGTAGCAATCCAAGAAAACAAATTGGAACCAAGACGTTCTTTCTTTTCTGCCTGCCAAATTGGCCAAGGGTTTTTGTTTTTTTTAATTTAATATTCAATGTGAGATTTTTTGAGAAAAGTCCTCTTATCATATATTGCTGGTGAGATTATAGATTGATAAAACCTTTCTGGAGGACAATTTGAGAAATGGTATTGAATGCCCACCTTCTAAGGCAGTCATTACATTTTTATGAATTGAGTCAAAGGAAATAGAAATGCTGCTGCAAATATACATATTCATTACAGCATTATTTATATATTCTGGGGGGAAATGGCAGTCACATAAATAACTATTAGATTGGTGCAAAAGTAATTGCGGTTTAAAAGGTTAAAAATAATTGCGAAGACCGCAATTACTTTTGCACCAACCTAACAGTAATTGGGAATTGGGTTAATAAAAAATGGGCTATGCCCACCAAGAAATGTTTTAAATCATGTTCTTAAAAAATATTCAAAGGTATAAGAAATATTTACAAAATACAGTTATAGGACAAATATGTACAAGAAAAAATAGGTCACAAGGCAGTACATGTGTTATTGATTTTAAAATTAAGTATTTTATTTATTGGCCTAGAAAAAACACCCACTTGAAATGAATCCGAATGTTAGCCATGAAAGTCTGTGACTTTTATTTATATGCTCAGGTTATTAGAAGCGAATGGGGCTCAAGACAACTGAAAGATCATTGCTGTGTGTGATTTTTAAATTTTGTGTATGTGTGTATGATTTTTAAATTTTAATTCAGGTGCTTGTCTATGTTTTCCAAGTTTTCTACAATAAACATGTATTGGTTTCATTTAAAAAAAAAAAAAAAAAGATGTGTGAAATCCTCTTGTCTCTGTCTAGTTCCTTCTTTGTTTTGCTTTGCTTGATGGTTGTGAGCTCAAGTGGACCTTAAATATAGACTTGAATATAGGAGGTAAGATGGGGCAAGGAGACTAAGATAAAATTGCTGCTTGGTGGAGGGATAAAAAGCTGCCAAGGCCTCTTCCTGACCTAGTTCTCCTCTGCTGGCCAGGGGACCAAAGGCACTTACACACAGTAGCTTTGTCATGCAGGGTGTCATGCGGGGTCTCAGCTCCCGCTCCCCACATAAGAATGCAGGACATGGTGAGGCCAAAAAGGAACACCCACAGAGCCATAGACAGGGGAGTCATACCACTATATTCTCTCTGGCAGCTGGGTTGGAGACACAGGAAGCAGGAGCCACTCTATTCACAACCAGCCGTCCACTTCTCTGCCAACCAACCCCACTTGCTAACTGCAATCTGCTCTTGCTGGCTCAGCCACCATCTTCTTGCTAGCCCCCATTTTCTGCTAGCCTAGCCACAGAAGTTATATTAGTGGCCAATGGCTCACTGGATACAGCTGATGGCCAACTAGCCGCAGCTAATGGCCATCCAATCACAGTTGATGGCCACTTTCTACCTGAGCCAGCAGCTTTCCACGTGAGGCCGAGAGCCTGGAAACTGCACTCCTGGCTCTGTCCCCCTAAGCTTCCTGGGGGGAAAGCTTCCAGGCCAGGGCTAGGCTCTACACTGGCCTCTCCACTTTCCTCCACCATCAGCTTCAATCTGCTTGACGTGTTGAGTTTTCTGGAAATACATTTGAGAAAAAGACTCAGCGGATTTCAATAGTGTGAAGTGGTAATGTATGATAGGAACTATATCATTTGGCCTTTGTCCCTGTTCCTGGAACAGATCTCCTCAAATTCTTAGAATTTCCTACATGGGCAGAGCAGCAAGGTAGGTTCCCTTGAACCTTCAGAGGAGGCTCGGCCCTGCTGACATCTGGATTTTGGATGCTGGCCTCAGAATAGTGAGCGAATGAATTCCGGTTGTTTGCAGCCCTGGGTTTGTGGTCCTTTGTTATGGGAACCTTCGGACATGAATACAGAAGGAAAACCCACTAGGGCAGTTCTGTACCTTCTTGGGTGTCTCTGGGCCAGTTTAGGAGGAGAAAGTTCTGTCTGTGTAGGAGACACGGGCTGAGACTTCCTGCACGGGAGTCCGTAGGCTGTGCCTCCCAAAACCTTGCCTGCAGGGACCTAGAAATAGCTCTAGCCTGAGCCCCTTTTTTGGTTAATGGATTGGGCTTGCGGTGCCTGCCACTTAAACAGCTTCACCAGCCAGGAGGCCGCAGGGAGCCTGACTCCTTCCCTCCCTGCCCCTTCTTATCATGATGGATTGCCACTCAGGAGTGAGATGGAAACTTAAAAATGCCCTTGCTCCACACAGCTCTGGGCAATGCCTTGTTGGTTTTACTTGCAAATCCAGGGTCGTAAACTTTTAAAAATAGGCGCAGGGCTGCCAGTGTCATTAAAGGAGTCTCTGATTTATTGAGATGCACCGCCGTCTTCTGTAGATGGTTCTGAAACTTGCTGGAAAGACCCGACTGGTTGTGAAGGCCGTAAGTTTTCCTCTCAGTCATTTTATTCCTCCTTGACTGTTCGTGTTCTTCCCCCAAAAGAGATGGTGAGATCATTGAGGACTTTCTGGGTACTCTTTAAGGAAGGCAAACATTTGGTGCTCTATAAATGCTTCCCTGATGGTTTGAGCTAAAGGGGTAACTACCACTCTTTTGAGGTGGCTATGAGAATCGGTTGGACTGAGAGGAAAGCAATTATCTTGAATCATGTTTCACTGAGTGTGTCAGGATGAAAGCCTTTGTAAAAGAGGACTTTTTCTTTTTTCAAAAAAAAAAAAAAAAAAAAAGGGAGGGGGAGGTGGGACATGTGCCACCTTAAGAATGCTGTTGTTAAAAGTATATTTAGCCAATTCTATTTGGATAATAGTGGAAAATAAAATTTTGCCAGGGACTCAGCTGACCCCTTTACAACTGAAATCAGATCCACTCAGCTGAGTGAAAACGCAGAGGCACGTCCATACCATCCTTGTTTTTTCTCTCATGGAGGCAAGAAACTGTGGAGACAAACAATCAAAAGAGGATATCACTTACAATCAATCCCACTCTTTAAGGAAATCCCTTCAGTCTTTGGGTGCAACTCTCTTTTCGTTCTTTTTTTTTGGCTGCGCATTTTGTGTATATACTTAAAATAAAACCTATATTTCACATAGCGGTTTATAACCTTTTCCCCCACGCAATGTATTGTGAACATTTTTGCAAGCATTATGTATTTTATGGCACCATTTTAAGTGAATAAGGCTCTGCTATGTGGATATACTGTCATTCATTTGACCACCCCCCTGTTGCATATTTGGCGTAATAGTCTGATTCAGGACTACTTTTTCATTCTGCAGGTTAAGCAAAAGGCAGATTCTTTTTCCTATAAATTCTTTTCCCTCTACACTGAGTAAACGGGTCACATCTGATGCCAGTTTTTATCCTCCAGCTGAGATTAGATGTGGAACATTAGAAAATGTTCCCTCACAAAGTGGTAAGTAAGTTAAAGGCTGTCATTTCAGACCTTTTCAGGCAGCGGTTGGAGCGTGTTGATGGCAGAGAGGGACATGGAATCAGTCCAACACCCTAGGAAAGTGGAACATTCTTTATCTGATTAGAGGAGGAACAGCAATTCCAAAAGTGAGTTTCTGTGGGTGTAGCAAAAGCCCCAAGCAGGGTCTGTCCTGGAGAGTTGGCCACCAGGAGTTCTCCCTGATGGAGTGTTTCATTGAGCAATTGCATGTGAATGCTGCTGACAGAAATTCCCAAATGGTAACTTAAATACACTTGGCATATTATTTTTCTCAAGCATTGAGGAGTCCCAAGGTGGCAGCAGACAGCATTGGTTCAGTACAAGACTGTCAGAGTTGAGATCTTTTCAATTTTCTTCGACTGTCCTTTATTATTGCCTCATAGTGTCAAAATGACTGCCCCGTCGCCACCTTTGCATCTATGTTCCAGGCAGAAAGAAAGGAGGTAATGGAGGTCAAATAGATAGTCTATCTGAATCCACTGGGACTCTGCTTGCAACTTATTGGCCTAAATTATGGTGCCTGATCACATCCATCTGTAAAGGAGATATTTCTAAACTCATGTGTCTTTAGGAAACCCTTTTAGCATCCTCTGTACATGCTATGTCATCCTTTTTTTGTGGTCAGAAAATAAATGGTATCTAAAAAAAAACCAAAACACCAAAACAAACTGAAACAAGAAGAGTAGTTTCTCCAGAGCGCTCCCTTCATGGAAACAGAACCCTCTCTGATTTCAGTTAGGGGTTCTAAGTGGGGTGATATTGTCAGGAAAGGCAAATGGGTAGACAGGTAGCAGCTTGGGGCTCGGGGGATGAAGAGAGGTGATGTCTCACACAGACCTGGAGTAAACCTTTCCCTCCATATCTCACTTTGACTCTGCACTTAAGCGTCCTTGTCCAGAAAGTACTTGCCAGAGCCACCTCCCCTGACTGCTACTCCATGGCTTGTCCACCATACCCAGACTTCCATGATTCTTGTCCTGTAGGAGCTCTACTAATAGTTTCCTTTAAGTCCATTCAACTTTTACTGCAATTGATTTATTTTTAAAAGAAGCGTTCAATAAATTTGCACGCAGCACCCCAGGGACACCTGCCACAGGTAGACAGGTGACTTTCTAAAGTCCATGTGTCAGTACAGCATGTGGCTTGAGCTGAATACAAATGTCAGCTGGAACTCCAGGTCTGCTCTCTCCTTGGCACAAAAGGGGGGATTGGCAGTATTGGTGCTGAAGACCTATGAGCACCCACCCAAGGCTTCCTCTAGTCAGATGGAGAGGGCATGCGCGGAAAAAGAGCAGGCTCTTTGTTAGCCAATGTGATTTAACACCACTTTGCCTGGGGATCATGGCACCCATGCTTTGCTGCCCTGTGTCCGTGGGGCTGGCCCTCTGAAGACCTCCCTGTAGGAAAACAGATTTTCCTTGAGCAAATTGTTTCTCCAAAACAATTGCACTTCCTTCGACTATGGGCTTCCCCTGGAACCGTGGGCTGTTCCATCCCATTCGCCACAGTCACCTTTTGGCCCTTGTACGTTTGACCTGAGACCCTGTTCCATATGATAAAAGTCTTTGAAAATGCTGTATGAGCACCTTTACACATAACCATTCTCGTTATCCCTCCCCCAATTTAATGCATATTCCTGTAAGAGAAAATATCCTGTAAGAGAAAATATAATTAAGTTACTTGCCTGGCCCCTGTAGAGATTTGAGTTTGAGACCCCTGACTTACATAAGAAACAGTCTTTGAGAAACACGCTCCATGTCACCTGCTCATACTAAGAGTACACCATATTACTCCCAAGCCTACGGTAACTTCTTCAGAGAACATCTGTAGCTCCCCTCCCACGTGCCGACACCACACTTCTCCTGTTTTGTTTTCCAGCCGTCCTCCTCAGTCACCTCGTCGGATTCCCACCTGGACGCTGAGGCCAGTGACAATCCACTGAGCGGGGCCTCTTACATTGGCCTTGGGGAACAAAAGAGGGACGGCAAGGACAACCCCCGTGCTGGTTTGCTCGCTGCCTTAACAAGATAACCACCAACTGGGCAACGCAAGCAACAGAACTTTATTGTCTCACAGTTCTGGAGGCCGGAAGTCTAGGTCAAGGTGCTGGCAGGGCAGGTTCCTTTGGTGGCTGTGAGGAAGACTCTGTTCAGGCCTCTGTTCCAGCTCCTGGCGGTTTGCTGGCAATCCGCCATTTTTTTAGCTTGTACAAGCATCACCCTGATTTCTGCCTCCATCGCCACATGGCGTTCTCCCTGTATGCGTCTCTGTGTCCAAACTTCCCCTAGAAAGACATGGATCATTTGGGTTTAGGGACCCACTTACTCTAGGATGACCTCATCTTCGCCTCACTAATTACATATGCAACAACCCTATATCGAAATAAGGTCAAATTCTGAGGGCCTAAGGGTTAGGAATTAAACATACGGGCAGTGACGGGTGGTGAGGTGGGGGTGGGGGAGACACAATTCAACCCATACCAGCACTCTGGCCAGAATCATAGAAGACAGCATCCAACTGGTAAGATGGCCAGAAGTTAGCTCTGCTAAAGAAGAGGTGAGGAGGGTTCCAGGCGGAAGGCACCGCACGTGCAAAGTTTCTGAGGAGGCAGAGAAGACAAGAAGTGCTTTCTGGAATGAGCGGGGACAGAAATGTTTGGCAAGGGGGAGGCAGGGGGGGCGGGGCGCGGGCAGCTGAGACTGAAGAGCTAACCAGGGTACATCAGATATGCACACAGTGTGATTTGTAAACTCACTGACACATTCATATATACCTAGGGCAAAACAGCAGATGTGAAGATCCGTACATGTTCCCAGGACCATCCGTGGGTGGTGTGGGCCAGCACTCGGGACTCAGGGGTTGCTGGGAAGCAGGCAGGAAAGACTCTGGTTCCCTAACCCCCGTCACTCCCGTGAGGATGCATTTCCCAGTGCAGAACGGAACGGTCTGGGCTGAGCAATTACGAAAACTTTTAAAGGCTTATGCAGCAACCCCTTTCCAGAACGCTTCATTTCAGCCCTCCTCGTAAACAGATTGTAAAGACGCAATCAGCCCAGAGCCTACTCTGCTGTGATAATCTGATGTAAGCCAGGCACTGATTTATATGCGCCAGTCCAAACAAACATACCTGTAGACCATCAAACTGGAATTTCTTCCATACTTTCTTCTTATGCATTAAGGAACTGCTTTTATTTCTCTTTTGCCGGAGGGGAGTGATATATTTATTTTGCGGAATAAGAAAAGCAGTGTGCAAGATGCTAGGTAAAGAGCTGGGAGGAGAGCTGTGGGTTGGGTGGGGGTTACGATTCCTTGTCAGACAGGGTCAATGAGAACGGAGGAACTAAGCAGGCATAATGTCCAGTTCATTTCGTGTTTATGTTTAAAAACGACTTACATAACACTTGTTGCGTGCCAAGCACTATTCTGAGAAATCTATAAATATTAACTCCGGGACTCTTCCATCCTCATTTCACAGAGGGGTAAATAGAGGCACTGGAGTGTCCATTTCTCCCTAATAGAGAACTGAGTTTTGATTTGCTCTCTGCCTTCTCTTCCCATCACTCTTGAGCTCTCAAGATCTGAGTCTGGATTTGCCTCCTTGGCCCTGGCTGGTGAAAACATCTGATTCCACATACTGCCTTTCACCCATTCATCCTTCTCCTCCTGCCCTTCCCCTTCTCTTCCCACTCCTCCTTAACCTCCTCCTGCTCCCTCTCCTTCAAATAACATTCCTGCAATGCTCACGTATATCATCACACCATTGGCTCCAATTCCTCATCGCTCCTTATGTCTTTTGTCACGTGACATTACAGTTCCTCTGCACCAAAGGGACAGAATACATTTCCCCTTCTCCTCTTACCTTTGAGTTCAGCCATGCGACTTTCTTTGGTCATTAGAATGAGGTAGAAGTGACAGCATGCTACTTCTGAGCCCAAGTCTTGAGGGAGCTTGCATGTTCTCTGGTTCGTGAGCCATTGCCATGTGCACCACTTGCCTGGGCTAGCCTACCAATCCCAGAAGGATGAGAGACCTTTGGAGCAGAGCCATCCCAGCTGTGCTCAACCTGGGTCTGCCAGCTCTCAACTGACCTTGAACTTGTGAGCTCAATAAATATCTTGTAGTGCACACTGCTGAGATGTGGGGGATGGTTGTTACGCAGCATTTTGTGAGCCATAGAAAACTGCTACAATGAGCATTGTAGAAAATTTGACAACTACAGACAAGTGTGAGGAAGGCAAAGTCCGTGGAGTTTCACCACCCACAGGTAGTCTCTGTGAACATTTTGGTATCTTGTGCTGTTTGTACAGGTATACATGAATATGTCTGAATTTACAAAATGAGATCATCCTACGTGCATATCTTATGTATGCTGGTTACCTCTTAAGACTCAGCTGCTCCCCTCCCCAAGCATTTCTGTCCCTCTTCTTTTCAGAAAGTACTTCGTGTCTTCTGTGCATTCTCAGGACCTTTACACGTGTTGTCCATTCTGCTTGGAACACTCTTCACCTCTTCTGTAGCTGATCTAACGGCTACCCATCTTTCAGCTCCTACTCCTCTTAGATGTGGTCTCCCTGACTCTCCCGTCTGCGTTGGGTACCACTCCTGTCCTCCCACTTTCCTTAGTTGCCTGCCTTGTGTGTGCCTGAGAGCTTACCCGGTCCCTGCCCCAGACGGTGAACTCTGTGAAGGCAGGGCTACGTCTGTCCTGTCCTCAGTGTCTCCAGGGCAGCATCTGGTACACACTTAACATTGGTGAAATGGATTTTCAACGTGATAATGTAACACGATGTGGATGGAACAGGATACTGGGGGCAGTTTTTCCCATATCATTGAAGGTCAGCTTGCCTTTTCAAAGTTGTCCTATGCTGTCAGAGATGCTTGGCATTTTACATGGCTGGCGGAAGGTAGCTCTGCCTGTTTTCTTGAGCGAGGGCCTGAGAAGCCCTTATATCTGATGGGTCTCTTCCCCAGATGAACAGTTCTATGACTACACCCTGCCATCTCCCACTCCCACACGTCCTGGTAGCCAACTCTTGCAACCCAGAGCACCACTTCCATCATAGGCCTTCCCCTACTCCGTAAACTTCAATGGCTCCCCAGTTCTCTGGCAGAGTGGGTAGCCGGGCTGATCACTTGGACAGAAGGTAGGACTGGAGTCATGGTCAAGGTGGAGACTGGGAGGAGGAGAGATAAGCAGGGTTCTCCATGGTTCCCCTGTCTGGTCTCCCTCAGAACTGTGTGTTCCTTGAGAACAGAGAACAGGTCTTCTCTTTCTCCCTCATCAGGTCTGGGAGCCCTCAGAAAAGGTTTGGTGACTGCATAAATGACTACATGCCTCTTGGAGATTCCTGACTTCTGCAAAATGCCTCTGTGCCAGTGGTCCTACTGTGTGCCCGGGCTCTGCCTGCTTCTTTCCAGGCTCCTCAGTGGTCCTGCCTCTTGTGTCTGGTTTTAAGGAAGCATGGACCTACCTTTCTTCGGTCTCACCCACTTTGCTCCTTAACTGTCAACCCCTTAAATCACTGAGTTTGTCTTCCTGGTAGGAGGGGTGCCATGCTGACTGTCTTTTTGGGAGGTTTTCGTGATTCCTGCATCTCTGAGCAATCAGAGGGAGGGAGCCCTGCCGATATCTTAATTTCACACTTTTGGCCTCCAGAACTGCAAGATAGTTTCCGCTGTTTTAATCTACTCAGTTCGTGGTCATTTGTCAGAGCAGCCCCAGGAAACGAATGTAGACAACAAACTGTGTGTTGTTGGGCAAGTTACTTAAGCTCTCTGAGTTGGCTTCCTCATCTGTTACTGGGTTTAGTACTGATCTCATCGGATTTTGGTGAGTCCCAGTGCTGAGGGATATAAAGGACCCAAACCATTCATATTTCATAGTAAGTGTCAGAAAATCACCACCCTCATTATCTTCATTGCTTCCGTCTGGTCTGGAGGAGAGGGGTTTGATCGAGTCTCTCAAATGACCTGACGCTTGGAAATAAAAATGATTTCTGACCCTCAAATGGGCATTTTCAAAACATGCTGGTGGAAGCGTCAGTTACCACAGCCTTTCTAGAAAGAAATATAATTATAAGCACAAAAATGCAACTAGCTTTGATCCAATAGTTCTTCCTGAGGTATTCACCTAAAGAAAATATTTACATTCACATGCAAAGATGGAACTACAATGAAGCTGAATCCAGTGCGATTTTATACACACTCAAAAAAAAACAACACACACACACACACACAAAAAAAAAACACAGATCACTACAAAACAGAATTTTTAATTTTGGTGAGAATGCCTAAAATAGAAGATTGATTAAATATGGGTTTGCTTTCTCTTTTACACCAGAGGTTGGGAAACGTTTTCTGTAAAGGACCAGATAGTAAACATTTTAGGCTTTTCGGGCCATACAATTTCTAGCTATTCAACTCCCCTGTTGTGGGAAACCAGCCATAGACCATACATAAGCAAAGGGGCTGGTTTCATGCCAATAAAACTTTATTTACAATAATAAGTGGTGGGCCAGATTTGGCCCACAAGCAAGAAGACGCTGACTCAAGTTATAGACAGAATATTAGCAAACTACTAAAGATACTGGAGTAAAGCAACCTAATGTCATCCATGGGGAGTCACCCAATCCATGTTCTAGGGCCGCCTGGTTCTAGGTTCCCCGAGAAGCACCCCATGACATGAATATTTGAGTACAAATTTATGTAGGAGGTGACCCCAAGAAACACCAGTGAAAGATGGGGGGTGGGACAGGGAAGGGAGGTGGTCAATATACTGAGTGTTATCTAGAGCGTTACCACCATGTGTCCCTGGGGCTCGTGCACTGGGACCCTAGGAGATGGTGTTAGCCATGCCCCCGTGTCCTCTGATGACGGAGGGGGATTTCATTCAGGAAATCCCTCTTCCTCGTTGTTGAAAGCTAATTTGTTTGGGGGGGGCGGTCATCACTCCAGCACTTCTGCTTGCTCTGTGTGTGGACAAGTGTATCCCCAGAAAAGGCAGTCTCAGGTAGAAAGGCCCAGGGTTCCCAGCAGGCAGCCTTAGGAGTTGAGAGGTTAATGCAGACCAAGAGAAAACATGACCAAGTGGGATTCATCAAGAGAAAAGGGACATTGCAGGAAAACTATATGTAGTTTTCGTGTGACACGATTTCTGTTCCAATAAATAACATGCAGGTATGTTTCTACCTGAATAGAGAAAGCATGCCAGGCAAGAAACATGCACGTTATCCAGCCAGCTGGGTACCCCCGTGGGGACGGGGAATACAGAGAGACACTCCTCTCTTGACTTGCTTCTGCATTGTGTGAGTTGTTATAGAGAGTATGTGTTGTCCTTGCAATGTAACAGTCAATAAAAATATACAAATGATGCTATAGGAAAAAAACTAATGATAGAGTTCATGATATCAAATTAGTATTAATAAAGTTAATGTAAAACAGTCTGTAGAGTACGTTCCATTTTTATAACATTCTGCATGTGTACGTGCATATATGTGTGTGTATATCTATCTATCTATCTATCTATCTATCTATCTATCTATCTATCTGCTATCCATCTATCTAAGGAAGAGAGAGAGAATAAGATTGGTATTTGGTAGGACACATACCAAAATGTGACCTGTGATTTCTTTGGATTTTTTTTTTCCAGTTATTAGGCCCCCCAGCTTCTGTATCCAGCCTGGGTGTGTGGGGTGTCCGAGAGGCATCTCAGCAGGCCCAAGCCCTGAGAGTAGGAGTAAGGTCATCCTCTCAGTGGAAGGTGAGGGCCCTGAAGGCCACTTGCTCCGTGGGGCTCCTTTTGTCAACTGCCATGTGCAAATGGGCTCCTTGGAGGGCAGCTCATCCAGGAGGATGGATTGTTCCCAGCTGGTACCCAGCCAGGCTAAGGGTCAGAGGTAGCTGAAGGGCTTGTGAAATGAGAAGAGGACGGCTGTGGCTGTGACTGCCATCTGAACCCCCTGGCCTCTATTTTGTTTCCTGTGCTATTATCTGTCCCCCACAGGTGAGGGCAAGGACCCGGCCTCTCTAGTTTATAGTTTTATTCCCAGTGCTGGGATGTAGTAGATGCTCAGTAAAGCTTAGTTCCTATCACAGGTCTCTCTTTCTCGTGGAAAACAGGACTGGGGGATGGGGATGGCATTGTTGGGGTCTAAACCATGAAAAAGAAAAAGACTTTAAAGTGGGCTAGCTGGCCGCATGTTGCACTTCCTGCAGGAGTTCAAAGTCAGCCCTGCCCCTGGAACTGCCATTACCAGTTTAGATTGTTCAGAATCCCGCTGCTGACTGTTCAAAAGGCTCCCAGCTGCTATCAGGAAATAGCTCAGGAAGGTCTCCATTAAACACCAAGAAACTGAGATGCAATCAGCCGGGCTGGAATTCAGGAAAGTGCTGGCTCTGGAGTTTAAGGAAGAAAGAACACGTTTCAGGGCGAGAGGAGGCGAATCTGCCAACCGACCCCTTTTTTCCCTTCCACCTGTTGGGCAAGGCCAAATCCACTTCTCCCGTCCTGCCCTTAACCGCAGGAAGAGAGGGGCCTCCAGCCCAGGGTGCACCACGTCCTTACGGCAGAGTCTGGGATCTCCTGCAAGTGGACAAGAGCGTTCTGATTGCTACTTCTTCTGGTCGTTGGCGTCAGCCCGTAATCTTTCAGTTGTGGTCTCGAAGGCCAAACATGAACCAGGATTTTCCATTATGGTTGCAATTTTGGCTTGTAATTTTATCACTCGAATCTAAATCCACTTCAGAAATGCCGTAAACTAATTGTCACTGAATAAACTGAAACTTTTGAGGAGTTTATAAAAGTGATTTAATGAAAAAAAAAAAGAAAAAAAAAAGAAGATAGAAAACAAATGTTGCCTACAGAATTGTTGGCAAAAGGTAAAAACTCTGTTTCTTTTGAACGCATGCCCCGGTCTCGGCCGAGCCCTGCCTGCCGTGGCCTCCGAGCCCAGTGGCGGGGATGCTGTTTGTGTTGGAGCCTGTGGCGTTGATTTCCAGTTTGTCCTGGGGAGGTTGATTGCAAGGACGTTGGGACAAGGGCATGGGTCGGGTCAGCTGAAAATAAATGGGCACAGATCAGATCAAATCCTTATCCAGCAGAAGGAACTTCGTTTCCTTGATTAAAAATACTAATAATAACAAAGTGACTGTCGGGGTTAAGTAAATGTGAGTTAATTACTAAGCTGTGACCATTTTCACAGTTTCTGAAGCTAAACACTTCAACGCGCGTTGTCAGTTTACGTTAGGCAATAATTTGAATGACTACCGGTTAGCTGTTTCACTTCATTCATATTAAGAAACAATATACAAAGGGTATAAAGTGATCAGCTCTGTTTATGCTGAGGAGGAGGCAGCAGAACACAGGAGCGGGGCAGAGGGAGAGGCTGTTCTTGGCTTTGCACGGGCTTCTGCTGGTGGTTTATGAATGAAAATCTTGAGAGAAGCTTCTAAACGCTGACAATGTGGGAATGGTCAAGCAGAGCAAAGCCCACCCAAGCATTCCCAGCACAGAATGGGGAGATGAGAAGGGTTTCCTGTGGGGGAGGGGGGATGTAGCTGTTTGACAAGAGAGAGTCTGCGAAACAAAGATCCTTCCAGGTCCAAAGGTGCAGGATTTAGGATCTGATGAACTCCTACAGGAAGAATCTAGCTGGGACCCATCATAGCTGGATGCCAGTGTTTTCCATGACTGCTGAGGTGGAGTTGGGGCGGTTGTGGGATTCTGAGCTTCCTGGATGGCTGAGGAAAGTGGGACCAGGATAGGGACCTCCCTCCCATGTTGGCCTCAGGAAAACCCAAGAACTTCCTAGCCTCGAACCCCAGGAATCTCAGGTCTCCTGTGAAAATAACGCACAGGTGTCAGAAATCAGTCTGGAATTCCAGGCGCCATGCCCTCTCCCACGTTTACGGTAAACGGCAACAACAATAACAGCAAAAGCCCTGCAAAAAAGCAAGAATGCTTTCTTTAGTTAAGCCTCATGGAATAGGAAGTGAGGAGAAACAACCCAACTGTCCATCAGATGAAGAAATACACAAAATGCGGCACACACACACAATAGACCATTATTCAGCCTTAAAAAGGAAGGAAATTCTGACACGTGCTACAACATGGATGAACCTTGAGGAGAGTATGCTGAGTAAAATAGCCAGCCACAGAAGGGCAAATCGTGTATGATTCCACTTGTGCGAGGACCCTAGAGTAGACAGATTCATAGAGACAGAAAGTAGAATGGTGGTCACCAGGGGCTGGGGGAGGAAGATGGGGAGCTAGTGTTGAGTGGGGACAGAGTTTTAGTTTGGGAAGATGAAAAAGTTCTGGAGATGGATGGTGGTGATGGTTGCACAACAATGTGAATGTCCTTAATGCCACTGAAACACACTTAAAAATGGCTAAAATAAATTTTATGGTCTGTATCCTTTACACCAATAAATGAAAACCAGTATAAAATAGGTATCAAGTGGAGATGAAATGATATATCCAACCAATTGAAGTTTGGTTGGCAAAGAGTAGGTGATCATATATGTAAATATTCATTATCGCTGTTATTACTGGTACCCCATGAATGCTTGTGAAATGTGATATGAGGGAGAGAGGGGAAAGTGGGGGGAGGGGGAGAGAGAGAGAATTCTACTATCGATCTGTGAGACGATTCATCTAGAGTCATTTTAAGTAGAAAGACTGTCTATGTGATCCCATTTATAGTGTTACATTGATAAAGCAGGTCTTTAAAATTAGAGAGCATCAGGTAGTGTGAACTCAATTCCATCCCAGCAATCACCACTCCTTAAGCATTTGTGGGCATCTACAACCTACATCTCTGACCCACCTGACCATGTGTTACCCATTAACACCCAGGACACAGGACTTCCCTAGGTGTCACCTCTTACATTTCAAACCAACAAGACCATCTTCCAAACACTCTTGAGCTTTGCTTCATGTTCCATCCTTTCCACGGTGCTGAGTGGAACAAGGCGGGAACCATTGATGAGGAGAGAGAGGAAGCTGGGTAGTCAACTTGCCGGGGTTGTTCCCCATCTCAGACAGCCTGGCCCGAAAATAGAAACCACCTATCACCTAGGTTTCTATCTCGCTTTGGGTGCAGCCTCTTAATGGCCAGGTGTTTTTAATAAAGGGCCGCCAATTCTGGCTGGGATTGCACATGCATGGGGCAGGAGAGAGAAAGGGTGACTTTGCCCTTTAGATGTCCATCCTTCTAATGACAGAGCCGGTGTCATGGTTGGTGAGCAAAATTCCTACAGACACTTTCTTTTAGGGACTCATTTCCCGCTAGAACTAGAGGCACCTCTCCAGGGAACTCCTTTCACAATCTTTCCTTCTCTCTCTCCTTCCTCTCCTTTCTCTCTCTCCATCTCTCTTCCTTCCCTTCTGCCTTGAAGAATGTTTTGAGTGGCTGCCAAGAGAGAGACCCAAGGCTAGGCACCAAGTCGAACTTCTGTGTTTCCTAAGGAGCCAAGAATCCCCTCTTGGCGGAGAAAGAACACAAGGTTTTTTGTTTTGTTTTTGTTTTGTTTTTTTTTTTTTTCATGTGAAAAGCATCACTGTAGCTGGGCCATCAGAAATGTATAATACTCACTTTACCCAATGCCCCCAAGGGCCTGCAACTTGCCAACTTGCTTCTCCAAGGTTTAAGGGAGTTGTGGGATACAGGACTTTGGGGGCTAAAACTGGGACAGTCCCTGGCACCCTCATTCATCGGCCCGTCTGTGAGCATCTTGAGCTTTTCCTTTGGCTTGAAACAAATCCCCCCAGCCCATCTGAATCTGAACTGTCATTGGAGCCCCTGTCTGCTGGACCCCTAATAGGATATCTGGCAGTTAACGACGGCATCTGATCTTATCACCTTCTTCTCTGGCAAGGCTGGCTCCATCAAAATAACTTTTATCTGGAAATAAAATAATGCAATTAATGTCCTGACTCTCTAATGCCCTCTCGGGTGATCTCAGCTCTAATGATTTAATGGGTGTCCTCCATCTGCTAATTACCTGAAGCATTTATTAAGTCAAAGGCATTTGGCTCAAAAGCAAAGGCATGGATGTATAAAGACCTTGTGCGGTGAAATGAGTCCACAGGCATGGGGATTTGTTCATTTTCTCTTTCTCTATTTGGCTCTAAGATGGCTCCATTCCCCACACCCCACCCCTTCCCGGGGCAGGAAAAGTGCATACCACTCGCAAGTGTCTTGACTGCATTTACGTCACCTAAGAATTTTCTTTTTCTGGCTCACTCTCTGGCATCACCCGGCCGAGAGGCTCCAGGAAAATCGTAAACCCTATTGAATGGCACCGCGGTAACGGCCTGTCCCATCGGAACACGTTTGTGCTTTTTGTCTTGTAATGTCAAAATGAACTTGGCTGGGAAACTGAAGCTGCCAGCTGTGTGTGGGTTTGGCTTTCTGAGTTTCAGGGGGGTAGCGGGGGGTGGGGGTGGGGGAGAGAGAGCCCCAGCAGGCGCCCTGCACATCCTGGGGAGACTCGTCTGCCTCACCTCCTTCTTCATCTGTAAAATCAGACTGCTATCATCATGGCAGACCCTCTTGGAATTGCCCCGACAGCTCCGTGAGTGTGTCCAGAACCTTCTTTTCCACACTTGGGACTGAGTGTGTCTCACAGGAAGCACTAGGTGGAGAGGAACTATGCCGGATTCTGCCACTGAATAGCTGTGTGACCTTAAGGGAGGCACATCACCTCTCTGAGTTTCAGTGTCTGTGAAAAGAGGGGAGATTGGACTAGTCAGAAGTTTTCAATTTTGTCTCATCCTGGGATCTCATTTTCTATGGAAACCTTCCCAGGACGTGACATTTGTAAAATGACTAAATGTTGAGATCTGTTTGAGGCAGACAGTTGGTGGCTTGGCCCCATCTCCTGAGGGCTCCCTGCCACCATCCTCAAGAAGGCTCTGGGGGGTCTTCTGACAGCTTAGTTAATATGCCACGAACAGCTCTCAGAAGGGAGGTTCAAGCTTGTGATTCTGTGTTCTCTGATGTGCTCAAACCAGCAACAGCCTGCCTGTCTGTCTGTCTGTCTAATCTATCGCCTTTCTTTGTCTCTCCTTCTCTGTAGCTATCATCCATCTATCTATCTATCCCCTTTCTCGCTTGCTTTCTCACTCTCTCTGTGCGATCACTATCTATCTACATATCTATATATCTATTTCTCAGATTTATCTTCATTTCCCCCCTCCCAAACGTTAACGTGAGAATCCCCTGGAGATCTCGTTCAAACACGGATTTTCACCCCCTGAAGTCTCTGATTCTGAGGTCAGGATGGGGTCTAAGTTCTGCATTTCTAACACTCTCCAGGTAATGTTGATACTGCTGGTCCTGGATCACACTATGAGTGTTCCTGAATCTTCTGCATTTGCTTACCAGAGGGTCTCTTCATGTTTGATTTCAAAAGCTTTTTGAGAAAGCTAAGAGAGTAAAGAACAAAAACAGCACCATCCATTTCTTACATGTACTTGGGAGTAATAATCAACAATGTACTTGTGTCCAAGTTACTTTTCTGCAGTTCGGGGCCTAATACCATTTGCATCATGGGATACATGCATTTATTAAATTAGTAGTTATACCCTCCCCCCCCCTTATGTTTCAGACGTAAAACTCTGACTAGTTAGTAGTCAAACTAAGTGTCCACATACCCTGGGACCCAGCCACATGCCCCCTAGATAAGTTATCCTGCAGAATTCTCACACAGGTCCACATGGGATGTGTACAAAGATGTCCACCAAAGTGCTATTTATGGTAATGAAAACTGAGGTGTCCATCACTGGGACAGTGGGCAGTTGCCACCACAGAGTGCCAGGCACCAGTGAGGGACAGTGAATTGGGTCCACCCAACACCACGGATGGATCGTAATACTGTGCTGAGGGGGGAAAAGAAAAGGACACTGAGATATTTAACCTCAGACCACTTCTGCAAGTTGTTTGCACACTAAATCTTGCACAGGGACACACAGGAACACAAGGACACGTCAGAAAAGTTGCCTGCGTGGTGAGAGGGGACAGAAGTGGGAAGCCAGAAAAAAGGAATTCAAGACATAACACAAGAGGGGGACTCACTGGGGCCAGGGAGGAAAATGATACCCTGATGGCTGTGATGAACTCAGCTCTCTGCACCTCTGTCCAACTGAAGACTCTATCGTAAAGGAATACATAAAAAGTGAAAAAAATAAAAATGAAAATGTCGGCCCCAGGCCTCCACAGACAAGGAAGACGACGCCTTTCTCCAGCAGCCTCTGCACCTTTTGTAACTCCCTGGGGGCCTCTTTCATCAGCACGGAAGCCTGTGGCCTGTCCCCACCCACCCCCAGCTCCAAGGCGTCCACAGAGCAGGGGAACTCCAGGCATGATCAAAAGATAAAAAGAGAGAGAGAAAAGAAATGAATCATCAGCGTTTCTCTTTTCTTTGTTCTCCTTGATCGGTAATGGGTGGGACTAATTTTCTTTGTGGAGTTTTAGTGTTAAGTCTGATTGTGGGTGACACGGGCCAATGGTCCATGAATCTGGCTACATCATAACCAACCAAGGCACTTGATTAAAAACAAAACAAAACACAAATCCACCTAAATTCCCAGGGCCCACTGCATATGAGGCTCTCTGGGATTGGGGTTAAATGATTGTTAAAAAAAAAAAAAAAAGTAAGTGTTTCAGGTGTTTGGGATGAAACCCAAGTTGGAAAAAGGAATGTAGCCTCAACCTGACTCTCCAGGTGCCGAGACGGTACTCCCCTGCGCCCCCTAGTGGCGAGAACGAAATGCACGCAGCGGTCCCTGAGTTGAGCGCTCAGGGGCAGGTGGAGGCCAACAGAAGCCAAGTCTATGGCTGGTGTCGGGTGGATGCAGGTGAAACCACTGCCTTGTGCACGAACATTGCATCCCTTGCTTTTCACCCTGTCCCACAATTTATTGCCATGGCATTATCTTGTTTGATCTTATTCGTATTTTCAGATGTGCCCTTCCTGAGTCCAGAGGAATGACTTTTATGATGAAATTTTAGCTGCTGTGGCTGGACATCAAGGAGATGGTTTGCGGGAGAACTTTTCTTCTTTTCACTCACATCTGTGCAAATCTACGATCAGGTCAAGTTCCCTGACCCCCTGTCATTGCTCAGAGGCCTCTCTGATGATACTTAATGAACAGGACATGATTTTACCTACATTTTAGCAAATGGGAAAGGTGCTGGCACTGGGCAGCAGAGCATAAGGGAGAGAGAGAGAGACTTCTGTATGTTTTATTTCGAGAGGTGAACAGCTGCCACTTTATGATGTCCAGCAACTGTAGAGCTCCAGCATGAGCCGGGACTTGTCAGGAGCTGGGGAATGTCAGTATGTGAATAAACGTGGCCCTTGCCCTCCAGGAACTTAGAGTCTATCAGAAAAAAAGAATGAATGTAGTCCAGGAACCACACAAAAAGATAATTGGATTTAGAAGCTCTGATTATTAAGTTTAATCTGACTCTACAGTGGTAGCTCGGAAAAGAGCGCTCAGAAAGAGGGAATAGCACGAGGAGAGGCCCTTTGGTGGGAAAAGTCCTCTGGTGTTGAGTGCAACTGGAGCAGATGCTAGAGAGGGAGGCAAGTCTAGACCATCACGGCTCAGCATCCACGGGAAGGGCTGCGGTCATGTTCTGTGAGTCCCAGGTGTCATGGGAGGCGTTTCAGCAGAGGGTTAACATAATCCAATTGGTGTTTTTGTTTTCTCTCCTGTACTCATAATAAATGCATATGGTTTAAAAAGATCAAATAATCCTGAGTCTTCTAATGGAAAACACCGGCATCCTGCTTTACTCCAACCCATCCTGTTCCATTCCCCAGAGTAGCCATTTTGGGTTTTTTGGTTTTGTTTGTTTGTCATAAACTCTATGTTTTTATCCTGTTCACAATAATAGAGAACATCAACCATCAATGAATGCATGCATGAATGAACGAATGAATTCCCACCCGAAACCAAGCATGGCAAACACAGGAAGGAATGCACAGGACAGCCTGCTGGCCAGACTCTCCTCTGTGCCTCTTCCCTGCCACGTGGGGAGGCCTATGCAGTAGCCCTGTTGGGCCCAGGCTCTTTACGGAGGTGGGTGCTATGAACCCCAAGGAGACTTGGACTCCGTAAGCATTCGCTCGTCCTGCGTGTACAAAGCTGAATGTAGGAAGCCACTGCAAGTGGGTGGCGGGGATCTTTTGTCTCAGGACGTCATCAGCAGTTGGAAATCTGACAGGAAAATACATTTCCCAGGAGTACATCTATTCACGTTCATCGGAAACAGCAGTGAGGGGCCCAGAGTGGAGGAAGGGAGAGGCAGGGACAGGATGATTCATTCATTCATTCATTCATTCAACAAGTAGTTAGGAGCCCTGCTCTCTGTGCTGGAGACGCTGACAACGACCCTGTCCTCAGGAAGCTTACACTCCTGTGCATGAAGCTAGACAAAGAAACAAATGAGAAAATGCATCACATGCCTGCAGGTGTCAAGTTCTGGGAAGAAAAAACCACACAGCCCAAACAGGATAGGAAGTGTGGATTGTGCTACTTAAGTAGGACTGTTCTGCCGCCTCTCTGAACAGGTGACATTTGTGTGGAGGCCTGGAGGAAGGCAAGGACGGCCACAGTGTGGATTTCTGGGTCTCTGCACTCCCAGTAGAGAGGAGGGTGAGCTCAGAGATGGCTCCGTGGACAAGGGACAGAAGGGCAGCGAGGAGGGAGACACATAGGACCAGGGAGCAGCTGGGACCAGTTCATGGGGTCCCAGGACATTTTAAGGACCTTGGATTGCAAGGGAGGGAGAGAGGAAGAAAGGGAGCCTGAGGCCTGAGCCTTCTGTGCCCCCACACCCTTTTCCTGCTGCCTGGGCCACCTACGCCCAGCCTCCAGCACTATGACCAAAATGATTTTGCATTTCTTCCTATAGCATTTCTTTTTTTGGAGGGGAGGGGAGAGTGAGTAAGGAAATGTTTATTGACTGAGAAGGCACCAACCAAGAAGATGGGAGACCCAAAATTGCCTCAAATCCACCTGCTCACTAGACTAGGTTAAGGGTTTTTAAGTGGTTGGGGGAACAGGTATGAGGAAGCGCTGATGGGACAAGTTCGAATTGGAGGACCTTGGAACTTGGCCATTTATGGTAAGGGGCATCAGCACTGGATCTTCCTGGACAACGGACCCTTGGCTTCTGGAAGGGTTCCGGTGTTTAAATTCTGGTTACGTCCCTGTCCTTTGGTTCCGTGTGCGTTTGGGGGTGGGGCGAGACTCTGGTTCTGGGTGCAGCTGGAGATTCCAAGTTCTCTTCTCTGCTTATGCCCCAGGCGCATGACTTCCGGTCTTGGTCTGTTGTCTCTGAAAAGCAACTCAGTATCGGGTTAACCAGGATAGGCGCCTTCTGAGCAGGTTCGGCCATTACAGATCCCACGTTTTTGTTGTTCACCTGTCAATCTTGAGGGAAATAGGGCCACCTGGTCCAGGTTCAATTAAGTTGGAGGACGAGCGTCATTATTCCTGCAGTATTACACGAAGGTGCAAAGCCCTCAAACTGTAAAATTTGTCTCTGCCAAAGGACATGGACTGGAGAGCCAGATGGACATTAAAATATATATATTATATTTAAATATATTTCTATACAAGCACACTTATTTATACACTATACTATACATAAATACATGAATGACATTATATCACATATAATCCACAAATTATTAATTATAATATAGATATATTTATAAGTTATAAATATATTTATAAGATATATATTTATATTTTATGTAAATATAAGTTTATATGAATACAATTGTCTAATATATTTATATAATTTATAATTCATATAATTATATGATGTGTAGCATATCACATACATTTATTATGTAATATGCAAACTACATATCATATAAATTAGAAATAATATTTTATATCATATAATTATTTTCTGTAATGTACAAAAATAAATCTACGTACATGTCTGGACAGCACGGCGAGGGCAGGGATGTGTCTGTCTTTTTGATCAGACCATGACACCCAGCCAGCCCTCTTTTTGTGAAGTGTTGAATGGATAAAAGCCTTTTCTTAGTGGGGACGCTGAGACCCCGGTGGCTGAATTCTGTCTGCTGCATCCTCTGGCTGACTCTTGGAGTTGGGCTGTCCCCTCACTCTGCCATCTAATCACAGTGCGAAAGTCTGTCTCAGGGTCCCTGTAAGAGCTGGTGGGAAAGGCACATAAAATACCCCTCAGGAGGTTTACGAGGGGCCTCATTCCTCTGGGCAATGCCCCCAGATAAGAGACTATTCACATGTGAAGGACTCACTGGCTCCCCTCTCACTCTGCGAGATGAAGCTCCTGAAGAGAAGGGAGTCTCCTTGGCCCCTCCTCCCAGCTCCTCCTGGTCTGTTCCCAGTGGCCCCGTACCCTTTTCTGGCAAATGGACCTTTTCTAAGACCCTGCCCTGGGCTGGGCCAGGCAGGCCCTGGGAACTCACAAAGAAGATAAGGCACTCCCTACCACCGCTCCTCCTTACTTGCTTTGGGAACTCGATGAGCATAATGGAAGCAAAACTTAAAAACGCCTTTGAAAAAATTGCATATAGAATTATCCAGAAAAGTGTGCAAATCATTGGCATGCAGCTTGATGAATTTTTCTGAAATAAACAGTCCTGAAATGAGCCCCTGCAGCTTCCAGAGCCCCCCTGTGCCCCTTTCAGCTGTGCCTCCCTCTCTCCCACCTCCTGATAAGGCTTTATCATGCCAGGTTTAGTCAGGGAGGCAGAACTACCACGGGGGATGTGGGAGAACAGATTTATTATAGGGATTAGACCTGATTGTGGGAGGAGCTGGGGGTGCTCAGAGACAACTCCCACCCCAGCCTTCCAGAAGCACCGGTGTAGCGGACAAGTGCAGCTTGCAGGGAAATCTAGAAAGCAGGCTCAAATGTGAGTTGACAGATTGGAACCTGGCAGGGGAGTGGGTGGAGAAGCCTACGGACAGCTGCTTCTGCGACTGGTGGTCCATGGGTCACTGATGGTCAGCTAAGCTGGCAGGAGGGAAGGAAAGGGAGAGAGCAAGAATCGGCTCTGTGCCATCTCTCACTCGGGCAGCTGCCAGGACCTCAGAGGACGATGGCTATTGCTGCACTTCCACCCTCCAGATCGAGGACACGCCCCTCTTTCTGCAAACTCCGACCTGGGACCATGGTGGTTCCAGCTCAGTCAGGCTGACAACCTGACACCCACAGAAGCACGGGTCCATGGCACCTGTTTGAACCGGTGTCTGTGCCAGCTTCTTTCGCTCGGTGTTATGGTAGCGACATTTATCCATGTTGTTGTGTGTAGCAAGTGTTGTTCATTCTCAGTTTTGCATAATATTTCATTGCATAACTCTCCCATAATTCTATTTGTTCAACTGTTGAAAGGCATTGAAGTAGTTTCTAGTCGTTGGCTATTACAAATAGAGCTGCCTGAATATTCTGGTACATATCTTTGCGTGGACATACCTACACATTTCTCTTGGGTATATGCCTAAATGTGGAATTTCTGGGTCATAAACTAGCCTCGTATTCAGCTTCAGTAGATAACACCAGTTCCCCAAAGCGGTTGCACCACTTTATTATTTTGAGTGCCTCTTGTCTATTTGGTTTGTATCTTGAATTCATGTTCTGACTCTGTTACTTACAAGCCAGGCTCTTGCCAGAGGCTCCAGTGTTGGGGGGAGGGGCTGGGCATGTACAGGCAGAGAAATAAGAGACCCTGAGTTATAGATAAATACGTTTATTTTTTGTTTACTTATTTATTGCCTGCCTCTCTCCCACCCCCACCTCCCACCCCAGACTGTGAGTGCCATGAGATCAGAGAGTGTTTTAGCAAGATAACGTACACCCCCAAAGATGTCCAGGTCCTACGAATCCCCAGAACCCGTGAGTATGGTACTTTACATGGCAATAGGAAATTAAAGCTTCAGGTGGAATTAAGCTTGCCAGTCAGCTGACCATTAGAGGGGGAGATCATCCCAGATTGTCCAGGTGTGCCCAATGTTATCACAGAGCCCTTAAAAGTAGAACAGGGAGGCAGGAGAGAGAACAAAAGATGGCAACATGAGAAGGACATACGTAAGCTGCCATTGCTGGCTTTGAAGATGGAGGAAGGAGCCACGAGCCAAGGAATGCAGGTGGCCTCTCGAAGCTGGAAAAGGCAGGAAACAGATTCCCTCTTAGAGCTTCCAGAAAGAACCAGCCCTGCCAACACCTTGACTTTATTTAGCCCAGTGAGACTTGTGTTGGACTTCTGACTTCAAGAACTGCAAAAGACCCTATGTATGTCATTTAAGACACCAAATACATGGTATTTGTTACAGCAGTAACAGGAAATGGACACTGTCTCATTCCCTACGTACTATGTCCCCAGGGCCTGGTCCATAGTAGATTCATAATGAATACTTACTAAATGAATAAATATAGTGAAAGGAACTCTTTGCTGAGAGCCTTTGGTGAGGCAGCTGCTTGATACCTAGTTAGAGTTTCCAGATGTAGCGAATAAAAACACTGAATGCCCAGGTAAATTTGAATTTCAGATAAACAACAAACCATTTTTATGAAAGTATGTCCCTTGCTATACTAAAAGAAATCATTCGTTGTTTAGTTTGAATTCAAATATACCAAGGTGTCTTGTGTTTAAAATCAGGCAAGCCTATATGCAATCATTCCACAGATGGAAGATGTGCCTCAAAGTGATAGCGAGTCAGGAGCAGACCCAAGGCTTGAATTCAGACCTGTGTGATTCCCAAGGCCCCCTACTCCTTTCACCCCAGTGCCCCCTGCTGCTCCTGGAGTGAGAGAAATGAGCCCATCGCATCATCCCAGGTCCCTGACGACTTTGGGCCAAATGCACCATCTCCTACCAGGTTCCCCCACACACACACCCCTTCCCACCTCCCCACCCCATTCCCACCCCTATGCTCTGAGGAAACAAGCTTCTGGGATATCTCTCCTGAGCACCACCAGGGACCATGCAAACTCTGGTGAGTATATGGTGCTGAGCCTGCCTGGTCCTTCAGGAGGAATGAGACGGCTGAAGTGGGACCCGCGGCCAGACAGTGAAGGCTCCGTAAGACCTTGGCCGTTGTGTCTTCCTGCCAAGCCGGCATTCCCCTGAGCAGAGGTCTGAGGAAACCTGCTAAGGAAACAGGAGGCAAGGGAAGTCCTTCCTTCAGAGGCAGGAGCGCTCCGGGAGGTAAAGCTACCGGGATGCAAACTGAACAGAATTGTGCCATTCTATTTTGGGGAAAACAGTACAAAAATAGGGTCCACGTGGAATTCTCTTTCCCCCCAGCGCATTGCTGGAGGAGGGACAGGTCAGCCCCTCACGCCCAGTGACTCCTGGCTTGCACGGTCACTCACAAACACATCTCCAGGAAACGCGTTGTCAAACATGCTCACATCCATGCACTGACACACAAAAATAACCTCCGAAAAAAGCACCAAGAATGGATAGTGAACCACCTCAGATTTTTCAAAGGAAATTAAAACGCAAGAGATCAAGGGATTTGCCCAAGGTCACAGAGTACAATAGATGCTTCCCTAGTCCTCCAAGTTTCCAGGCAATTGCTTGTCCTAAGAGGTTGGATGGCCTCTCCTTTAAAACTTTAAATATGGTAAACACTGAAAGCCCTCCCACCCTGCCCAGCCCTCCATTCTGGTCACCTGAGTCAGGCATGAATATTCTGCAATGATGCCAACTCAAAGAGATTTCAGTTTTTGTCACCTCTACTGCCAGTCTGATCTTGGAGTTGGAGGAGTGATGTTTGAATCACTCTCCAGTTAACAAGATGAGGGGTCATGGATTGTCAGGCTTCTGGGAGCAAACAGGATGGTGGCAGAGTCAAATTGGGAAATTCGAGGAGAGTTGGACCAAAGGACTATTTACAAAGTTGAGGGCAAGGTGTGGGGACTGTAATGAACAGTGTGGTACCTGGGGGTGGTGTTGTGGGGTGTCACTACCTCAAAGCATGCAGAGCAAGGTGAGGGGATTCCTAGAGCTTGGGGAGCGGGGCTGCCTAGCTGGAGCTGAGACACAGCCAGCTGGACTCTGGTTGGGTTAGACCAGTCCACAGCTGGAGAGGGGCCAGGCACCGGAAGAACATGGCGGCCCCCTACCTGAACAAAGTCAGGGATCTATTATCAAATACTATGGAGGAGAGAAGCACAGGGGGCCGTAATGGAGTAGCTCAGGTGGGGTAGGTCAACGAAGCGTACTTGCCCCCAGAGGCTGACTTATAACCTAATTGACTTCCAGATTTCAAATCTTGTAAATCAGATCCTTATCTCGTCAGAAAAATGATGAGAAACTAAGATTCTATGTCACACTATAGAACTTGATGATGAAGAGAAGGTAAAATACAAATACGCCCTTCACCCGGCAAGCATCATATTTGTAAACCCAAAACACTTAGCTAAACGTGTTCTCACGTTAGCTTCTCCAGGGGACTTTTCTGCATAGGCTGGACTGGTAAGGGGGGTCTGAACGTCAGTGTTTCCTGAGGCTTGGCGCTTCCTGAGGGCAGATGCTGTGCTCACCATGGCTACTGCCCTCACCCCGCCCCAGCACACAGCGCGCGTGCTCCAGAAATGGATGAAAATGAGGGAAGGAACGCAGGCGGCTATCTTATTTTCCTGACAAACCTCCTTGAAGTCAAGAAAGCCCCATTCACTACTTCAAGGATTTTCTGACTCGGTTCGACATGAAGGTCATCTGTCTGGAAAATTTTTGTTGCTGATTCACTGTTCATAAAATGCTTTGGAAGGTCAGTTCTGAAGGAGGGAGCAGTTTCCATGGTGACACAGCTTTCTCTGATGTGTCCTTGATTCAGGCTCAGCTGAGTCACTGAGACTTGGGCACCGTGACTCACTCGGGGGTCAGAGTTCACAGGAGATGGTCTTTATTTTGGAGTTCTCATTCATGGTAATAAGAGCCTTTGAAGTGGATGTGGGGGACAGGAAGGGTGCAGACTGAACCTCACTAAGATGGGGGTTTCCCCAGAAGAAGGGGGAACTGCAGATTGGCTTTAGAGAGACCTGGGATGGGCCTGGGATCCGCATGGGCTGTGGAGCCCTGACAGGTTAATTAATTTAAAGAATTGAGTGTCTGCCACTCTCACCGATAGGGCTGGTAGGAACACTCAAAGAGATCGTCTTTGTAAAGTACCGGGCACATAGTTGGCATTCAATTGTGCTGGGACTGGAGACACTTAGGAGTTCTTATCCTGAGACAGAGTTGTCATATCATTTGAGGATAGCTGTTATCTGTGAAAATCCCCCATCTCTTTGTCTCGGCAACATGTCGTCTAGCACAGATACTTCATGTGTTCATTTCCATCTTCCCAGCTAGCCAAAAAGAAAACAGATGCTAGGAAGGGAGCCAAATGCTGTATGATCTGTTCTTTCCCCCAAAACATTACAGCATCTTCTTTGCAGGGTGATGTAGGGATGAGGTCTGTGCCATCGACATCTCATGGCTGCCTGACTATGCCAGGAATCTGGTCCCTGGGAAACCTCTGGGACTCTGTCCTCAATGCCAAGGCCGGCCAGTGGTCCTCCAAATCCAATTACCTGAGATCATCAGCGGCTTTGGACGTGTCTGCGGTGGACTGTGCAAATAATTTGTTGCTGGAGGCAGTCCCATCAGCACACAATGAAGTCCCAAGCTCTGGGGCCTCAGTCCCTGCTTGGCTAAGTTAATAACCCCAGAGGTTGGGGTTTTTCAAGTCCTTACTTTGTCATTGGCTATTAAGAGAATTAAGATAACATAACCATCTAGCATGGCCCTCTGGCCATTACATCGATAATTCTTGGGCTATGAATCATTAGACCAACTTGGTTGGCTTCTGTTGTCAGTGACCCGAGGTGGTTGTTTGGAGAAAGGAATTGGATTAAAACATTGTGAAGACAGTTGGGGGAAGCTGTTCAAATCAGACAGGTTTCCGAGGACTTCCTAACCCCTCTACCCATCACCCTCTTGTATTATGGTTTCAAGGGGAACCTTTTGCTTTTTGTTTCACTTGAGTTGTCATAGCAATGCCCATAGGAGCTGGAGCACCTGACGATGAATGATGAACGCTGGGCAAAGAGCTTTTTATCAAGCATCTTGTGTAATCCTCACAAGAACCCTGTGAAAGGGCAGAAGTAAACGCCCCCCTGACCCCCACCCCCCGTCACACACACACTAAGAAATGGAAAAGCTTTGTATCCATCAGCTCACTGAGCCAAACAACTAGCAAAGGGGGCAGGGGCCCCCAGGGCTGCTGGTTCTGAAGTCCACCATCCAACTAATTCGTTTCACACATTTCTTGTTGCTGTCTCGTTCTCACTGCAGACACACGTGTGTTAGTTCAAGATAACTGGCCCGCCATGCTGATGGCAGGAACCTTTTTAGTTGAGAAACGAATGTTTGCAGACGTCCCCAGCATGCATTTGTGCGGAGCTCGCCAAAATGTGTAAGTCCTAGATCTCCCCGCTCAAGCTGTCATAGTCTAGTTGGGTGGGGGACAAGACACGCAGATGCGGAAAAGCTTACCACCAGTGTTGGGGTGAGTGAGGGTGTCACAGAGCTGTCCTAGGATAGAGCATCTCAGAGACCTGAAATGGGGCCTGCTGGGGATGTGGGCATGTGTTTGTGTGCATGTATATTATGAAAAATAATTTAGTGGTTTTTTAAAAAGACATTTCATTTTGAAATAACTTAGGACCTTCAGGAAAGTTACAAAAGAGTACAAAGAATTCTGGTATATTTTTCACCAAGATTCCCCAAATGCTAGTGGTTTATCCTATTTGCTTTGTCAGGTCTGGCAGACATGATGTCCTCTTACCTCTAAATACTCCAGTGTGTATTTCCTAGAAACAAGGATTTACATAACCACAGTATTATCAAAATGAGGAATTCATCTGTGATATAATACTTTCATCTGCTTTGGAGAGCTTATTCAAATATCACCAATTATCCTATGAATGTCTTTTATAGCTAAAGGGGCGGGACACACACACACACAAACACACACACACACACACAAACACACACACACACTTTTTCTGGTTCAAGAGTCATCCAATCCAGGATCACAGCTTGCATTCAGTTGTCCTGCCTCATACGTCTTTTTTATTCTGCAACATTCTCGGTCTTTTGTAGTCTTTCATGATTGTGACGTTCTTGAAGAGCGAAGCCTCGTTATTTTGTTTAGTGGCTCTCAGTTTGGGTTTGTCTGATGTTTCTTCATGGTTACATTCAATGTATGACATTTTGGTAGGAATTCCCCAGAAGTGATGTCTGTCCGTGTCAGGGCTTCTTTTCAGGGGCCCATGATGTCATTACCTGTGATGGTAACTGATCACTTGGGGAAGGGGGTGCCTGTCCTCTGTAAAGTTACCATCGCCCCCTTTGTAATTGATAAATATCTTGTACAGAGATACCATACTTTCTCCTACAACGTAGAGCACATGGCTACTGCTTGCCTGAAATAAGTATCCCAAGGGTGGTTTCCAAATGGTGATTTCTTTCTTATCCCATCATTCCTGATAAAATTTTTAATTTCAATTCTGTTGCAAGAAAGAGCTTTTCTTTCTCCCCTGTTTATTTATTGTATCAATATGGATTCACAAATTCTTACTTCATTCTTTGGGTTATAACCCGTTATGACCAGCATTTATTCTGTTGCTCCGATTGTCCTAGATTTGACCATCAGGAGTCCCTTCAAACTGACTTTGACATGTCCCCATTGTTCATTGAGCACTTCCTCACGTCTGTCACAACAAGATGTCCAGGTTCATCTTGAACTTTCCCTGCCCACTCTTGGAATGGATCATTCTCTCTGCAAATTTCACTTCCTTTTTCCCAGGTATATCCATCCACCATTTAAATCACCTGCTTCGTACCTAGGTACTATCTATGTTTCTATGCATCTGTTTGGGTGTAAAATGTAAGGGCTCTTCTCAGGAAAAAGACCATTGGAGGACCAGCAATTGTGAGGACTAAAGAATAAGGTGGGTCCAGACAGGCTCTCGGATCTGTAAAGATAATCCAATGAGTGGTTTTTGGTCTAAGGAGCATTTTAATTACCCAGGGTTGACTTTAGCCTCACCAATTACCTGCCTCCAATTTTGCCCCAAGCCCCTTCACGTAAAGACCAACTGATGGACACTCTTATTGTTGTAAGATAGTCGTTTAACTTGGACAATGGAGGATTAAAACAACACGGCTCAAAGATGAGGCGATTGCAGCCCTAAATCATGATAATGCACTAGGGTAAGAAAGCTTAATCTCCAGGGAGTGCTCCAAATTCCCACCACGTGCTTATAATACTTTGTTTTGCATTTGGAAGTCTTGATGAGCAAAAATGAGGTAGAAACTACACTAGGACAGGGTGTTTACCGGTTAATGATCTAAGCTGCCTGCCACTAGCCCATATAGTATCATTGAAAGAGCAATATAATCATGCGACAAATTAGAAAGAGGCGCTTTTTTCACCCTGGTAAATCTAGCTCTGAGCCATGTGCAAGGCTATGAGTGCAGTGTGGGCTAGCCACTTGCTCCGTTGGCTAGGCAACTTGTGCAGTGAACAACCTGCACAACTGTACCCAGCAGCCCAGCGTCCAAGAGAGTCCTGGATGTTTCCTTACTGCCTTTCACAAGGAGTTCTACTGCCAATCCACCAAGAATAAAACAAGGCAATTGCATGTTTAAATGCCAGCAATGGGTTGTATACAAATGTCAACTTCTTGAAATCCTTGCCTTCATAAATTGCTATTACCTGGACAGTCTCAACCCTTGCTAAGGAGAAACTAGGCTAAAAGGCCTCCTGTTGAAACCCTTGCTGTGTTTGTACCTCTGAGGTGCTGGCAGGACAGTAAAGCAAGGCTCAATCTGAAACCTGCCTGGGGAGGTTCTTCCATGGAAGGTAGTGTTTATGGAGCTTCTGCCGTTACTCAAGATCAGAGCATTGATTAGCTGTAACACAGGAATTGAGGTTGTTCTAATCACATGCCATGAACGTATGAGAATGTCGGAGGACATCTGAGAGGGCAGAGACAGGCTGTGAGGGGAGCAGGGAGAGGAGGAAGGAAAAGAAGCAGGGGCTGGGAGTCCAAGCAAGGAGACGGCCCCTTCGTCTCATGCATGTCTCGTGCTGGCATTTTTATCTCCATTTCACAGAAGAAACTGAGACTCAGGCAATAGTGAAGCAAGTTCTTGTTGTGAACAAATAATTATACACCAATATAATCATGTGACAAAGCTCTGTCCAGATTGTATAGGTTATAGTTTGCTCGTGACGTGGAAAAATGTATTCTTTACATATGTAATATCACCTCCCTTAACCTTTACAGGATTCCTACATTTTTATAGGCAAGGAATGTAGGTGTTAGGACTAGGTGCAGATACATTTAACAGAAAAACCAAATTAATGGTGGCTGTAATATCTAAAGGCTAATTTTTCTCTTTTGTAACAGAGAAAGTTTAGTAAAAGGGAGTACAGGGTCAACAGTGGCTCCTTAGTCTTCTGGGACTTAGATTACTTTTATATTTTGCTCTACCATCCTTAGGACCTCATGGTTTAATATGGTTGCTGGGGCTCCAGCCATCATGTTTTCATTCCAGGCATCAGAAGGGTAAAAGGGAATGTACTACTACCTGTTTATTTCTCAAAAAGTGTTGCCAGATGTCTTACCCAATAATATTCACTTACATTTCATTGGCTAACCCTAGCTACAAGGGAGGCTGGAAAATCGCAGTCTCTTTATTGAGCACATTACCTCCTAGGATAAACATGGGTTTCTGTTATTAAGTGCATTGGACAGGGTAGGCCAAGTGCTGAAATAAAAAATCTCCAAATCTCCGAGATGTAATAAAATCATGTTATTTTGTGCTGACATCACAGTATAACACAGGTTGAGGGGTGGGATTGGGTACTGTGGATGTCTGTTCCAACAACTCACTCAGAGACCCAGGCTCCTTCCATCTTATGGCTCCTCCTCTTTCCAGGTGCTTGGAGGCAGCAGATGGGGAAAGACAGTGAGGATGGGACACAGGAGGTTTTTATGGGCCATACCTGGTGGGGGATCCACACCCCCCTCATTCACATGCCATTAGACAGAACTCGGTCACATGGCCGCCTAAATGCAGGAGGCTGGGAAATGTCGTCTGCACACGCAGAAGCAACAGGGCTGTGTGGGCGTTGGGTAGACAATGTGCAGTTGGCCAGGCTGCAGCGAGGAAAGTCACTCACCCATGAGGACCTGGAATTCAAACCCAGGGCCCCAAGAAGGAAGAGCCAGCTTCCCTCAGCAGCAGAGAACCAGAAGCCCAGGGTTTCGCTGGGATGATGCTCACTGCTCAGTGACATCCCTTCCACCATAGCAGGAAGAGTCCCCTCCCCGGAAACACAGGGGCCAAACCAGCCTCCTGCCAAACTTCCTCTGAAGGATACAATTAGCGGAGCTCTCCAGACAGGGGCTGAAAATTGTGCACCTCCCTCCCCCCGCCCCCCCCCCCCCAATGACCTGAATGGATCATTTGTGGCTCGAATGACAGACAAATGCAATAATTAGGCCTATTTAGTAAAGAGGGGTGAAAGGTCAAACTATGAGGCCAACCGTCTCCTGTTACCAGCCTGGTGACTAAGTCGGTGATGTTTATACAATAAACCAACACTGGTCACTGCTGCCCCACTGCCCGTCCCTTCCCTGGGGCTTTCAGAGACTGGGTTTAAAATCCCAAGAGCTTGGTTTTTAGGAGCCTGCTGCCAGGCCTGCAGGACCCAGCCTCCACTCCCTCCCTGTAGGACCATTTGCCTGACAAGGGTCCAGAGACTGAGACACCGTCACTGGCCGTGGATTTTGGCTAATGTGACTCCAGGGGTCATGTCCACAGCAGGTTCAGGAACATGGACTCAGTAACCCACCAGACAGTGGGTCACGGCCTCCTTCCATCCTGCACTCCAAGTCCCCAACATATCTCTTTCGTCTTCTTTTTTTCCCTAAAAATCTGATTTTGTTTTATTTTAACCCAAAGCAGATGATTCGGCTGTTTGTCAGTCTTTTCACTGCTCCTTGCCTGGGAGGATTTTCTGAGGGTCCCTCAGGCTTGAGGGGTGAGAAGGGCAGGGACTAGAGCTTGGGCCTGGGACCGCCTCCCGGAGCAGGCAGATGGGAGGGATTGGCAAGCATAGGAGTCCTGGGTGCAGGCCTTCCTCTCCTCTCTCCTTCCTCCTGTGTAAAGCCTGTGGGGACTGGAATCCTTTCAGATGACAAAGTGAGAACTGTCCCTTGAGCCTTTGCCTCCTGCCACTTCCCCCTGCACCCGCAGCATGTCTCAGAGAAGGACAGATGCTCAACAGATACCTTCAAACACCTGGAAGTGTAGAATGGTGCCTTGCAACCTGTACTGGGCATCTCAGGCCAGAAGACAGGAAGCTGGGAGCCTCCCCATCCCTCATAAGGGCCCTCCTCACCGGCTGCCTCCATTTACATGGTGGTGGGGAAGAGGAAGTGTTCCTGGTTACCCTCCTAAAGCCTCTGATGGACTCACCATGAGTAGGGCAAAGGGCTTGTGACTCTAGGCTCTGCGGGTGTTAGCAGGTATCAGTGGGAAGTCTCCAGCTCCTTGGGACTCAGTTTCCCTATCCATTAAATGGGGACGAATGCAGGGCTAATGTCACGAGGTGACGTCAGGATCAAAGGGTGCACGGTGCCCATTTTCTTTCAGGGATTGTGCAAAGCCTTCACAGGACAAGGGTTGGTCCTTCTTGCTTTAGGGGACCCCCTCGTAAAACTCCCTACCATTCTCTTCTCTTTCCTACCTGGTTGTTCTTGCTTAAAAAGATGGATTCAGCTGCGGGGGGGCAGGGGGTGGGACATTCTGTCCTCGAGAGGAAGGTTTTCTCTGGCCTGGTCACTCAGGAAAAAGGACCATCCCAACATTCCGCCCCCTTTGGCCTTGAAGCAGCCAGAAGGCAAAAGGCGCCAGGCCAGAGCTGGTCTCCACCCAAATTTGGCAGATTCTGCATCTGAACTCATGGAGTCTGGTGGAGGTTGCAGGGAGGGGAGTTCAGTTAATTTGCTCTTAGACAAATACAACTTCCTGGTTCATGGACCAGAAAGATTAAAAAAAAATAAAAAAAAATAAAAAAAAAAAAAAAAAATATATATATATATATATATATATATATATACACACACACACACGTATGTACATATATATGTATATGTGTGTGTATATATACATATATATGTATATGTATAGATATGTATGTGTATATATGTGTGCATATATATATATATATATATATATATATATATATATATAAAGTTTCAATCTCTTTCCTGTCTGTCACATCACTTTTTGAGAAGCAACACTGGGGTGACTTAAGGTACAGGGATCAGAAAATGATGGAACTGGTGAAGGGAAGGGAAAGCACACAGGACATCCTGTCGGGGTGTGAGGGGGAGCCAGAGGCGCTGGAAAAAGAGATGAGGGACACATGAGATAACTTACTTGTCCGAGTTCATTCTGCTGCCTGCCCCTCATCTCCCAGGCAAACTCCCCACGGAGACCCGCGAGGCTGAGGCGCAGAGACTGGCCCCTGGCCAGGGAGGCTTGGCACTGTTTATGCGCTTTTGTTGGAAGGAGAGCGGAAGGAGGCCTGATCTGTTTGTTTGTTTGTGGAGGAGGTTCTTGTGCGCCCTCCAAAGCCCGCTGGACTCCAAAGGACAAGACAGTCCCTCAGGAGGGGTTATTTTTGTTTTATTGTACAAATTAGAGCCCAAGTGTTGAAGTCACCAAAATATATAGCCCTTGAAAATGAAAACACTGGAGATGAATTGAGCTAAGGGGAAAACGACAAACTTTTACAAAAAAAATACGATGAAATTCAACTCAAGAGGTGCCGAGATGCTCCTCAACACAGTGAGGGCTTGGCCTCTCAGAACATAACATTCACCTGAGTAAATATTTCTGTCATGCAAAGATGCAAGATTATTTTTATAACTGGCAACCAGCTTAGCTTCTTGTTTCCAGGGACTCATCTTTAATCCTTGTGTAAAGACACTTCTGAAAGTGCGCAGGGATCTTTGTGTTTGGTCTTCGGTGGAAGCAGAAATGAGCGGTAGCTGAGCATGGGGAGGACGGAGACCTGCCCCACCACCAGGACACAGGAGGTGTTAGGCAAGTCATTCTCAGTACCCCCTAGCTGGGGCTTGTCGAGGGGCTCACAAGAGGGGGTCACAGCAGGCCGTTTCCTGGCCCACATAATGCAAATGGCCATTAGGTCTCTATCTCTATGACTTCCATTACTCATCTCACCCTCCCCATGCCTTCAGTGCTACTATTACAGCCGTTTTACAGATGGGGAAACAGAGAAGCTAGTGGGTTGTGAAGGCAGGCCACACCACAGCATCACAAGTACTAACCTGCCATTTGGGAACACAGACGCTCTTCTTCCTGTGCCTGGTATACACGTGTTGGAACCATAGGCTATGCCAACATGCAACTTCTTTTGACTTACAAGCATGGCGATGTTATGCAGTCCAGCCTAACAAGCATCCTGTAATGAGAGCCTCTCTGTGAGCTGAACAGGGCACGTGCTAGTTGCAAATGGCCAAAACATGCTGGGCCAGCCAGCTGGTGGACCTGAGTGCAGTGTAAATGTGTGGGCAATAAAAATGGAGGAATTAAGGCGGATGCCTGAGAAGGACACGCCGACCCTGGGAAAAGAGCATCAACTAGCAGAGAAAAAGAAAATAGCTGGGGCTAGGGCACTGATCCAATTTTTAAGCTAAAGATGTGAAAGGACTATCTCACCTCGGAGTTTGAAGATCCCAGATTTTGTTTTAATCCAGCACTAGGAAATCAGACTTTTCAGTGTGGGTTATGAAATATTACTACTGCTCAACCAAGCTACATATATTGATTTTGGTTCTTTGCATGTTACCTGAGTGTGGTGTTGTTACCCAAGCTTTTGGAATTTTGAGGAAATAATCGGGTGTTTTTGTCCCCATTTTAAAGATGAGGAAATCGAGAGAGAGGGAGGATATATGTGCTGAGCATTAATCCTAGAAGCTACATCTTAAAGTTCCGGATCTCTCACTCTAGTGAATCATAACCATTTACTTCTCTGCTATTATTATTTCCTCAAGCGTTTTGTGTTTCCGGCGCAAAGTCACTGCAATCAATTAAAACGCTTAAGCTGGTCCCTCACTCTTAACCAACTGCACATCAGATTTTGGTAATAGTCTGATTTCAACTCTCTTGTAGTGGGTAAAAAAGAAAACTCTCTTTTCTGTGAGATTTTGGTTTTGGTGCCTAATTAGGTTGGTTCCACCATTATTGCATTTTCAAAGTAAAACATGATTTTATAATGAACAGTGAAACCACAGACAAAATGGTGTTGCAATTGGAATCATTCAGATAAGCAAGAAAGTCGTACCAGATGCTCGCATGCCTGGGGTGTGGAGGGAGGGAGCACGCCCGAAATCAGATTTAGCAGATGTTCTGATGTCTGGGGTTGTCCCAAACATTCCATATTTAAACGATGGGCCCTCGGTTTTTTTACTCTGTTTGAAAGGAACATTAGCAATGGGAGGGCAAGAGTGGTTCAAACGAATCAGAATCTTTTCCAGAATCCAGCCAGGGCTGCGTTTCTCTCTTCCAACTTAAAACGTGCTGGGCTGGTTCTTGGCAGCACTCATCCGCTCATGTCTCACTCCCTCATGTCTCCTTGCTTTCTGGTTTCCACCCTGGTGCAGACAGAGACTGTCCCCAAAGACCTGAAAGCAGGTCCTCACCAGAGGACAGTTCCAGGCCAGCTGCTTTGTATGGCAGATACTCTGCTCAGATCCCCAGCGTCTCACTGATGGGATTCTAGTGGGAAGGCATTTCCTGAGACCTAGGCGGCTTCCCCTTCCGTTACCAACACGCTCACCTGAGGAGCTCAGTTCTCTTTGAAAACACAGAGAAAAACTTAACACGAGGGCTATGACTATAGTTGAAGGTGCCCGTAGCCAGGAAGTAAGCCAAAGTCAGTCAAAGCCTGGGGTGAGGAGGGTGTGGAAAGAAGGGCATCCATGAGAGGCAGATTTTAAATAATTATCCCCAAACACGGGAATGTCAACCACATTCCCACACCTTTCTACCCCTTTCCCTACAGAACTTCACATCCAAAAGTTTAAAACCTTCCACTACGGAGGAGAAGGAAGAGAAGAGGCCTTTAAAATAAAAACCTTTTCAAATAAAGTAAATTAAATATATAAATTTGACTTGCTACCAATCAATTTCTTCGGGATCCAATATACGCATTGTCAAATGCAGCAACGTTGACTAGCTAGTACTTTGTTTATTTGGCAAACATTTATTGAACACATACTGTGTGCCTGACACTGTACTAGGTACCGTGGAGCATGGAGGATAAATAAGCATCTCGACCCCCATGTAGCTTTCATAGGGGAGGGATTGGGAGAAGACAATAAAAGAGACAGGATGCCAGATGGTGGAAGGTGTTTTGGAGAAAAGAGAGAAGTAAGTAGAGGCCGGGGATGAATAATTGCAGTTGCAAATAGGGTGCTTGGAGATCATTGCCAGATTGCCTTCCTTGCGCCTTGAGGTAGGTATTAAGAGTTGTGCCCATTTTACAGATGAGAGAGTTAATGCTCAGCAATTAGCTGAATGGCTACTCTAAGATCATCTAGAGATTGGCAGGATTCAGAGTTAAATCTGGATTTGCCTGACGCCAGTGTCCACGCGTTTAACTATTCGTTTATTACTTAGTCCGTTACATTTTTTCCCTAATCATTTCACTTGTTTTCTCACATCATAGTACCCCACCCCAGCAGAAATGACTGTCCCTTTTATGGATGAGGAGTTGGAGGCCCAGGAAGTAATTTGCCGATGGCCCCACCAGTGCTGGGCAGCTGGCCAGGACTGGCCATCTCTGGGCATGAGGTCAGCCGATCGTCCCACTGGCTCTGTCCTACTGGGGCCACCGGGTACATCTGATAGCGAAGGACCGCCATCTCTGGACAGATCTTTAAAAAGTGACAGCGTGACCTCTGACATGGTCTGGTCTCCAGAGCTCCCTCCAGCATGAGCAGGTCATAAAGCTGAGAGCAGCACAGATTTCAAGGAAGATTGAGGCGTTTATCGCAGGAAACCCTCCTTAATTGCTGTTAACTTAAACCTCTGCTACCCTGCGTGACCGCAGCTGGCGATCTTGATTTGTGTCTCAAGACTCAGGGACAGAGAAGGGGACCAGATCCTCCAAGGATCTTAAGGAGACAGGCAATGGCCACTTGCTGTCTCTTCCACTCATGTTTGTTTTTGGATTTTTATTTTTTTTTTTAAAGTGCCAAAGTGAGCTGCTGTTGAACTCACGGGATCCCACTTCCATGGGCAGGGCTGGTGTGGAGGAAGGCAGAGGTGGCCTTCCCGGAGCCTTCTGTTCTGCAGCGTTCTGCAGTCTCAGAGAGGCAGGAGGCTCCTGCAGTTGGCAGTGGTGATGTGTACTTGGCCGTGGGGAACCTGAAGCTTTTCTTAGGGCGGCTCCCAAATGCCTAACCCAGCCTCCACTTCGAGAAATTTCCTGGGGGAAGCTTTCTTCCTTTTATGTAAATTCGAGTAGACCCGCCCCCTTTTTTTAATTAGGAAAGGAATAGCTGCTTGTTTTAACAAATTCAACCAATATACACAAATACAAATAAAATGTACACATTTCCCCCTCCTGATTCCACACCCTGCAGAGAAAAATCACTGTTGGCAGACAGGGGAATAGCATTCAGAATTTTCCTATACAGTAGTTGCCCCCCATATCCATGGGGAATGTGTTCCAAGATTCCCAGTGGAAGCCTGAAACCATGAATAAGACTGAATCCTATACATACTGAGATGTCTCCTGTACATACAAACCTATGATAAAGTTTCATTTATAAATTAAGTATAATAAGAGATTAACAACAATAGCTAATAATAAATAGAACAATGATAACAATACACTAGAATGAAAACTATGTGAACGTGGTCTTTCTCTTTCAAAATATCTTATGATACTATATTTACCTTCTTGTGATGTGAGATGACACGGTGCCTGTGTGAGGTGAGTGCAGGTCAAATCTGGTCTTGCCCCTTCAGGCCTCTGCGACCACAGCGAGGCCCCGAGCCCGTTTCCTCCCCTGCAGACCAGGCTGAATAGTACTACCCATTGTCAGGACACAATGACACGTGGCATCATTTAGGGAGAGCGACACAGAGGGAGGGCTTGAGTCTTGGTGTCAGAGGTTCCCATGGGGACCATCGCCTACTAACACAGTGATCTTGGTGAGGTCACATCTGTGATCTGCTAGGTCACAGATGTGCCCATCTGCAAAGCAGCACTGAATGATTTGCCTACTTGGGCCACTGCAGAGGCTCAGACTGAGGGTAGCGCTGGTACTCTGCCATCCACCCTAAGCGCTGGCCATCATTCCGTTCCCAGCTGCTTCCACAGCGCGATGTCTGTCCAGAGGGGCATCATGTTTAAAAGGGCAGCCTCAGGAGGCAGAGAGATGTAGGGTGGGCTCCGGGTTCCATTGTCCACAAGCTGTATGAGCAGGCCTCACTCACCCTCCTCTGTAGGTGGGCATATGCTAGCCCTGGCTTACTAGCTGGTTGGGCCAACGCCAGGAGATGATGCATTTAGAACACTTCCCGTGCCTGGCACACAGCAAGTGCTCAGGCACCATGAGTATCGTGTGTTTGAAAGCCTGATCTACATCAAAGAGTGCCACACAAACACAGAACACCCCTACCATTTGTGTCCGATGAGGCCGTGGCCGTGATCGCAAAGCTAAGCTAGGGTATGACTCCTGAAGTAACTGGAGACAAAAGTGTGGGGTTTGCCTTGAGGTAATCAAAGAGAGAATGCATGTGCAAACTAGCAGGTTAAAGTTAACGTAAACTTTGAAAACCATGAGGAAATTAAGGATATCACTTTAAATTAAATATCTTAAGTAGACATGTACTTTCAATGTGATAAGACAGCTATGGCACATTAAGTCAATGCCGATGGGTAATTAAAAGCGGATTTCTCCAGGCTTCACTGCCCAGGAGGAGAGATCGATGTCTTCCTACAGGAGCTGATAGCCCTCAGAAGCATGGTTTTAATAATCCTCGGGCCCCATTTGCCCTCCATTTGACAATAATAATGATTTGTTCTTGTAATGAAATCATATTCATTTACTGCGAGTGCACTGGGCGCATAGGGCCTGATACGATCGGTGTGGCTAGCCCTGAATATGACCCAATGTGGTGATGATTTCACGGAATTCTAGAACATCAGAGCTGGAAGGGATGGAAGGCACAGCACGTCCCACCCCACCATTTCACAGATTTAATGCTGGGTTGTGAAGGTGTTCGTACACGTAGGAGCACCTAGCTGTAAGCTTCTGGGAGATTTCAGGGAAAACGGAGTAGAAATGTTTCCACTGGGCGATATGTCAGGTTCTGTTCTTTCTCCTCCCTCCTTTCCCGTTTCTTCCTCCTTTCCTCTCTTCTCTCCCTGCCTTCTCTTCCCTCTTCCTCCTTTTCCTCCCACTGTCCCTCTCTCTTCCTTCTTCCTTCTGCTTCCTTCTCTTTTCTTTCTTCCTCTTTCTCCTCCTCCTCCTCCTCCTAAGCATTCTACCCATTCATGTTGGTAGCCAATCTCAGTTTTCTGGCTGAACCAACCTCCCAAGCCTTCTCGGGACATGTGGTGCCTGTTCTCACCTGGTATTCCTGTGGCTGAACTCTGGAAGCTTCTGGAGGAAGGTGACAGCCTGGGTAAGATTCAAGGCAGCTGCTCATGACTGTGTCCTTGGTTTGCCCACAGATTACTTTCAACTAATCAATAACCAGGAATCTTCGGCTCCATTTGTAACCGTCTACAAAGAATGGCCAAGTGTCAGAGGTGTCTCTTTTGTCATCTCCTCCCAGAAAAGACCCCCAAAGAGTCCTAAAATACAAATAATACTCTAAGGCCCCCCGGGATGTCTCTCAGAATGCGCCCCATGATGGCCCAGCTCCCGGGCAGAGTCTCTGAGCCTGAGGCTGGGCCCCCGTCTTGTTAACGTGCTCCCTGCAATTCTGAATGCACACTGTCATTTTAAGAAGCCCGTCTCAGTTTTTAAAAAGGGCCGACTTTCCCCTGAGCTGGGCTGCCGTCTTTCTTAGGGAAACCTTTACTCAAGGCAAATTATTTGAAAGTGGCTTATGCTCCTCCAAATTCCTGAAGGAAAGTGCCTTCACTGTGTAATTAGAGTCCTAGGAAACCCATAACACCACTGCATCTTTGTTTCTCCATATGAGAACAATTAAGTATTTGTTAATATTGATGGCCTGCAAAATCTTCACGTCATGCTGACAGGGCCCAAAGTTCCTGCACAGCCATGGTCCTAATTCAGATCTGTGTTCTCCCCACACTCACTCTGCCAGGCCACCAAAGCTGTTTGTCTCCAATCCCCAGCCTGAACCCAGTACCTGACATGCAGACGAATGTTCAGGGTCCAAATGAGATGAGTTGATTCACGCTACTTGACAACCAACAAATGTTTATTAAGCACCTACTATGTGAACAGCCCTGTGCTGGGCCAGAGTTGTAGCCCACCTCTGCCTCTGACCTACTAAGGGAGTTTAGACAAGTGCTGGTCCCACTAGCCTGGGGGTGGAGCACTGAAGAAAGGAATGAATGAATGAATGAATGAATGAATGAATGAATGAATGAACCAATGAATAAGCAACTCTAATGCATGTGCTGTGTAATTCATGATGTGCGGTTGGTTTGGTGGGGAAAAGCACCCATCAAACCAGGTCTATAAGTCCCACCTTGGCAGGCGTAGATTCTGGACCAGTCTGAGAAACATTAATTAAAGGGGATGGAAAGGAACAGGAATGAAGGAAGTGGTCAGCACATCCTTGCCTCACTGCTCTGCAGCAGGGTGCAGATGGCCTTTTGCTGCTCCCCAGAAAGGCCTGCCCACCACCAATACTCTTAAGTGACCAAGTGACAAAGGGGAGAAAGGAGTCTGTGCTTGGAAGGTCTTAGTCTTTTATCGCACATCTAATGGCCACCAGGAAGGAGGGGACAGTGACGACAGACCAGGCCACTGCACCCAAAGCAGCCCTGGCCCTGCTCCCTTAGCTGGTGGATTTCAGCTTTCTCAATGGCAGCCTCCTGCCGGAATGATTCCAAAGGGCCTAGTTCTCTAGGATGTGGCCCACCTCTGCATGTTGGGTGTTGCAGACTGGCTGAGGAATCGCAAAATAAAAAAAAAGCAAGATGCCACGTGGCAGCACTCATCCGAGCTGGTTCTGCAGAAATTCTCTCTCCCCAACACAGTGCATGTCTACTCGTTTGTTACCTAGTTTCTAAATCAAGAATGTACACTCCATGAGCACAGGGGCTTTTCCTGTGTTATCCCTAGTACCCAGAAGAGTCTAGCTCATCGTAGGTGTTCAATAAACACTTGCAGACCGCACAGACAGAGGAATGCATGAGTAAGCAAATCACCTTTTAGGTAGGTTTCAGACCCGACTACCCACTATTATCACCTGGGGAGTTATTTTAAAAATACCATCCTTTTTAAAATCTCCGCCTGTGGTTCTAATGTGCAGTCAAGAGTGAGGGTCTATGATCTGTGGAAATTGAGCTTTAAAAAATCCATCACTGAGACAAACACACTTCTGCACACTGGGGTGTACAAGAACCTTCCAGAAGGGTGGCTCAGCAGTATGTGCATTTACACATGTGTATTTCTGGGCACAGACCTACAGGGCCTAATTAGGTTGTAAATTAGGTGGTAAAGATGACCACCAAACCCTTTGTAATGGCGAAAAAAGCAGAATCCAGCCTAAAAGTCCAACAACATCGAAAATGTTAAATAATGTGCTACTTTCATCCTCTGGAATATTAAATACTATTAAATGTAATTTGAGGATGAGTCTTTATTGAAATAACAAGTCCACAATATACTGTAAGGTTTTTAAAAAGCAGGTTAAGCAAGACACGATAAATAGTATATTACAATTTTTTAAATGACAAATGCATAGGGAACACTCCCTGGAAAGAGTCAAGTTCGTCGATGTAGGAGACTTTGAGACACTGTTTATCTTGTTACGTCATTTATGTTAGAGTTACCTGGCCTGTCATGTTATGAACCCATTTACCTTCACAACAGGAGGTACTGTCATTAGCATCTGGTTGGAATGAGGAAACAGGCAGAGAGATAAGCAGTGATTTGGACCCAGACAGTTAACTCCAGAATCCGTTTGCTCACCTGTCCTGGGCAGATGGAGGCACCTGTGCCAGCATGGGTTGTCTCTGGGAGTTGGCATTACGGATGTTTTCCCTCCTTTTCCCTCTGCATATGTATATACTCTCTCATTTTCCTGCAATGAACATATGTTGACGGAATAATAAGTAAGGACTCCATAAAATTTTCTGAACATGGAAGACAAATGACAGCTTCCTGGCCAGCGTTACACACTGCCATCTGTACTGGTAAAAATTACCTTGGTGGTTGGCCTCCTTCTTCTTGGCTTTATTGGTGTGGACCCTCTTGCCCAGGAAGGGGCACTGTCCCCTCAGCCTCTCCTTATCTAGCGCTGTGGGAACTGCACCTGGATTCTGTGTACAGCCCTTGGCTGCGTGTCCTGGAAATGTCAACAAATTGGAGGTTGTTTAGAGAACTGCAACAGGGATGATTAAGGAATGAGCTGAACGGATTTGTCGGGAAGGCTTTATAAGAGCTAAACACGATGGCTTGGAAAAATGACAACCGTCCACCAGTACGAGAGGGGTCCAAGCAGGATAGCAGGGGAGGGAAGACTGTGGCGCTTGAGGGAAGATGTGAGGGAGATGACATGCGAGAGGACCAGGAACCTTCCTGGCTGTGTGGCAGAGGAAGTGTGCTCAGCGTGGGCTGGCATTGGGGCTGTGGAAAGGGTCTTCCCACTGGGCATCGCTAGACCTGTCTGGGCATCTTTGGGCACTGCAGGCAACATCAGACAGCACGGAGAATTGCTGGGCATCACTGGGCATCATCAGGCATCACTGGGCATCACTCTCGACATCATCGAGGGCACCGGATGCAAGGAGACAATATAAAGATGAAAAGTACACGTCTCCTGCTTACAAGAAGCTGATGATCTGAAGCAAGTAGTAGACCCACGTTACAATGTGGAAGGTGCTGGATAGTTTGCCTACTTAATGCTAGGAGAGAACAGGGCAAGAAATTAATGACTTGAGCTAATAAAGGGATTTAGTGTGAGCTTCCTGGTAGCCAACTGAAAAGGTGAAATGGGTTAGGTTGTGATTCTCTTTGCTCAAAGAAGAGACTGACTTTAAGAAACTGCACTGACTTTTTGGTTCAGTGAATTAATCCATACTCGGATCAGAAAAGAATAACTTCTTCATACTGACTTTGAGAATGACCCATGGTAAATTAGTAAGTGAAAAAGCAAGTTAAGTATATATATGGCAATCCCCTTTTGTAAAGAAAGCACAACATAAAAAGCTCTGAACAAATGCAGCAGTTCCCCCTTATCTGTGATTTCCCTTTCCGTGGTTAGCTGCGGTCAACCGTGATTCGAAAATATTAATTTTCCCCAACCTTTGACATTTTCTGCTCCTGACAGCCAACCATCAACGTCATCATGACTCAAAAATCCAGGCTCTCTTGAAGCAGGTGAGTCTCCTTCTGACATATCATAGGCACAGGCTCTGGGGTGGAACCATTGGGTTTGAGCCCTGGGTCCACTGCTCACAAGCCTGGTCACCTTTCTGTGCCTGTTTCTTCATCGGCAAAATGAGGATGACAGCACAACTACACATTAAGGCTGTCGTGAGGATTGAAAGAGTCGTTCTACAGAGTGTTTAGCACAATTCCCTGACACATAGCAATTGTCTCGTAAGTGCAAGGTTTACTATTTTTTATTTAATCAACAAGAATAGCATTTATGCCAGGTGTTTAATCAAACATCAGAACCCTCATACATTACTGATGAGGTTATAAAATGGAACACTACTTAAGAAAGTTCTTTGCAGGTCATTTACATCCTCCCAATTCACTGGCTGCCTCAGATGTGTGTATAGGTATTTAGTGTATTTTACCCTTTTCTGGACTATTGATTCGATTTATAACATGAAACTGTAGCATACATGATTCCCAAACTTCGAGTACTGAAAATTCAGTCATATTTATTGCTTCCATTCTTCTTGAAGTCTCCAGCCACAGCTCTTTATTTGAACATGCTGTGTGCATTCAAGATTTTCCACAAGAACTAACAAAATACTTCATCAAAAACAACGTGTTGAACGTGCCCTGTGTGCCGGCACATGCCAAGTATTTATTTCCTTTAATGCCCACAGCAATTCTATGAGGCAGGCGTCCCATTTTATAGATAAAGAAACTGAGGCTTTCTGGAGTTCGGCGAACTTCCCAAGGGAACACTTGGCACCTGAATGGTGAAGTGTGACGTTACATTATAAAACAATGAAATTAGTAACCGAAGACAGTATATATCAGACAAGAACATGCTGCACTCATGTTTCCTGGAGGAAAAAGGAACTGTGTCATTCTTAATTCCATCAACTACCTTATAATACATAAAACCACATAGAATAAACATGTGGGACCGTTTCATTCTCCACCGACTAAAGCAGTGCTCATTGCGTAACTCTTTGAAGTGTGTGAAATATGTGTGTTGAATATTCACACAACTCGTAAAATTATCTCAGAGTTTCACTTTTTTGGTAACTCTTTCCTTTGTGATGTCTTCAGTTTCAGAGAGAGTTTTAGAGTTTCTCAATTTTTGCAAAAACAAAAGTTTTCCCTGGGAAACGCCATCGGTGAGTGCTCAAAACAATAAAATGCAACAAGTTTGATGTTTACCCCAAAATTATGGATTGAAGGGATTCAGGGATAATTTTGGAGCTGGGTTACAGGGGATCCCATTAACCAAGCCCTGGGACCCAGGAATTCCTAAGGGGATCAGTAAAGTTTCAGGAGTTGGGGACGCCTTGAAATTTTGTGTGGGCTCTGGGAATGCCCGCTCCCAGACACAGGTCCCATGCTTTCTTTCAGCTGTTCTCAGTGCAGCTCATGACTCACAGACACAGAGCAAGCCACCCCAGTCCCCGCTCACAGGGAGGGATGCCACTCACCACTACCCCATAGCAGGCTTACTAGAGTCAGCATGAGACCCCACCTCACATCTCAGAAGGAAAGGAGCTGGCCGTTCTCCTTCCTCTGGTCACCCTCGGGTCAATATTTGGAATCCACCAGGAAGTAGGTACTTGGGTTAACAAAAAAATGTCTAATATTTCTGACCTAATTTCAGGAAATCACAAATAACCATTCCAGAGCAGCTATTCTATTTTTTTCCACCGGGAAAGGAAGTTTGCATACTTTAAAACTTTTTTTTTTAAACATAGTGGAATAGTAAAATAAATTATAGCACATCCAAAAGATGGCATATTAGGCAACTATTAAATGATGTTTATAAGGGAGTTGAATGACTTGGGAAAGTACTTATGACATATTGACAAGTGGGCACAGCACAAAATAAAGCTCCTGATAACAGCTTTGTAAAGGATGTGTTGTAAGACACACACACACACACACACACACACACACACACACACACACACACAGGCTTAAAAAAATTGAAAAGAAATTTACTACCATGTTAATAGCAGTTACTCCTGAGTGGTGAAATTCCATGTCACTTTAATTTTCCTTTTTGTACTCTCCTAAATTTTCTCCAAAGAAAGGGTATTATATTTATAACAGAAACCAGAGGAGTATTAATAAAAAAACGCTGTCTCTCTAAAAGAAAAGATAGTTGAATCAGGATACAAGGAGGAAATCCACCGTGATCGTGTTGTAAGTAGGAAGGTTTCCGAAAGATCTTTAAAAATCTAAATCCAAGTCTTCAAGTCTTATTCAGACTTTTGAAAAATCACAGAGATCTCCTTACATGTGCTTATTTATTTCGTATTTAAGCAACAAAGTGGAGAAATCAGCTTCTAGGGTCTGTGTCTGTTGTAAAATATGAGGATGGTTTAGTGTCAGAGAGTGGTATGAAGAGCTCTGAATGCTTTCCAGTTTACTATGTTTCCCACTTCCCCCTCTGTGTACCTTGGTGTATAAGTCCGGGGGCTCGAGACTCAAATCTAATTTGTGGTGTGACCCACAAAGGGAGGAGTATCCCCATCCAAACTCATAACTTCTTGCTTCGTCTAAAAAGCAAGCGAGGTTGATGTTGGCGTGGGGACAGCATTTCCAGAATGTATGAAGTATGAAATGGCTGGTCACCACAGACCCGCTTTGCAGGACGTTCCAGAACAGAGGCGAGCATGGGCGCCTACTGGAAAGTGACCCTGACCTCCCTCTCCTGAGCCCAACCTCAGAGGAGCCCCCTTGCCAGCCCCAGCTCCCTCTCGTCTACTGTTTTTCCCAAACTGGCGAGTCTGGATGCAGGCCCTGGGGTCAGCGCCAAGGCAGGGCGCAGCTTCACAGAGCTCACGCAAGGGCCCTCTGCCTGAGGATGGAGTAAACAGACTCTCCTTAAAGGTCACTTCTTCAGGCTCTGGCTCTGGCGGCCAGAGGAAGCTGCAATCATTTTTCAGGGCTGTAAATGCCAAAAGAAAAATGCACTGAGTCACAGCTTTCCTCCATGCCCCTGGTCAGCGAAGCGCCTTCTCACAAGGCATTTCCTTGCCAAATAAAGCTTCTTTTTTTCCGCCTGAACCCGGAATAGACCTTGAGTAACCTTTGCTCAGGGGTCTTGGGATGCAAGCTTTTAAATTTAGTTTGCAAACCACGGTGGCTCCCAGCTAGCGGGCCCTAGCTGCCAAAGGAAACCTTTTGCAACACCCTCATCTTGTCTTTACACGCTGGGTTAAAATATTTGGGCCCAGGACAGAATCTTTACATTAAAAGGGATTGTAGTGTGCACTTTGTTTTTATTTATTTATCTAGCTATTTATTTATTTGTGTATCTATTTATTTTGGGCTGAGTTTTATTCTGTTTTGTTTGAAACGAATGAAAGATTTTATATAACCCGATCTTCCTCAGATGAAAAGCAGTGCTTAGCTTCACCTGGTACTTGTACGTCTTGATGACAGAGACATGCTCAAGCCAGCAGAAGGGACAGAGAGATGAAATTTAAGGATTAATTTCTGTGAAGCTGAGAAGTGTCTTGTCCAACTAATTGGGTGTTCCCCACCGTCTAAATCACAGACATCCATCTGGTGGATGAACATTCCCCTTTTTAAAAAAAAAAAATGCCTGTTATCCTGGTGAGTCCAACTATATAAGCCGTTGGACGAATTCATACTAAAATGTGACTGCTTGATGCTACAGCCTTTTTCTCAGAGACCCGAGGACTAGACACGTAGAGAATAAAATTTGGAAGAAAAACATGAGCTCAGAAAGGGAGGGCCAGAAAGAGGACGAGTGAGGTCACTGCAAAGTGTGCCCATGTTTTGCTTAAGGGCATGTCCTGCAGGTAGAAAATCTAATCTCTCCAAACAGCTCCCAGGAGGGGAAAAAAAATAGGGGTAGGAACTTTGGACTAATTTGGGGACTACATAAATTAAATGATACTTTAGACATTTTTTGCGTTATGTAAACCTGTGAGCCAAAAGCAGATAGACCAATGACAACCTGAGTCCGCTGGGCCATCTCTGAGGCTGGGCCGGCCTCCTGCTTCTCAGTAGGCTGAGGAGCCAGCAGGGGCTCTGGGCACAAAGCCCAGTGTCAATGGCTATCTGACAGCACCTCTCCTTTCCTTGGGCAGCTGAAGAAAGTGTCTGTAGGAGAAGTCTTTAAAGTTATCTATAATTTGAGACAGTGTTTTGTAAGTTGGATCTCTAACCAGCCTAATGTTTCCTTTGTGAGCCTTTTTAAAGGGTGCTGTTTCCAAGTGTTTGAGAAGCAACACGGTGTAACTACTCACTCTGCTGCTTTATAGCTGTGTGGCCATTGGCAAGTTACTTAACCTTTTGTGTTTCAGTGACCTTGACTGACTAAAAGAAAGATGGACACCGTCATATGTACTTCCACCACTGTTGGAGGCTTGAGACTGTTGGTGGAAGGTTTAGTACAGTTCCTGGTACAATGTGACTGTTCCCTACGTACTGTTTTTTAATGGTTAACAAGGCAGAGCTGGGAAGGCAGTGGGCCATCTCAGGCAGTGGTGAGCAACCCATCTATGGGAGAGTTCGAACACCAGCAACAAGACGATATCTTTTGAGAGAAGCAGGTGAGCTGATTCAAGTATTCGGTGGATGAATGGAGGTGTGGGAGTGGGGGTTGGACCTGTGGAACGTGAACGACCCTTGTAGCATGAAGATCTGGTTCTAAACAGCTGCACACAGTTCCCCAGCGCATAAACGACTGATACATGTATACCAAGTAATTTTCTTAAAGACGAAAGAGCAATGACGAGATGTCACTTTCTACCTATAGCATTGGCAGACTAAAAGGGTTGTGTGATGCCCAGTGTGATGCAGCAATGGGAACTGGGACCCAGGTCTAGCTGGTTTGTGGAAGGGCAATTGTTAATTCCTTGTTCCCTGCTGGTTTGTTCAGACACATCAACGTTTTGCGTGGGACTGCCTTACAGTCCAGTTATCCTGTCTCTAGGACTCTATCCCAAGGAAATACTTAGGCAAGTGTGCAACGGATGTTCATTGTGGTGTTGTTTATGCTACATAATAGCAAACTTGGAAAAAGTCTAAATGCCACAACCGGAGGTTGGGGAATACTGTACATCTATGTAGAGAGGATGTGGATCTATCTTTGTTGACATGGAAATAGATCCATGCCACACTGTTGAGCTAAAAAGAAAAGCAGGTCAGCGGTAGTATGTAGGACATAGTCCCATTTCTTGTAAAATAGTATACTTTCATCATATGAGTATAATTTGCATAGACAGATGTTTAATGAAATTTTATCAAAACAGTATTTCTGAGTGATGGGGTTTGGGTGACTATTCCTATATATTTTGATGATTTTATTTTTGCCATTTTTATTAAAAATTTTATTAGAGTTTAAAAGTGTATATACAGAGGGTGCACAAAAAATGTATACACATTTTAAGAAAGGAAAAAAACTGTATTAAAATTGTAATACTCAATATATACCACTAACAAAAAATGAATACAAGTCATGTGTATACATTTTTTTTGGCACCCTCGGTATGTCCTAATTTTGAAAATAAAAACGAAATAACTGGCTGAGCCCTGCAGCAAGTCTCTAAGCTAGCACATCAAGGCCTGAGCCACCTAATAAGATGACATTCCAGGACAGGGAACTTTCAATGATGACGGAAGACAGTTGATGGATGGCAGAGCCAGCGGCCTATCTGGGCTGATGGGGTGATAACCCCTCATGTGGCCTGACTCACTTGGGACCACAGGGCTGTCTACAGACCCTGCAGTCCCCAGCCTCCCTCAGAAATAAACAGGAAGCAGAGCCAGCCCTGGGAGCTGGCGGAGGACCGGCCTTCCCAGCTGAGACAGAGAGGACCCGGCCCCCTCCCTCCACACAGACTGAAATTCCCAGGAAACAGGCAGTGGGCATGGACAGTGGACAGTGTTGGGGTGAGAGTCGTGGACTGGGCTGCTGAGTTCCCCTCAAGAGAGAGACCTGGGAGAGGGGGATGTGGTAAGACAGTCAGACAGTGGGCAGAGAAGGACAGAGTCTGACAAAGGGAGAAACAAATGACAAACCCACTTTATGGCAAGGTCCCTTCTCAGGAAATAGTGACAGGAATAGGGATGTAAAAAGGTGAAAACCCTGAAAACTGTGTTACTCCCCTCAATGTGAAGATGCTGGCCATGAGCCCTCATGCCCACACCAAACGATTGCTGTAACCCACCCACCATAGACTTAGAGGAGGGAGGCCTGGGCTCTCCCTTCCAGGGCCCACCTGGCTTGGCTCAGGCTGGACACTGGGAAAACAGAAACCCATTGGTTCTACGTACCACATGGACCTCTGAAGGCAATTGAAAGAGAGCATGGTGTAAAATCGTTTTAAATTTTAAAATGTTGCACTAATACATGGCCCCACGTTTATATTCCAGAATTGCTTTGAGTACATTAAACTGAATCCTAGGTTACTGTGTGTGTGTGTGTGTGTGTGTGTGTGTGTGTGTGTGTGTGTGTGTGTGTTTTAAATCTCACAGAAAATATCTGTCAAAAAAAATGTTCTGAAAAATCTCACAGAAGGTATCCTATTTGTAAGGTTTATTTCGTTCATCCATTTGTTCACTTATTTGCGATTAATTATTGAGCTCTTCTTATGTTCCAGACTCTGTTCTATCCCAGAGGATAGTGCAGTAAACAAAAGACACAAGTCCTGCCTCCACAGGGTTTATGATCCGCAGGAAACAATGACCATTACCGAGAAGTGTGTAAAAGATGGGGCCCTGCAAAGCCATGGCAGCCAATGGATGACACAAATGATCAATGGCTATTATAGGCTGTCGTTTTTCCAGGAGAAAATGGAGAATGAACACTTGTGAAAACATGAAGCTGAAAACCCAAGGCCTGGAACTGACTCTGTAATGTCAAGCTTCTGAGTCCATGCAACACACGCACGCACACACAGACCTGCATCTTTTGGGATGGAGGATGAACTCCTATAGGGGGTCCTGACTGAGAAGGGACAGCTCACCATGCAGCATATTTTGTATGCTTGTATGTGTCTCAGATGAGCCGCTCCAGGAGCTGTTTTGTAGCAAAAAGACACGAAAACATCTCCATGTTACAAAACTATCTTTAAAATAGGATTTATCAGAATAGAAGTGTTGTAGCATTTTCCCTTTTCATTATCAGTATTTTTGCCATGCTCTTGTTTGTGCAATACATATTTTCAAGTGATTTTAAATCAAAGGTTTGAGAATAGCAATTCTCCCTATAATGACAATCATAAAAGCCAGCTATCTATGAGCCAGAAACTCTTCTCAGTGCTTTAAATTTATTAACTAACTCACTTGATCTTCACAACCATTATTATCCCCATTTTACAGATGAGGAAACCAGCTGAGGCACACAGAGAGGCTAAGTAACTTGCCCAAGGTCACACAGCTGGCAAGGAGCAAAGCTGGGATTTGAACCTAGGCTTCTAGGCTCCATCATTTGAGTACATGATTCCTTTACCACAGGGCCTCCAGCTGGGGATGAGGGAGATGATGATGAGAGTTACCAGAACTTGAGGCCTGCTCCCTGTCAGGCTCTGCCGGGTCATCTGAATTCTCATCTCTAAATTAGCCCACACTTTGTGGGACTAAGTTCCAGTCCCATCACCATTTTACTAGTGAAGGGACATCAAGTGACCCACCCCGTTATCACAGACCCAGTGAGTGGTGGGGCCCAGGTCACATCAGGTCTCTCTGACACAATGGCTGCGTCTTTCCATGACCGCTCATAAGAAAAACAAAATAGCATCTCTGTGTTAAATAATTGTTAAATGTCGATTTTATGAGTCCTTGGAGAGGATAAACCTTTGGGGAGAAGACAAAAAAAAAATCTACCTTAAAAATAGAGAAAACCAGCTTAGTTTTTCTCCCAAGAAGAACCAGTTGCAGAGACTGTGTATGAAAATACTCTGGTGTGCCGGAAGTCATTGAGCATCTTCGCCCGCAGAGATGCGGCTCCAAGGAGCCTCTCCCCTTGTCTGCACAATTCCCAGGAGAGAATTAATCAGAAATGTTTACTGAATGCCTACTAGGCTACACTGCGAAAATGTGCCTTGGATCCGGCAGACTCCAGAGCTTCACCGTCCCCCCACTGCCTCCTGGGAGGCTCCCCCGCTGCAGAAAGCCTCCTCCTCCTCTGTCTTATGGATGTCATGCTCTAAACGCAGCTAGTGAAACTGGTTTCTGTGGGGCCAGACTCCTTTCTCCTGCTCCCTGCAATGTGCCAATAGCCTCTGGATTGCATTAAGCTGCATAAATAACAAGTCTGTTGTCAGATTTCCCCCTGGTGAGGAAAGGGCAGATGGGGAAGCCGGCAGGGCACGACCTTCATGTTTCTCAGCGGGAGTCAAAACGCCTCCCATGCTGGGGACAGGAGAGGAGGGTCTGTGTTATGCTTGCACTGGGCCCTGACAGGCAAATGTAATTCCTGTGCGCGCTGGAGGGGCGCTGGGATTTGTTTTATAGCCTGGTGCATTTCACTCTGTCTGTTCAGCGGCCAACATCTGGTGGGAGATGGAAAAGTCTCATGCTGAATCTTCCAGGCTTGGACCACTCCCGGGTTTGGGCAGCCCACCCTGGGGATGGGGCTTCGTGGCTTCTTTGTGCCTCAGTTTCCACAGCAATGAAGTAGGGGACATGACTCCTGCTGATGAGAGGGTTCCGTGAACTGAAGCTTATGAACCTCAAGGAGCCTGGCACAGAGTAAGTCAAATGTCACTGCCCCCTTGATCCCAAAGACACAGGGACTTTCCTGTCTGGGAGTTGGCACTTCCTCCTCCATCATGGGTTCTGCTTTGGACAGCCATGTAGGAGAGGTACACAAAACCCTGTACAGAAGAGTGCAGTGCTCAGAACTTACATTTCAGGCTTCTGGTCTGACCCTCATCGGCTTCCCCAAGCAGAGAGGACAAGCTCTGATGCTCAATTTACAGTGTTTGCTTTCAGTGTCCTCATTGGTATTCCTCCAGTTTTTAAGTGATTCTGTAATATATTTCGGTGGTTTAAAAAAACAAAATGGATGTGGGGGTGCGAGATATAGGAAAAGGAAGGGAAAAGGGAAGGGAAAACAGAAGGCAGTTACCCCTCACCTATGATGTGTGGGGCCTGTGCTTCGCCTTTTAAAATTCAACCTTCACCATCCTCCTGATAATGGGGTTATTAGGCCCATTTCACGGATGAATATATTGAGGCTCAGGAATATTAGGTCACTTGCTTTGATCGCACCCTCATGTGGGATGGAGCCAGGATTCCAATCCAGAGGGTCTAGTGAGTGGAGGCACTGGATGGAAAGAGTAACCGTTCCACATTTCTTAAAGGTATTCCAATGAATTCTTTACTCTTTTCACTAGGTCATTCCTCCATCACGTTAATGTTGGTTTGTTTCTCTCTCTATGACATTGCAAGGTGTGACGATGCCTGTTTAAGCAAGGAGAAAATGATTTCAGGCTGCCTCCATGGAAAGACTTCCTTCACTTATAATTATTCACTAGTAATTTAACACCATCCCAAGGAATGGGGTGAAGTGGTACAAGGAAACTTGAGAGATGGAACCATGTCTTTCCTCCATGCCCAAGATGGCAGAGCTTCTCCCCCATTGGTTTATCTCCATCCATGGATTAAAGGTTGAGATTCTCCTGCAGCGACATCATGGCAGCTGCCATTTCTCCAGGTCTCATGAGGGCTGTCCCTGTGTGACCTCCTTCAATCCCTAGAGCAATTCTAGGAGTTAGGTACATTCATCATCAAGCCCATTTTCCAGATGAGGAAACTAAGGGCTGAGGTACCAGGTGGAGGCCTCAAGGGCCAGAGAGCTGGAACTTGAAGGATGACTCAGAGTAACAGATGAACCAATTCTCCCTTGATGGTATTTCCAAAGAGTTTCTGAAATCAAAATTCAAACGGAGCCCCCGAAGAGGGCTGCTCTGACCGCTGGCTCAGAAGTCGGCTGCTCTGCCTCCAGTGTCTCTATTCCATTGTCTTGTCTAGTTGTTCTTGGTTTCTCCTCACTCTCTGAGAATCTGATTTACCTCTCTGCTCCTCCTCTGCTTCTCCCTCCAGATTCTCATCATTGTGTCCTCGGAGCTTGGGCTGGTAACACTCATAGTAGGTGCTCAATAAAAAATGACTGGATGGTGGAAGAGGACTGAGTGGGCAACAGTGCAAAGTTCAAAGGCTCGGCTTGTCCCCAGTCCTCCCAGGGGGCTTGCTCTCTGAGCCTGGGACTTTCATGATATGGGGACAGCCCAGGGCTGCCATTCACCTCCCTCTGATCTGCAGAAGTGCAAACTTGAGGAAACCTTCAAAGCATGTCTGCCAATAGATCAAACCTTCTTTCAGCCATGACAGCCTCCCATCACTCACCTCCCCAAATAAACCTGCGTAATGAAGACAGATGGTCCTGGTCAGCCGTCGGCCATGCTGGGAGCAGAAAAAGCCTGCAGATGGTGCCGTGGGCAGCCTGAGGCCACACACCCCACCTGGAGCTGTGATCAGGGGTGTCATCAGGATGGAGACTTGTCTGCTCAGCCTGCGGCCTCCTCCATCGCCCTGGGGGGGCAACATCTCTATAGGATAAGCCTGGTGAGTCTGAGGAGTGGGGTCCTTCCAAGCCATGCAGCCTGAGCCAAAACCACCACCAGCCCCGGTGGCCAGCAGGCAGGGCCTTTAGTCGGCTAACTCCTCATTAAGGAGGTGTCCAAGACTTGGGAACCCTCTTGGAGACGGGGAATGGACTGGGTAGCTGGGGGGGGAGGGTCAAGATGTCCCCCTGGGGGTGTTTGAAAGGAGGGGGCTGAACACTGAGGCACAGCAGAAACCTGGACACCATCTTTGGCTTCCTGCCCACCTTGTATCAGCAGAACGGAGGGGTAGGGAGAAAGCTTCACTGGGGTGGGGGTGGGGGGAGCTCTCTCTGCATATACTGAGCAGGGCAGCTATGAGCAAGCATCACTCAAAGGCTGGGTTTGGTGAGGCTTTCAGGAAACAGCTTCAAGCATCCTAGGTGGCCCCTAGGTTTGAAAGTCCTTCAAAGGGAAAGATCAGGAGCTGTCTGTGGGCAGGAGGGTGGCCACCTAGTAAGCTATGGTCAGCATTTGGGGCACTGGTCTGGGTGCAGAGAGGCCTCTCACTGTTCACCTCAGGCCTCAGGAGGGGTGCAGGCCACTTGCTGGGGGTAGAGGGGGATGTAGTAGTAACAGGAGAGTCTGAGGAGTGGGGGAGTGATGGGCACTGGGTGGCAGGCGTTCATACAACCTACACACCGGCTGATGCTAGCACCCCAGCTCACAGATGGGGACACTGAGGCCTTGAGGGGTGACATGACAGCTCCCAATGCCCACAAAGCGTGAGACCCTAAGGCCCTGCCCTGCTGCTTCTTGCAGCCCCATCTCCAGGGGAGACCCACAAGACATGGTTTGAAGGACTCTAGCTGGGCCCCTGGAAGTCGCAGGGCCAGCCACAGGTCTACAACCTGTGGGTGCTTCTAGACACTTCTGCAAACTACCTATGGTGCAGGGGGAAGGCGCAGTGAGGCGAGGGCAGCCTGTGTGTGCGTGTGGCGTAGGCAGGCCAGGCAGGCAAATGCCTGTGTGGTCTGAGGGGGCTTCGTGTGTGTGGTCCGCCACCAGCCCAACGCTGATCGTCTGTCCAAAGGCTGCTAACTGCCTGCCCAATGACCAGTGTGTTTACTTTAGCCCTGTCTGCACCAACTGAACTAAAAGTGCTGTCTCCTTCCAGCTGGACCTCCTCAGGGGGAGAGGGAGAAAGAGAGAGAGCGAGGGAGGGAGGGAGGGAGGGAGATGAGAGAGGAAGAGGGGGGAGACTGAAGGAGAGAGAGATGGGAGAGGGAGGGAGAGAGGGAGAGAGAAGAGAAGAGAACCTGGAAGAGAGAGAGCGAGAGAGAGAGAGAGAGAGAGAGAGAGAGAGAGAGAGAGAGAGAGAGAGAGAGAGAGAGAGAGGGAGAGAGAAGGAACGGACAATGTTGCACGTGTGAAGCTGCTCTACAGCAGATAGGCTGTAAATGAGGTTCCCGAGAAATCAAGACAACCATTTATAGGCCATTTCACCTCCGTCCTTTCTCCAGCACCTTCCAACCTCCCTCTGTGAGCTTTGCACCCCCACCCTACCCACCCCCACCACACGTTTGCTCAGACAGATGGGGGTCATGCATCACCGTGTTGAGTGTGACCGAAATGTTGCTCATGTTCTCAACTGCTGACATAAAACTATGCTTGTCTGGTCTGGACGTGTGTGTGCGCGCGTGCACGCACACGTGCAATGAGCCAGTTACTATAGTGTGTGCGTGTTTGTTCTGCATACATGGAGTGAAGGAAAGGCTAGTCGGTTTGGAGGTTTGGGCGAGTGTTGGCAGGGGTCTGCGGGCCCTCAATGTCTGTCCTCCCATGCAGAGATTTCCAGCCTCTCTGGACCTCTCAGGAGCTTCATGAGGGTGAACCGAGTGAGTGTCCTCTGGAGGTAAACATACGATGTAAATACATGGTGGAGCTGAATTTATGACCAGCTGTGCGGGATTTCATAGCTTCAACGATGTTCTCATGATTTTCCCTCTTGAAGTGTTGCTATTCAGCTCCCCCAATTTTACATTGTTCATTGATGATTTACTCCTTTGAAATATTTATTTCCTGCAATCATCTCAATATTGTATGTAATGAAGAAGGGTGGAAAGAAGAGAGACAGGGAAAGAACTTTTTTGTTTTGTTTTGTTGTTTTTGCCACTGAAAGGAAGATTCTGGAAGGTCTGGTTTCAATGGATGTCAGACTAGAACTTTGTGTTAAGAAGTTAAGACCTGTGTGGTATATAAAGGAATGATCAGACGTCATTCGTGGAAAGGTTTCCTTCTCCAGGACACTCTTTTTTGAACCAAGAGGAAAGGTGGAGATTCTTTATAGCCCCTTCCTCTGACTTACACAAAAGCAGAGTCAGAAATTGGGTCTCTGCTTCAGACTGACCAGTCCTCTGACTGTCATCTCTGTTCTCCAAACCAGGTAAAGTAGTAAATGCATAACTTGAAAATAAATAGATAATTCAGGGGGCTTGTGTTACAAGAGAAAATCAGGCACTTTTAAAAAAAAATTGAGGTCAAGTTCACATAACAAAATTAACCACTTTGACGTGAATAATTCAGTAGCATTTAGCACATTCATAATGTTGTACAACCCCCACCACTATCTACTGTGTTTTCCTGAAAATAAGACCTAGCTAGACCGGCAGCTCTAATGCATCTTTTGGAGCAAAAATTAATATAAGACCCAGTCTTATTTTACTATAATATAATATAATGTAATGTAATATAATATAATACCACGTCTTATATTAATTTTTCCTCCAAAATATTTATTTCCTATAATCATCTCAATGTTGTATGTAATAAAGAAGGGTGGAAAGAACAGAGACAGAGAAAGAATTAGAGCTGATGGTCTGGCTAGATCTTATTTTTGGGGAAACATGGTAGCTCCAAAACATTTTCATCACCCCAAAGGAAACCCTGTCCCCATGAAGCACCCCCCTCCCAGTACCATAATCTGCTTTCTGTCTCCATGGATTTACCTGGAAAACTGAGTACTTCGTAGCCACCAAAAGTGCTAAATGAAAATAGCTTAGTTGGTTCTTTTTTAATTCTAAGTTAACATACACTTATGCAGCAAATTTAATCATTGCAAAAACCCTAAGACTTGTTAAAATGCTTCCCTCCCAATTTCTCACCCTAAGTAACCTTGGCAACATTTGGTGGCCCCCAGCGCTCCCTGCCCCAGACATCTCTTTGTATAAACACTCACACAACACACCCTTTTAAAAGCCAGTGGAATCATATTAGACTGCTAGTTTGGAACCTGATTTTTTTAACCTAACAATATATGTCAGGGACATATTTCCATGTCAACACACACAGTTCTCCCCGATCTTTTATGTCTGCCCAGGGCTCCTTCCTGCAGACATACAGTGGTTTAACCAGCCCCTAGGGAAGGGTGATTAGGTGTAAGCATCTAGCTTTCATTCAAACGGATTGACTTTCTGGGCTGTGTTAATTGATTGGATTTAGGGGGGCTTGCTCACAGGCCAGAGGGATTGAGAAAGGATTTAAGAATTCTTTGCAAGAATTCAGGACTTACCTACACCACAAATTAGACCTGAGTGACGTGCAGACACACCTGCTCAGTGCACCTTTGCAAATGTAGGTAAGGAGACCTGACAAACCTCTAGAAAGAGCTGCCCAAGGACGTGGGACCTGCCAGCAAGTCCACCTAAGAAGGCGGTTCGGGTGGGCTGACTGCCCAGAGCTCGTCTTGCTGGGGGCTTTGAGGTTATTCTAGAGGGGAGCAGTGCTGGGTTGAGGGAGGAAGCAGGAAGGCTGGTATGGCTTCTAGGGTGCTGGCTGGGAGACGCCTGCCGGCTGGTGCGCAACTATATGTGTGTGTGTGTGTATTTGCATGTGTATCAGCCAGAAAGAAAAGGGAACTTTCCCTTATAGGGAGGCATTGATGTGTCAGTTTTCCAAAACCCTCTTTAAACCTTGTAACTCAACTCGACATTTTGCCTTAGCGAGGTAAGTGGCTGCACATGGAGATTTTCTTAAAATCAATCATTTTGTCCATTATCTCAGGTATGTGCTAGCTCTCCCCCCAACGCCTCAAATCCTCTGAGGCCCAGGTAGAGTCCCAGAAGGAAGGCCTCCTGGGCCACCTCTGCTGGTGCAGGGTGAATCCCAGCTTGTGCACCCATCTGACCTCTCACATCACTCATTCACGTGTCCTCGCCTCCCCATCCTGTGATTTTGCTTTTTCTGCTATTCTGGGTGCCCCAGCTAGACTGTAAGGTCCGAGGTTCTGGGACTTCGTAGAAATTGGCCCCTGTGCTTTGCGAGAGAGTGTGCACAGTACTGTGTGTGGATGATAACGGACGGGAAGTTGCACATTCATTCCTTCTGTGGTTGCAAACCCTCAGAATCCTCGCAGGCACGGGCATTGGGAAGGCCCCTCCCATTTGGGTTTCTAAGGACTCTAAAGTTCAAAGGGCTGAGATTATGCACAGGGCAGGGAGGAAGGGGAGGGAAGGAGACACTCGCCTCAGGCACACAATCGAAGGGGGCTCGGAAAAACTCAAGTCAACAAGAAGAAAGATCTAAAATAACACAAAAGTAAATCCATGAGAAGCAAAATACCAAGTGTTCAAATAAAGCCAGGATACAGGGTCAGGATCAGGGTTGAGGCATGCGTAGGGTCGGATCCTACCTTTATTGAAAATTCTGAGTATTTTGTTTATCATGGATTTTTCTGCAACCATTTTGATTTTTTTTAAAAAAAATTGCATTAAAATATCGTGTATCTTGATGACTGAGTTTTGTGGTGCTCCCTTTAATGTTGTACCCAAGATATGAGCCTCACCCCTTACCCTAGTCCTGACCCTGCTGACAGTCTAGTCCAAGGTCATCAGAGGTGGAGTGCGATGTGAACCTAGGGCGCTGGCTGCCAGAGCTTTTTTGTTAAACTGTTGGCCCAGAATTGTAACTGCCAGCTGGAGCCCTGAATCTCTATTACATGAGTATTGATCTGCCGGGGGCCCCTTGGGTTTCTCAGGAGAGCAAACGGAGAGAAGGAATGAACTGTGCTAAGGCACCTCCGAGCCCCCAACATGCACGCACACAGAAGCTGCTTGAAAATTCTTTCTGTTCGATATTTTTTCCCCCCTGACCTCCAATGTCCGTCACAAGACTCAATGAGCTGTTGGAGGTTAGTGATGCATTTCTATCGATGGAGGTGGTTGTTACCCTGGGCATAGCAATGATTCCATTTGAAGCTCGTAGCTTAACATTCCTGGGACAGAGTTTTATGGAGAGGAGTCACGTATTTTATGTGGAATATACACTGCACCATACATGCATCACAATGTTGGTGACAAAATGGTTTGCTCTTTTTACTTCATGTCCGATTGAAGACAGCAACAAAACGTTCCCCCCAAACACAGATCCTCAGAATGTGGAGAAGGGAAAGTTTATAGGATACATGGGAAGGGTCATTTGTAAATTAATTTCACTGTTGACCAAATAGTTTTGCCTGTCTTTTTTTTTTTTAATGAAATGATAACATTCTTAAACCAAAGTTCACCCCCCACCCCCACCCCCCGGCAGAGCTCTGTTTTGCTAAGATACAGGCTTGCGGTATCAGCGCAGGCTGTCTGTAGTCCTGCCACAAGGGCTCTCAGCCTGCAGACTTTAATTAAACCGATTGACCGATTCAGTTCAAACAACAACAGTGTCACTTCTTGGTGGAATTGAACAGTTTTTTCAGCTGAATGTATCTACCATTACAACAGATGAGGAAACAAGCAGTAATAGTGACAAAGAGGGGTGTGTGGCGGACCTGCTCCATGCCATCGCATCCCATCCCAGATGCATGGCTTTGGGGGCTCGCTTGAGCTTCTCTGAGCCTTGGCCTCCTCATCTGGAATGTGGGGATCCCCTACCCTCCTTCCAGAAGGTTCTGATCAGATGGGATGGGACGTGCAGTGTAGTTGGCTCAGGACTTGGTACCAGAGGGAATCAGTCTCTCTCTGCCCTTCTCTTCCCTCTCCTAATTAGAACAGATACTATGCTAAGAGGCAAAGTCATCTCAGGGCTCCAGGAAAACTGCCTGCCTGAAAGGGAAAGGTTTTTGTTGGACCTTGATGTGGCTGGGGAGGTTGTGAAACATCCTTTTGAAAAGGTATTATTTAATATCAAGTATTGACCACATAGTATGTGCAAAGGCTCTGCTAAGCGACTATAGAAAATCCTAAAACCAATTCCATCCAGTCCTGTGGAGGTGACAAACCGGGACTCCAGCTAGTCCTGAGGGAGGGTGGAGGAGCTGGGTGCAGAGCTGGCCAGCTTCTCGTTTCAGGGCTGTCACTTCTATTACCAGTGTCTCTACTTAAGAAGGGACTCAACCAGTCTTTTCATGTTTCTTAAGAAAAAATTTGTAGAAATAGTTTACAAAAGTAACATATTTATTGTAGACTATCTAGAAAATATGCAGCAGCTCAAAGGGAAAAGAAAAACACATGAAAATGCCACCACCAAGAGATAACCAGTTTTCACATTTTGATATTTCCCTGGGCAAGTTTTACACACACACACACACACACACACACACACACACACACACCCTTTGGGGAGCAGTGACTGGCATTGAGTCAGTACCCAGTAAGCATCAGCTATTGTTATTACTGTTATTTATTTTCTCTGCCATTATAGAAACAGGCTCAAATTATGGAAGTGCTGTCTTTGCAAAATTATTTTCTTTCTTTAATTGCTTGAACCTCTCCCTCGCTCCTCAATATTTTTCTACAATATATTTCTTCATGGTCATGGAGTAGAAAACTGCTTTCAAGCTCTCAGCTGTCCCCAAATTCCCCTACCCTCAGCTGTATGTGTCAGGGCAGCCAGTGTCTCTGTGTAGCATAGATTTCCCATGAAAAATGGAGTGTAGGTGCAGCATCCGAGCCCTTCAGGGTTCCACACATGGGCTTTGGGGACGGGGTGAGGTTGATCTATTGGCAAAGTCAACATACATCTATGCAATTCCTGGCCGAGGCTCTTTATTCTAAGTTCGTGTGTACTGCACGGATGCAGCCCAGGGAAAGAAAGGGAGCTAGCAAAGCATCTAGGACATAGAAACTGCCCGTTTTGCAGCTCAAATCAGGGGAACAGCAACGACATTTTGGACGCCACCTTCCCTTTCCAAATCAGATGGACTGTCACATTGTTGCAGACCCAGGCCAGGGAGGCTGGATGCCAGGGGAGCCAGCAGCGCTGTTTCCCCATCAGCCATTGTCGAGGCAGCAGAGGCTTCAGACTAAATGCAGTGAAGACATGGAAATCGAATTTCAGTTCATTTGTGCATGGTGGCTCAAATGGTGACTATTTTAACAACAATAACAACACTAACATTTAACACTTACTAGGAGCCAGGCAGTGTTCTACAAGCTCTCACGTGAACTCATTCAATTTTACAGTGATCTGTGAGGGGGGTACCTCACCAGTTCTTTGCATCGGCTGAGACTGGACATGGGCTAAATAAGCTCTCTATTGTCCCAAGTTGCCCATAATTCCTTCCCACCCTCAGTGACTCATCCTTGTTTATTTAACTTAAAAAAAAAATCGTGTTTGCAATATTACTCTTCTGTGCCCTGTTCTAACAAATACAATGAATGTCGCCCAAGTTTCAAGCGTCAGAGAGAGAAATGACTTAGAAATGAAGGTCCCGCGTGGACCCAGAGCAAACCACTGCCAGTGACCCGGGTAGCTCCTTTTCAAGGAGACAGCAAGTCAGAATTACGATTTCTTTACCGAAGTGGGGCATTTGTACACTGTCTGCCCTGGAACTGGCCTTTCTCACACTCAGGATTCTCTCTGGCCTGTGGGCCTCTCTGATTGTGAGTGGATTTCAATGAATCTGGAGGGGGCAAGGGGCTGCCTGAGGCAGGCTGATGGCATGTACTGGAGGAATTTGTGTCCCGTTTCTGTGATGTTCAATCCGCCCCCCCCCCCTGCAGCTCGGTCATCCCAGCTGGGCTCTGAACCCCCTGGAGTCCTGCAAATGGGGGCTCCAATAATAGCCTCATAGGGGCCGCAAGGTGGTAATAGTCACTATAACCCACACTGCGTCCTCATTCCTTCCCCACTGAGGGTTCCCAAAACGAAGGGTAAGAAATGCCCCCATTGCAAGTGGATCTTCGGGGTGAACAAAACCCCAAGACTGTGGTCCTAGCTTAACAAACGGCTGCCTTTCTTTCTAATATGAAACACAAACTCCAGGGAACAAGACCTTTTCTCCATCTTCCGCCCTTTCCAATGACAGCACCCGACCAAGATTATGTGTAGTTTTTAACTCTATCTTAGGAATTTCTCCCCTCTACTTTTAAAGTAAAGTTTTACTATCACACGCACGGATCGTGAATAGGGTCAAGGTTCAATGTGACACTCCCCCCCCCCCCCCACACACACACCGAGTTCTTTTTATTCGAAAGGGAAATGGGTAAAAATCGCGCTGAAGACTAGGTGAGTCTAATGGGGGCAATCGCGGCGGCGGTGGCCCCGGGGCTCCCCTGTGCCGTGGAGCGGAAGGGCGCTGGGGACGCGTCTCCACGTGCCCATCGAGCTGTACGGGACCGGGACGCCACGACCTTCCCCTTCACCGGCCGAAAGCCGACCCCGACCCCGCCAAACAACCCCGGCGCGGGGACGGGACGCCCGAGCGCCTCGGCTCCGGCGGAAGCGGCCGAACTGAGCGGCGAGGAGCAAGGAGATGCGGGGCGCAGAGAGCGGAATGAACCAGGGGACGTCAGGACAGAGAAATGCAGGGGTGGCTGGAGGGGAGCCCGCGAAGGGAGAAGACGCGAGGGGACGTTGAAGGGCCGGGAGAATTGCGAGAGGTGTGCTGAGAACACCCACGGAGGGCATCGCCCGTGGATGCGGAGTTGCAGAGCAGCGGAGAGGAGAGCGTGGGGAGGGGGAGCCGGGGCGGAGAGAAAGAGGGAGGAAGAAACTCGAAGAGGTAAAGAGGAGAATAAAAAGGGAGCGGGGACCCGCAGGCTGAGCTGGGAGGAGGGCGGCGGTGGGGGAGCCGCTCCCGAAGGCGAAGGTGCTTCCAACCCACTCGGGCCAGTCCCTCCAGCGTCCCCCTCGCTTCCCCGTCGGGCCCCTGGCTCCCAAATCCTTGGGAAAGAGTTGCTCTCCACTCCGTGCTTCCGCCGGGGCTGCGACTCCCCCTCCCCAGTCCCCCTGCGTGGCGCGGCCTCTAGAGAACTGGCCGCAGACGTAGCGCACCCGACACCCCACGCTCCGCGCGCCCCTGCGCTTCTACCCCGCGGCCTGTGAGCCTGGTGACCACCCCGGCACTCAGCAGGCTGAGCCTGACCACTCGGCACCCCCCTCACCCTCAAAACACTCCGCGGGGTCGTCTTACAGGCGAGACTGAAGCTGGAGCCCAGAGGAAGGTTGCAGGCCTGAGCAGCTGTTGCTCTGAGATCATGACCGCCAGGCCCCAGGGCCCCCATGTGATCAACAAGGTGAACTCACCTGTAACAAGTGAGCCCGCCTTGACACCTGGGGTCAGCGCAGGCGGTCAATCCCGGCCAAATCATTGGAATCAGCCTGACGCTTAATAAATACAGTCCATACTCTGGGTTCTCTTCAGATCCTATAAATCTTTCACCTTTCAAATACAGAGTCCAGGGCTCCAAGCCTGGACCTATTGTGTGGAACCTCCAGCAGAATACCCCATGAATCTGAATTTCCAGCCCGTGCCTTGGTGGTGGTGGTGGGGCGACCCTCAGTCACAGGAGTTCCATTCCCACTGAACTCCATGTTGGCAAGAGACCCATGCAGCAGATGCCCCATGTGAGTTGGCAGACATGGATTCCATCCCTGTCTACACAGCCTGAGAGCACAATTTTGGAGAGAGTAGGGGTGGCTGTGAACTCTGTGGTGCTTCATCGTCCTGTTACAGCCACAAGGGCTGGTTGTCCCAGGGATCTTTGGGCCATGGCACACAAAGCACTGTATGGTAAGCGATTAATGACAGTAGCTGCAGCTACCACCAATGAAGTTACTAGGGTCTTTGTGTCCGTTTTCTGTCCCAGTCCTCACAGTGCGACACCACCAGCTTATCACTTGCTCTAGGTCCCACACTAGTGAACTGGGCTCCCCGCCTGCCCCCCCCCACACACACACACCTGCCTCCCTGCACAAGGTGGTGGGCCTGAGCCTCCTGGGCCCAAGAGGGGGACCTATGCACCCCAGAAGGGGTCCAGCGAGACTGGGGCCTGCCGGGTTTCCACTGGGGCAGGTGGGGGCATAGTGCTTGCTCTAGTTACTGGAGCCTGGGTGAAGGTCAGAGTGCAGAGCACTGGGGATCTGGGGCTTCAGGAAGATGCCTCAGAAGCTGAAAAGAACTGCAAATGTGAGAAGCTGGGTGAGAGGAGAAGAGGAGAAGGGAGCATGGAGAGAAAAAGGAAGAGCGGGGAGGGGGATTCATATGCTAACTCAGGAGGAGGCGGGAGGAGGAGGGAGGTGATGGATTAGAGAGCAAGCACTCCCGCTGGATGCAGATCCTTGTCAGACCCTGGGCTTGTGGGCCGGGGTACCTGGCCTCAGCCACAGCTCCCTACACCCTGAAACCCAGATCCCTGGAACTCCGGAATTCCAACTCCGGGAGATGATGCCAGGGCAAGCATGCATGTCACCCAGGGTCCTGGAAACTTAATAGTTGGGCTCAGGAGTGCGATCCTGCACTGAGTACTGATTCTGGGCCCCCTTTCCCCATCACCTCAATCTGTCCACATAAGGCAATGGCTAAGGAACTCCATTTTACAAGTGGGAAAACTGAGGCCTAAAGCGGTTGATCAGGGAGCCAGGGCCTGACTCCCTCAAGGTTGTGAGTTGGAAGGAATGAGCCAGGAGCTGGAAGCTTTCACCATAGGATGCCAGGCTCACATCAAAACAACAGAGTGCCTTGTACTAGATATCCCCTAAATGCCAAGACTGTGCTCAGAACCCCTCATTTTTATCCTACTAGATTTTCACAACAATCCTAGGAAGTACTGAGAGTCTCCCCATTTTACAGAAGGAGAAACTGAGGCTCCACCTAGAAGACATTCCTGTGCTGGTTTTTCGAGCACCTGTGCAGGTGCTTCTTTTTCTGATCTTGCTGTATCTCCCCTTCCCTGCGGGAGTGGGACAAGGCATATGGGCTGTTCTACTTGGGCAGCTTCCAAGAAACATTGAAGTTGGCAAGCCCCAGAGCCCAGGTCTCAGGGGTAGCCCCACCTTACTGGGGAGCCTTGCCATACCCCAGAATTTCTGCATCTGGAGCCTCCAGGCGTTGCCCCTTAATCTCCTATGAAGCAGTGTAGCCAGCCCTTTAAAACTGGGCTTAAGGGAGAGGACTCTGCCTTCTCCGGGCCCCCTTGTTGATGGAGTGGAGTAGCAGTATTTAAATAACACCTAGAGACCCTAGGAGGCCAAATTAGCTGATGTGTGTTAATTAGCTCTTGGCCAAGTTAAGGCTCCTTGGGAAGAACCCAACACACGAACATTTGAAGTCAATGGCATTATCATTATGCAGTTTAATGGGACACAGAATCTAAATTCCCACTGGCCTGTCCTTAGGGTGTGACACTAGGTTCTGTGAGATTCGTGGGTGGTACCAGCAGCGGGACCTTTTCCTCTCTAGCAGGACAGAAATCTGGCTTCGCTGAACTCAGGACTTCTCTTACCTTGGCTGGAATCCGGGCTGAGGTTTGGACCTTAATATTGCACAGAATTGCCTAAAGTTTCCTAAGAAAATTCAGAAAAAACAAATGTAGTCATGGGTATTTCCCTCGAAAGGAAGATGAAATACACCAGGTTTTTGCTTGGGAAAGGACAGAAGTGCTGAGTGTTTCTTGTAGAGGCAGTGTAATCATCACCAGCGTGGGCTAATGGAATATCCTAAATGAGTGCAAATCATTTTCATCAATAACATACTGAGTGATACGGGTTATCTGTTCTGGTTCTTCTTGCTAGGGTTTCCAGGCGGGAATTCCTGCCCATTCTCAGGAATTTTTTTTTTTTCGCTTTCCCGTTCCCGAATCCCAAGAAAAGTTGGTCGGGAAATCGGGGAAATGGGCTCCTTGAACCCAGGTGGTTGGGAGTATCGGCCATTACTTTGTGGAAATGATTCATTGTGGAGAACAGAAAACAGTTTATATCTTGGGATTTGGGAATGGGAAAGGGAAAAAAAATTCCTGAGAACGGGCAAGAATGCCTGCCTGGAAACGCTAATTCTTGCTATGTAACACATTACCCAAAGTTAGTGGCTAAAACAACCATGTTGTTCTACAATTGATTCTTTGGGGCAGGAACGCAAGAAGGGCTAGGTGGGTGGATCTCACTGGGGTGTCTCTTTTGGTTGTGGTCAGATGTCGGGTTGGACATGGAAGACGGCGTGCTCTTAGAGCTATCAGTCAATGCTTGCTGCTGTCCGGGAGCGCCGTGGGCTGTGGAATGGAGCACACAATGGGCCCTCCAGCATGGTGGTCTCAGTGTTGTTGAACATCTTCTGTGGCAGCCAGCTTCCCCCAGAGCCACAGTCCCAAGAGGGCGAGGCAAGAGCTGCATGGTGTGTTGTGTCCAGCCTCGGAAGTCACACAGCAGCACTTCCACTGGACTCCGTTAAACAAAGTGGTCACCAAGCCAACGGATTCAAGGGGAGGGGACCTAAACCTGACCTCTCACTGGTGAAAGAGCACTGGGCATGCGAGATGCTGTCGTGGCCACCTTGGGAAGAGGTAAACCTACTCCACCTTCTGTTGGAAAACTGCACACTTATTCTAGAGAATCTTTCTAAGCATCGATAGAATTAGAAACCATAGAAATTTGGTGTTTGGCACTTCGGGAGTTATTTGTGACCTATTTACAGATGAATCTATTGAGGTTCAGGTAGGACTAAATGCTTGACGGAAGCCACAAACCTAGACAGAGGTGGAGCCAGCAGCAGCAGTCCCGAGTCCGAGGTGAGGCCTCAGGTGCTTTAGTGAGTGAAGCAGGGCTGGGGAGTCAGTGGCTGGGGAGAAGGGGGACTCAGGCTAGAGTTTATTCGGTTTCTAGCTGGATGGCCTTGGGCACATCATTGAACAGACCCGTGGCAACATACAGTAATGCTAATTTAAGCCAAGATTGATTGAGTATCTACTATGCACCAACATTCTAAGTGTTTTCATGAGTTAACTCATTTAATCGTAATAACAGTAGATGAGGCGCAATCAAGATCATCCCCATTTCCCTGATGAGGAAACTGAGGCCCAAAGAATTTGACCAAGGTCATGAAGTCAGCAAGGGGTGGAGCCAGGGTTGGACCCAAACACTTGGGCTGTAGACGCTTTGGTCCCAACCACTATGCGAAATGTAACTGCAGCGTTTGGACTGTGAAAACTAAGTCAGTGAACAAAATGTTGGAACTTGCTAATTACGACGGTCAGAAGTGAGCTTCACAACATGTCACACAAACACAGCAGGAATTCAGCAGCTGTTCTTCCAGGCTGGTTTCTCTGTGGAATCCTTAGTAGGTTTCTAAGAGCTACCAGTTCTCTTCGTACAACCTTCTGCTTGGCAAGGATGGATCTTTCATCTGCATATTTACTTAAAACAAATGTATACTATTCATACAACTTCCAACTAACTAACAAGCGTTTTGTCTCCCACAGCAAGAATGTGGAGATAAGAGGGTCATAGAGTGTGCAACTACTTAGCCATACTGTCAGGGCTCTGGGCCTTTCTGTCTTTTTGCTCTATTATTTCCACCCTTGTGTTTGTGTGGCTTCATGGTTGCAAAAGGGCTGCTTCACCTCCGGAAACTTAAAACAATGGCCAACATCCTCATAGCCTTCCTATTTGCAGGTGCCGTCCCAAGGGCTCTGCATATATTAACTCATTTAGTCCCCCCAACAACGTATGAGGAAGGGCATTGAAGCCTGGGGAGGTTAAGTCACTCTGGAGCCAAAGTCGTAGGACTGGTGAATGGCAGCGCTGAGTGTGGAACGCAGGAGTCTGGCTCCAGACAAGTGGTGTTAACTGCCACACTCTGCCACCTCTGCCAAATAGCATTTCGAGCATGAAGAAGGGTGGAGAGAAGAGGTTTTCCAGAGACCCTCACTTTGTGCCTCCTTGGCCAGAAATGTATCACAGAGCCACCTGTACCTGGAGAGGAATCTGGGGGCATATTGGGGTTCTGTTAGTAAAGAAGAGTGAAGACTATTGAGGGGAGCTAGCAATAGCTGACATGCAGGCCATTTATCTTTCTGGATCTTGTTTTCTCTAAGTGTATCCTGTGGTGGTGGTTGGAGCTTGGAACTCAGGTCTTCAAATTGGTGGCCAGCCAGGAACTCGGATTCCACAGCCCGGGGGCTCAAGTGGCTGTGTCTCACACTTAGCCATCAACCAGATGTGTTCTGCTGTGCAAGGTACAGTCTGAACAACCCCTTTCCTGTGAGCATATGTCACCTGGATCCATCTTAACAAGCGCAGGCAGACAGCTGTTCCCCCTTGGCGGGAGCCCGGGTCTTGGCGAGCAGAACTGTGTGTGTGCTTGTGTGGTCATCTGCTGTAGGGGACGGTGTGGTGCTAGCCAGCTGCTCCTTAGCAGCCCAGCGCTCCCCACCAGGAGTTAAATGTTAATGCCTCAACTCTTTCTGCTGCGATAACTCTGAGCATTGGTCTACACTGGTTCTTAGAGTTTCCACAGCAGGATTGAGCTCAGCGGCCCCTTGGTGCTAACTGGCCTAATATCCTACCCTCTATCAACCGGCCTCTGCCCCTATTTCGCTTCCCCATTTGTCCACTGATGTTTCGTGGAATCATCAGCTAAACAAACTTCTTTACTTGAATCCTTATCGCTCCATCTCTTGGGAGGGAACTCACATTAAAATAGTCCCCAAGAAATCTGGCTGCTTCCGTCAGGCACGAAGGCTTCCCCAGACCAGCCCTCTGTCTAAGAGGCTCCTAAGAAGTAAACAGAAGTGAAGGACTGCAGACTCATGGTGACTTGTACAATTAAGGCCGCCCCATGCTAGACTTAGGGAACATTGTGGAAACCATTGCCCTGGACGTTGCCCAACGGCAGGTCCTTGAGTCATTGGGAAGGTTTGGTTTTTAGCACAATGAGAACCCCTCCTCCAACTGTCATTGAAACCTGAAGGCAAGGATTTGTGAGCAGGAACATTAGCTAGTGGCTGGAGAGGGGTCTTAACGGGGATGACCCTGCATGAAAGGCAGCAGTTTGTCTCAGGCAGCACTCACTTCATCCTGGAGAGCAATCGTGGGCCTGCTAAGCCAGGCTGGGTGTCGTGACAAACTGGTCTACATCTTCCGGTAATTCACAAGCATGTTTCTGAGTTTGGGTGCTGTTGAAATTGAAGGACATAAGGACAATGGACTGTCCCATCCTGACGGTGGCAGAGGCAGGATTCGTACTGTTGGTCTTGGCTGCCCTGAATGTCTGCAATGGCCGTGGGTTAAGGACTGTGCTGGGTAGGATTCTGTGCTGATGGTCAACTTAGGGAAAGGGGAGTTATTGGATTGCATGGCTCAAAAACAAGCCACAAAATGCAAAACCGGGTTCAGGGAAAAAAAAAAAACAAACAGGGATGTGCTGGTGTCTAAGAAACAAAAACTATCTGGTGGTCTTGGCAGGTCACCACTGGTGGGAGTTGTATTATTTTTTAAATGTGTATCTATGTATATAGTTCTTACTATTAGTTATATTTGTGTGTGTTTAATCCTTATAAGAATCCTGTGAGGTCGGTAATATTATTATCTCTGTATTTTAGATGAGGAAACTGAGGCACAAGAGAGTTTAAAATGACTTGCCTATGGTTAGTAGCAACCAAAGACATAGCAGGGTTAGGATTTAAGCTCAAGTAGTTTGATTCTGGAATATTATTCCCTTTTCCATTAAAAGTCCAAAAAATGAGGGATCTGGCGATTAGCTCCGTGAAGGTCTTCAGAAGTCTTTCTTAAACATTTTGCAAACATCTTTCTTTGAGGTCTCATGGTCCAGGAAAGCTGCTGGAGCTCCATCCATTACATCTACGTTCTGGGAGAAAGAAAAAAAAAGTGGTTGTGATGGGAGAAGAAAGACAAAAAGCAACCTTTTCAGCTGAGTCAACCCTTTAAGATATTTTCTTGGAAGCCCTACAATAGCTTTTGCTGACATGTCAGCAACCATAATGAACGTCAGGAATAAATATAATAATAAATGGAAACCCTTGCACCAACCTATTTTCTCTTTCTGGGGCCAGGTAGTAAGAACCAAGTGACATTACAATAAAATCTGCCATACCCTGGTTAACCCTTGAATCCCTACATTGAAAACTGCTTTGGGTAACTGGTTACCACAACAGTTCTCATTATGCAGCTATGGAGCATGGTGGGGGGTGGGGGATGTTACCTAGAGTGAGCTGTGGAGACCTTCTAGTTTCCATATTTAGATTAAATCCAAATTAGCTATTCTCAAAGGCAAGGCTTGCTTTCAAGTTCTTACTGGTGTAATGAAGTGAGGTACTTTGCAAAGAAGACACGCTCCTGTTTACTTTTACACTCCAGGAGGCCCAGCAATTAAGGGTATTTAGCCCTGGAAAGGTGTGACAGCCAGACGCGGGCCCCCATGCTCTGCTTCAGAATGCAGCGCACCATCAAACCCAAATGTAAGCATCAAATCATTTTAAGTAACTGTCTGGTGTTCATTTGTTTTTCCATTGGGACAACTTCACTGCTCAGTGTCTCTGGGATCTTTGAGGATATGTGGGTGCTGGCGTTGGTTGGCTTCGACCTCGCTGTTTAATTTTGGCCCCCAAGCCAGGGGGAGTGAGAACTTTGCTAGCCTAGCCATCCACGGACAACATTCCAGAGTGAATTTTGAATCTTGACACTGCATCTGGCTAGCTGTGCCATCCTGGCAAGGTGGTGTATCCTTCTGGACCTTAGTTTCCCCTCTGTAAAGTGGAGACAATCACAGTTAGTAAGCAAGAGGGGTTTCCAGCCATTGCATTTTGATTAGCTGTGAAGCTGTGCAAAACCAAAGTGGAGAACAGAGAAGCTGAAATCACTAGGGAGCAGTTTTCTCCCTCCAAAGATCTTTCCTGGACCCAGGCATTTTTTATTCCCCATTTTGAATTGCTCGCCCTCCCCCCAAACTATTCCTTCTAGGCAGGAGCATCAAGAGCCCATTGTTCCCAGTTGAGTCCTGTCAGCTGATGACACTAAGGGTACATGTGTCACAGTGCAAGCAAAGGCTCAAATACCTGATGAAAAGCACTTAAAGCAAAAAACGTTCCAGTGCCGTGGTACAGACCAAGATTCAGAGAGGGTATTAGAGAGGCTTGTCAGTGCCTCGGAACTGACTCCCCCAGGGGTTTTTAAATTTGATTTCCTTGGCTGAGAATTTACTTCTTGGCTTAACCACAACCTCATGAAATATTAACAATTTCCCCATTGGAGATTGTGTGTGTGTATGTGTGTGTGTGTGTGTGTGTGTGTGTATACATAATTTTTTTTTTTTTTTTTCAGAAAATTCTAAGAAGAAGGTGGTAAGGTAGTTTAAGAATACATTGCTCTGTGCCAGGACCCGTGCCAAGCAAATCTTGTTGAATTGTCGAAATACCTTATCAAGTTGGGATTGTGTTACTCCAATTATAGAGATGAGCAAAGTGAGGTCAGACAGGAAACCTGCGGCTCACCAGGGTCACGTGGGTGGTCAGGGGTGGAGTTAGACCCAGTCCCAGGGCTCTTGCTATCCCTTAGGGTAGGGTTTTCCCTACCCAGAAGGAATAGTGCCCAGTCCTCATTCTGGAACTTCCCCCAGGAGTTCTTTGCCGCACTCTCTTCATTATTAGGTGAGGACAGGTCCGTGCTCCCCACGTTTCTTTAACTGGTCCCCAAAGCCCATCATGGCCTATCTTTCAGCACCAGCGAGCTCAGACCACTTACATTCCTTGGCAAGGTGCCACACTCCTCCATCTCTCACCTTTTCCTTTCTGGCACCAAGAATCTCAAGGCTTTCTCTAGCTCTCTTTTCTTCTATCAGCAGCTGCAGGCAAGGTTAACTTTGGTGACCCAACATTATCACTCTCCCGGGCACAGGGTGGTACCTCTCTGGACAGTCTTCTCTTGGCACCTTTTTACCCGGGCATGCCATGCCGATGCTCTGCATCATCAGTGCCTCAGACCAGAAGGAACTTCCAAGTCCACAGAGTTCATCTTCTTAAGGGCAGGAAGAGTCACTCGCGATGCTTCTAAGAGGGGCTCATGGTCATTTTAGTGGGTGATCCCCTTAATAAAATGTCCAAGGTTTCATTGTATTTGATGTCTGGATGGACTCCCTTTCTTTCTGAAATCAATCCTAGCCTTGGTATGAATCTCAGCTCTGCCATTTAATACTGTGTGACCTTGGGCAAATGACTCAACCTCTCTGGGCTTCATGTCCTCATATGTAAAATGAGACCCATAATAACCCGCCTCCTGGGATCATTGTGGGACTGTTTTTTTTTAATGCACATGAACTTAATGCAGTACCTGCTACACAGTAGTCACCGAGGGTTTGCTGATGTTTCTTTCTTTGTCTTCAGCACATATTCAGTGTTTGAGAGACTCGAGTGCCTCTTTGCAAATGAAAATGATGCAGTAACTTTATAGCTTTTGTGGCCTTTAGTGTCAAGTTGAGGCATATCTCAATTTAAACCCTAGATAGAGTCCTGTTTAAAAAAAAAACACAAAAAAACTATAATGAACTCCATCTTCTTACTGCCATTCAGTTCTCCGGTGTTGGGAAAATGGCACCAAATAAAATCCAATCATATTTTTCATCCAGCTAAGTTAAATACCAGTCATTAAAGAAAACATGGGAATTTTCTGGCATTAAAATATTACTGCTCGAAATAAACCAGAGAATATGAATGCCAAGAAGTTATGCTTGAGCTGAGGTTCCAAGCGAGCCCTTGAAAGGCTGCTTGCTGGGGCGACCAGACTCAGCTGAGCCCATGGGACTCAAATAGCTCTCCTGTTTCGACCAAGACACTTTCTCATGATCCCACTTCAGGAGAGTAATCACACAGGCTTTGGTCCTCCAGACACCTTTCTAGAACCAACCCTTCTTGATGTCTGGAAAGGAGTTGGTAGCTCTGGATATACGCAAAGAGAAAAACAGAAACACTTACTTCAGCAGTAGATACAAAAATGCTATGAAATGACGACATGGGGTAGTGGAATTTAGGGGAGCAGTTGCAAACACACAGGCAACACCCACAGAAGCAGAGGACTCCTACTTTTTGAAACACATGCCACAGCAATTCAGTGAAGGAATATTGAGACTTAATGGTTGGACAACATCCGCTAATATCACTTCTCCAAGAGGGAAATGCATATCAGTAGGATATGAGACGCTTCCAGTTGTCTAAGGAAATAAAGTGCTTTGAGTGAATGTAGCAGACTTCCCAGCACCCAGATAATTTAGCAATTATCTAAAATTCGTCTACTTTGCAGAGGATGCCCTGTCCTCCAGCTGGTGGTGATCATCAGGTTTGCCCCATGTGGAAATGTCCCTTGGTCCCCGTGGAGCTATAGAGCCATGTGATGGAGCAGTAAGAGCTCTGGATGGAAGCCGACGGGTCTGGGACTCCGGCCAGTTTTCAAATTCTAGATCGTCCTGGTCCGCGTGTTCTCGTTTGTAAAATGAATGTCCCTTTGAGGTGAAAACTTTTGTGACTCCAGAATTTGAGGGTACAGAAGGAGCTGCAGAAGAAGAGGCTGGGAGGGGGACAATGGGGGACTCATCTGAATCGAGACGGCGGCTGCAGTTGCAGAGGGAGAGTAGAGAGTAAAGAGAAGAGGATATTGTCATCACCCCTGTCTTCTTAGTCCAAACCTTAGTTGTACGAGAAACACCAGGGTGCCAAAAAAATGTATCCACATGACTTGTAGTCACCTTTTGTTATCGGTATATATTTGAGTCTTACAATTTTAATACAGTTCTTTTTTCCTCTGTTAAAATAGGTATACATTTTGTTTGGCGTCCTCTGTATATATTTAAGTCTCTATCTCTCAACCTCACGCCACGTTTGAGTTTCGGTTACAGTGAATCTCAGTCAATTCTGGGGTCTGCCACTCCCCTTGGCCAGGGTAACATCTAAGAGCTATGGGCTCACATAGTGCTAATGCGAGAGGAAGACACACCTGCCTTTAACGTTCATGTTCCTTAGGTCGTCACCGAAACGGCCCCCTCTCCTGTCCATGTCTTCCTGCAGGTGTAGTGGGTAATTTCATGCCAGGGTTAGGGCCACTGGCATTCTGTGTCGCCATCTATTGCCCTGCCTGTGGAGGTCAATGCGCAGACATTTCCTCTATGGGTCTTAGTGCTTGAAAACAAGGGACAGACTCATTTGCATAATTTAGAAAGAACGTGCATCTTCTGTAACAGAGACCCAAAGGTCAAAGGTTTAGTTCTCTCTCATATTAGACATAGGCAACCCAACCTGAACAATTAACAATAGGTGAAAGGTGTCAGAATCGGGGAGGTCGGGTCATTGGGAGCCCAGGAAGTTGGAAGGTTCGTCAGTGGGTGCTAGAGATGGGATGTAAAGGAGGACAAAGACCCAGGGTTAAAAATCCCTCTAGGTGATAGAGGAAAGACAGCGGGAGCCATCCATGCTGGTGATCTCCAACAGCAGTGAGATTTCCAAGAGATGGTCAAGATGGACGACAACTGGGAAATGGCAGCGGTGAATAAGGAATACGAACAGGCAGACATGTCTCTTTGTGTGCAATTACTGAAAGGCATGAAAGCAGCATGCCCCATTGGGAGGCGTCCTCAGGGAAACCATACAATCAGGAGATGCATAGTTTCATCTTTAAAAATCCCCGACCTTGTCGATTAAGTTCAGACGTTATTCTCCCTTCCCACACCAGCCCATTCTCAGACAAAGCCCCAAACTGCCTTTGGGGTGAGCTAAAAGATGCTCAGAATATTTCCCTGGCTGCGCCAAGCTCTTAAACCCAATTGCAAACCCTAACTAGGAGAAAAATAAGTGTTGGCTTCCAGATTTCTACAACTTTACCTCCTTTGGCCCCTATTGTTGATGACTGGGAGGCTTGGGTTACGGGAAGAGACCTCCTCTGTGTAAACAACGCTGCCGCATGCTGATGTCATGGCTCGGGATTTTATAACTTCCAGTTTCTAGTCTCTTCTATGGGACTTTCCACATTCTGCCCCTTTTCCCAAATTTAATGCGGAAAAATGAATTTGAAATAATAGGGGTTTAGAGCTGAAAGAAAGTATTATATAAAGATTCTGTTATTTGAAAAATTTGGTGCCGTAATAGCATTGATGAAAGACCAAAAGGAAAATGGGTGCACTGAAAGGCCAAAGACACAATTAACAATTATAAAATAATTGTTATTATTATGTGGGCCTTACTCATGGGCCAGGCATTGTGCTCATTAATTCCTACGTGTGACCCCATCCAGGAATAACAGTGCTGTGAGCTAGATGCTATTATTGTGTCCAAATTACAGATGGGGACGTGGGAAGCTCTTGTTTATTTTCAGTTGTCCTCATTGATTGATTGATAGAGGTAGTACTCAACTTCTGTGAAGAACTCATAGCTTTTACATAAAAAAAAAAAATATTGGGCAGAAAGTGATGCGTTGTCTCTGTTACAATCTGTTTCTGTAACTTACCACAAAAAGCACGCCATCAAGGCAGCGACCTTAATGTTTGGCTCTTTGCACCTTTCCTGCTTTGTCCCGGCCTCCGGAGACCTTGGTGAGCCTAGATCTATTCTCTCCCACATGTTTGCTCTCCTCATCTTGGACAAGGAAATGGAGGGTTGTTAGCATGTGCTGATGGATTTTCCTTGGGCCACCCAAGAAGTCATAGACCAAAGAAAGATTAAAATGCCTCTCGCCTGAGTGTCTCCTCAGGAGGCGACCAAATGATGGAAAATGAATGTGAAATGCCGGCTGAAGAAACTTTAGGTCAGGCGGTTGCTGAGGCCTCCTAAGGAAGTGGTCAGAGCCCACGCTTTGAGTCAACCTCCAACTAAGAATAGGCATAGAGGGTATGTCCCAGAAGAACAACATCAAACAATGTCTTGGTAACACAATGAGTATCCTCAACCATGATTAACTGAGGAAGGCTGAGGGCAAGGTTAGTGTGCCTTAACCTGGAGAGTCCCAGGTGGGCTGGGAATTTGGCCCTGAGATAAATGTCCCCGCAGTATGGATGACGGAGATAGCTTGGTGGATAAACAAGATAAAAAGCAAGGCCTCTGAAGGTAGACAGACTTGGGCTCAGATTTTTCCCTCTGGGGAGACTTCTAATTTCTGCCAAGATGGAGGAACTCTATCCTCTAAGTCCTCCCTCTTACAACTAAAAACCGTGAGTACAGCACATCAAACAAACAGACAAAGACTATGAAAGGTGGGATGAAGAAGGCAGGCTGCTCAAGGACCTCAGCACTCACGGAAAGGCTCAGGAATGAGTTACCTGAGTTTCATTATTGCCTCCCAAATATCCCAGACAGGATACTGGAGAAGCCCAGAATGTGGAACCATCAACAGGTACAGACAAAAATATGCTCCAAAAAAAGTTTGTTTTCCCTAGAACAGTGTACCAGGAAAAGGGTAGACTAAGAACAGAAAAATTTTATGACTATACCCATCGTATTCCAGCCAACCAACACCAATGGAAAGACTCCCTCTCCCCCTGCAGTGTCAGAGGGGCTGAGTGGAGAGTTGATTCCCTTGCCTTGTACCCCTAATGCCATGAAACTTTATCATCCTCCCAATCCAACCCCCCATCCCAAGTTACTGGCACAGTTGAGCAAGGACTTAGTCTTCTATTTCCTGTGCAATAGGAGCAGGTGGCACTCTGATCCCCCTGCTGGGGTGGTGTCGTTGCCCCAAGTAGGGAGCTGAGGCTGCACTCACCCCATCCAGCTGTCAGGAGACAGAAGGAGGCAGTGCGGGGCAGGGCTAATCGGCACTCTGGTCCTCCACCCACCTCTCCCCCTGGCCAGTGTAAGCAAGGCAAGGTGCTGAGCCTCCACCCCATCAGTGAGGCTGAGTAAAGACAAGTGAGGCAGGGCAAGCTAGCACTCCGCTTCCCCTCCCTGGGTATCAAGGGGGTGCAGCAGTGAGCAGAACACCCACTCCCACCCTAGAACTAAATGCGACATGAAAACAGGGTGTTGCCTACTAACAAAGAAGATCAAATATGATCCAGACTCTCGCAATATAATCCCCCAGATGTCCAGGTACACACAAAATTTGGTCATTATCCCAAGCATCAGGATAACCACAATTTGAATGAGAAAAGACAACTGGCAGACACAAAAAATGAGGTGATGTAGAAAGATCTGAAAAGGAGTATGAAAAGTGATTATGAATAGGCTTGAAACAAACAACAAAATATAGTCTCAGCAAAGAAATAGAAGACATGAAAAAAGAGCCAAAAGAGGAAATTATAGAAGTGAAAAATACAATTACCAAAATAAGAATGCCGTAGAAGCTCCATAGCAGAATGAATATGACGGATGAAAGAACAAGTGAACTTGAAGATAGAATGATATAAATTATACAATTTGAACGAGAGAGAAAATAGTAAAAAATAAATAAATAAAGCCTCAGATATTCATGATAATTGGAGTGCCAGCAGGAGAGGAGAAAGAATGTGGGGCTGAAAAAATGTTTGAGGAAATAATAGCTGACAATTTCTAAAATGTGGTACAAAGGTATAATCCTAACAGAATCAAGAAGCTGAGTAAAACCCAAACAGATAAACCCAAATAAAGCCGCATTAAGGCACATCATAATCAAACTTGTGTAAACTAAAGACAAGTAAAAAATTTTGAAAGAAGCTAGACAGAAATGATAAGTTAAAAAAAAAAAAAAAGAAATGATAAATTATAGAGGAACACCAATGCAATTAACAGTGGATACCACAAATTCTATACCCAGTGAAGCTATCCTTCAGAATTGAAGGGGTAATAACGAGATTCTCCAGTAAAGAAAAACTAAAAGACTTCATCTCTAGCAGGCCTATCCTTAAAGAGTGGCTGGCAGGAGTTCTTTGAATAAGACCAGAAAGCAGAGAAAATTGGAGTAAACATAATAGGTTCTACTGCTCCTCGTCAGTTCTGTATTGTATTTTTTAGTTAAAGCACCGCCATCTGAAGTGGTCCTCAATATATCAGAGGAAACTCCTAAACGATTATTATATTTTAAAAGTAGAGGGGATACAGAGCCCTAAGTGGAAGTACGTTTTCTAAACTAAACTCCATGTGGTTAAAACTTGATATCGGTAGACTGTGCTAAGTTATGTAGGTATAGTGTAATAGAGCAGCCCTGAAGAAAGTGATAACAGCCATATACCCAAACACATCATAAGTAAATAAAAATGTGCAAATATCCTACAGGATGGCAAGAAAAGAGAAACAGAGAAGCGAGTAACAGGTAACAAACGGAAAATAGATAATAAACTGGCAGACTTAAGTTGCAACGTACCCAGAATTACGTTAAATATAAATGGCCTAAATACAACAATTAAACACAAAGATGGGCAGAGCGGATTGAAGAAAAGCAAGCTGAACTATATGCTGTCGATAAGAAACTCACTCTAAATATAATGACATAGGTTGAAAGCAAAAGGATGGAAAAAGATATATCGTGAAAATGTGAAATTTAAAAGAAGGAGCAGCTTTATTAATATCAGGTACGTAAGGTGGACTTTAACACAAAGACAACTGCTGGGGATGGAAAGGGACATGACATAATGATTAAAGGATCAATCCACCGAATCTTTCCTCTGTCACTTGCTGTCTCTTTGATAAGCAACATAACCTCTTTGAGCTTCAGTTTCTCCACCTCTAAAATGGAGACAATAAACACTTTATAAAATACTGGAACATTAAATACTGAATACAGATTAACACACGCTAAAAGCCCAATAACTAATAGCTCATCATCTTAAATAATGTGCATTTCATCATCACCATTTAGATAAGGTACATCAGACAGGAAAACAGAAACCCCACAATCATTGTATGTGTGTGTGCGTGTGTAAAATACATATACCATTAAGTTTACTATTTCAACCATTTTTAAGTGTATGACTCAGTGGTATTAAGTACATCCTCACTGTTGTGTAACCATGACCACCATCCATCTCGAGAATGTTGTCATCAACCCAAAGTGAAACTCTGCACCCGTTAAACACACCAGTTATTTTAACAGAGAGAATGTAACATAAAGAGTTTTTAAGCCAGGTATTGGAGGGCTAAACAGGCAAAAAGTTAACCTGGGACACCGCCGAGGTGGGACTCACAGAGGTGGGAATCACGCAGCTACCTACCTCTAGGGCTGCGGTGACAAAGGGAAAAGGGAGGTTGATGAGAATTTGGGAGCTTGGTGGAGGGATTCTGTGGAGCTGGGACCCAGCCAAAGGAATAAGGCTGAGCTCTGGGGAATGCGATGAAGCTGGTTTTGCCACAGTGGGGGACAAACCTGGCAGGTGGAATCAGCTGTCCCTGCTGGTGAAGGACCACTGGTCAGCTGTGATGCTGACCAGTCAGGAAGCAGACACGAAGGAGCACATTCCCGGCCTTGCAGCAGCCTCCCCCTAGTGCCCTGTATTTGCAGAACCAAATAAGGAGCAGCTGGCGAAGGAGAAACGTGCATTGCAAAGCCCCAGTTCCAGCATTACCACTGCAGAAAACAGAAGGCGGTGTCTGAGTGGCCGTAACAATGTGTCACAAACTGGGAGGCTGGCAAAAACAGAAACTTATTCTCTCACCTTCTGGAGGTCAGAAGTCTGAAATCAAGGTGTCAGCAGGGCTGTCTTCCTGAAGGCTCTGTGGGAGGATCCTTCCTGCCTCGGCTAGCTCCTGGTGGTCCCAGGTAATTCCTGGCTTGTGGCCGCATCATTCCAATCTCCATCTCTGTCTTCACAAGGCCTTCTCCCTGTGTCTGTGTCGGTGTCCGAGTCCAAATTTCCCTCTTTTGATACGTTCACCAATTATATTGGGTTAGGGCCCACCCTACTTCACACACACACACACACACACACACACACACACACACACACACCACAACTCAACCCCTAATGGGTTTGGAGCTGAGAGACAATAGTCTAATAACCAGTGCAGGCATTGTTCTGAGATCCAGGGAATATAGGCCCACTTCTGCTCCCACAAGTCACAGGGACCTTTCAGAGCCTCAGCTTACCCATCTGTAAAATGTGGTGGTGGAGTTTGATTAGCAGACAGGTGAAGACCAACAGTGTGCAGGGCTTGGTGTCACAAATGTGCGACACGAGATAACAAGACCCGTGTCCTGCTCTTGAGGTGTTTTAAAGTGAACAGTGGCCACCCAGAACCAGCAGGTGACTGCAAGGTAAGGAAGGGATGGTGTGAAAGTCTGAAGGCCGAGGTGTGTGGGCGCCTGGGATTCCTGGGCTAAAATCCCCATTTGATTTGACCTGGGGGGGGGGGGGAGGGATGAGCGCCGCCCAGCTAGAGCTTGAATGGGTCCATGGATTTATAGGATCGCAATGCCTTCCCAGAAGCTTTTTGATGGGATTGAGGGATCCCAGACGGGCACAGAGCTTACATACACAATGCAAAGTGGTTTTCAAAGGGCCGGGGCTGCGGCTTCCATATTCATCTGACCCAGAGTAATGTAAACTGCGTTCTCCACTAGACCTATGGTTTATTTGTACAGTTTGGGCCATTTCTGTAAATGTTTGACCCGTTTGGAAATCCAATCCAAAGGGAAAGCAAATGAAGGCTTTTATTTTGTGTGATGGAATTCGCGGTCGATGGCAGTGACATTTTACCTATAGCAATGTATTGAATGCTGCATTCAATAAGCCAGATAAAAAAAGCACCCATTTTGTTTTGCTTCGTCTTGTTTCGAAACATCTGAAAACCTAGGGAGAAAGAAAAATGCATGGATTTGTGAAGAGAAAAGAGGTGTGGGACTCAATACCCAGGGCCTGGTATGTGTGGGTGCCCAGCGAATTTCGGATGGATGAATGCCCCAGAGACAGGGTCAGGGGCTTCCCTGGGGGGTCAGAGTAGGGTGCCAGATGAGCAGGTCCACTGAAGGGGCACACGGCTCTGTCTCATGTCAAAACACGATAAATCCTTTACAAACCACATGCTTTTCTTGTTCATTAAACATGCCATAAATATGCCAGGATGCTTATTAAGGAAAAGTTATGTGACTTTTGAATAAAATGTCTAATTGCCACCAACTCCTCTTTTGAAAAAATTAATATAGACTTTCATAAAATAGGACTTGCTACTGCTGATAGGTTAGAGAGAGAGAGAGTGCATGATCGCTGTAAGTTACAGCGTGAGCATTAGAAGTTGTTATATACATAACGAATTCCTGGTTTTTAAATTATTATTATGTTGTTGTTACAATTTTTCTGGAACCGGAGATACTCTGCAAAACTACAAATGGAAAAAATGAACACATCAGCTAGTTCCTTGCTTAAGAATTCATGGGTGATTTTCCAAATCGTCACAACTCGTACAGATGGCCTGGGTGCTGGCCATTCACGTGGTTGCTGACCAGTTAGGAGGACCCCCGTCCAGGGTGCCAGTTCTGTGCACACATCAGATGGTACACGCAGCTTCATGTAAGGTCTTATGAAAGACAATGAGCAATAACTCTGGCAGCTTTGAGCATGGTTCTTGGCGCATAGTAGGGGCCAAACTTCAGCCTGCACAAGAGTCCCTGAGGATCCTGTTACATTTCAGGCTCTTGGGCCCCTTCCCCAGACGTTCTGGTTCCCAGGAACCTGCGTGTTTACCGAGGCTCCCTCCTCCCCGCCACGCTGCCCTGGGCTGTAACGTCCTGTGGGAACAGAGTCCCCACCTGAGTTGGTCTCCGCACTATGCCTGGCACACACAGCTGGAAACACTGCAAATGTCTGTGAAGTGACTCAAGGCTTCTGAGAAGTGAATGTACGTTTTGTGTCTCAGCCAGTGTCCCGATGGGAAGCAGATGGACCGTTCAAATTAGGAGAATTTCAGGAGGTTCTGTTTACGACAGGATTCTTTATACAGGTGGGGTTGGCGTATGGGGGGTGCCCGAGGGAAACATCAGGAAGCCAGGGCAGTAGCAGTGGAGCTGTTGCCACCCTTGGCTCTTAGGGGAGAAGGGGAAAGAGCAGGAGCAAGACTTGGGAGAGAGTGACCATGTAAGAGGAACAGTGACCTTGAATTGAGGGACACATCAGCCAGAGGTGACCTCCCAGGGAGGGACTCCTCAGGAGGGAGAGGATAACACCTTCTCCACTGGTATCCTCTGGTGTTCCCATTTGGCTGAGCTCTCCCGGAAGCAAAGGACAGGGGAGGCCCGGTGCGCTCACTGTAGGTTCACAGGGCAGAGAGAGGGTCTGCAGGGGCCAAGAAATGAAACATACTAAATTTTCCTAAGTTCTTTCCAAATCCACAGTGCCCATATCCCCTGCTGTCTATTGCCACCATCACCATCTGCCTCAAAGCTTCATGGTCTCTTGCCTGGTTTATTGTCACAGCTTCCCAACTGGTCCCACTCCCTCAGCCCTACTCCCTTCTAATCTACCTTCCAGAGGCCAAGAGACACAAATTTCTAACACTCTCTCCTGATCATGCCACTAGCTTCTTAGATTCCCCCGTGGGGCCCCCCCTGCCTGCAGGACAGTCTCGTCTCCACACTGCAGGGCCTCCTCCAGCTTCCCACCCTCCCCTCCCCAGGCTCCTGCTCACTTGTGCAGACCCCACCCGGGAACCTGGAATTCCCGGGAAGCTCCTGGCAATTTTCCCACCTTTGTGCCGTTGCACAACTGTTTCTTCTGGCTGAAATCCTTTCCCCAGGTCTTGGAGGGACCCTATGCTTCTTTCAGGAGTCTGTTCCAATGCCACCTCCTCCAGGAAGCCTCCCCAAGGCTGCATCAAGCCTCCTTCCCCTGAGCTCCCACAATATCTCAATTCCTCACAACCGATGATTTCACGTAAATGAAGTTTGTGTAGTAGGCGTGCCTTTGCAGGTAGGCATGGACATTCAAGATAGGGACATAAGAGAGGCTCCTCTTCCCCAAATGCCAGGGAGAAATGAGACTTGGTCAGACTAACAGCATCTGCAGTATCAGGTCTTCCAACAATGATGCTGTTATTACTGATAATCCACACTCATTGTGTGCCAACGAGGAGTCAGACATGAGCATTGCCTAGGTTTGGGGACAGCTAGACACTTGCAGAGGTCATCTGCCAGGCTCAGTTCTGCTCACTAAGAATTTTTCTGGTTTCAGTAAATGCATTGTCCTTCAGCCCTTTTCCCCTCCTTGCATGATCCTGCAACCTTTACCCCAGGACCCTGCGTGCTGGGTGACCCATCAGCTAAGTGATGGCTGGCGACCAGGGTAGGGGGGGTGAAAGGGGAGGGTCCTCAGCCTCAGAATCTCTATCCCAGAGCCCTCGCCAGCAGTGGGACACCCAGATTGGGTTTGGATTGGGTCCTGATTTGGAGCACAGTGAAGTCTCTATTCTGCTGGAGCTACAAACCAACCCATTCCGGGGCAGTCACATTTCAGCTGGGTTTGCGGTCACATCCGAGCTGTTCAATTTCACCTAAATGAGAAGTACACGGGTGTCGATCTCAGCCCTGTGTGTTTGGTGACCATCAGTGCCAATTACGTGAAATGCCAGTTGCCAGGGCAATTCTACCTTCGCACAGGCCAGCAGAAGAAAAAAGTTGTTCCTAAAGTTAATTGAAACCAAACCGAGACCACATGGCTCCTATTGGGGGAATTGACCCCAGCCCCTTTCCCATCTCCATTTCCTCCCCGTGGTGTCGGAGTTGATCCCACCCAGTGCAAATATGGAGTTTTATACAATTTACCTTTGTTGGATCCAGGTTTGATTTCTTTGAGCAGTTGGTTGAACCAACAGCACGTGTGGATATTAGCATTTAATAGGCAAACCGGATCATTTCTCTACCTCAGTAAATGTCTGTGCTGCGGGGATTTTCACCTTTATAGAAGCACTTGTAAGTTCCAGGATTATAAAAAATATCAAATCATAATAACTGGTATAAAGAGAGAAGGGAGAGAAGAGTAACTGAGTCAGTGGGATATTGAGTTACTTCTGAGACCAGTTGATTTCTAGAACCTGTCCAACCTTCTTGCATGTCGGTGGTGATGAAATTGATTGTGAATCAATCAGCCAGAAGTTTCTCTGGCAAGACTGGGTTTGGCCCATTCTCTGGTGTATCTTTGATTTTCTTTTGAGTTAATAAGAAACAAAAATAAGTAGTCAAAAGTGAAATATTTATTCCTGAAATGTCCTAGGAATGATGGATAGAGTTTTATCTGAGCATTCTGGCTATAATATTTTTTAAAGGTATCTTTTTAAATGTTTATCTGTTTTAATTTATTTTGTATCTCTTACATGGAGATACAAATTCAGATATCAGACAATTCACTCATTTGAAGTGTACAATTCAATGAGTTTGGGTATGTTACATTATTAATCTTTCTAAAAAATTGTGCTAAAACACATATAACATAAAATTTGCAGTTTTAACCATTTTTAAGTGTACAATTCAGCGGCATGAATCCCTTTCACCCTGCTCTGCAACCATCCCCACTATCTATTTCTAAAACTTTTACCTCTAAACATGTCATTTTCCAAGGAGTCTTTGTTGTCTCCCCATAGATGGCAAGAATATTCAGAAGAAAAGTGAAAAAATACTGTCAAGTTTCCTAAAGTATTAACTCCAAAGTGCAAGCACCTGGTTCCCTGGTTACTAGAAAGTTCTAGAAGGTACTGGTTCTTGAACCTGAGCTCCACGGAGAAAGAGAATTCAGCTCAGTATCTTCAACATTAGGAACAGTGTTTGGCACATGTAAGTGCATAGTCAATGTCTATGAGATTTGTTCTTGGAAATGTCTTAAAATTGGGGTACTATGTTGAAACCACCGGCGTTAGGTGTGGGATTGTCAGCCAAGGAGGAAGACATCTTTGTGGTGCTGTGGAGGGGAGGGGACAGGGTCTGGATCTGGTAGGTCCTGGAAGCACTCAGGGTTCCATGCTAATCACCACCAACCCACTTTCTTCATCCTATGCGACAATCATACAGTCTTGCAACTGTCATAACACTTAATGATTTTCTAGGACTTTTTTTTTTTTTTTAACTTTGGAAGCCTTTTAACACAATGAGAAAATGCTCAGACCATATAAATAAAAATGCAAAACTGTATTGCTGGGGGGTTATAGTTTCGTAAGAAAAAGCATAGGTATGTCAGCTGGGGTGACCCCAGGAAATTCAGGTCTTTTCCCTGGCCTCTCCCTAGCCTCTCTGACCCAGCCTCCTACTCCTCTCCCCTCCTTCCCAACGCCAGGCACGCAGGCCTCTTAGCTTCTCTCCAAGCTCTTCAAGCTCACTTCCACTTTTCACTAGCTATTCCCTCTTTCTGGAACGGTCTCCCCCAAGTGTCCTTCTCCACTTGAGTGTCCCCTCCTCTGAGAGACCTTTCCTGCCCACCCCACATCTCCTGCTTTTCATCCCGGCTCTTACCTCACCCTGACATTTCCTGGTTCACATATTTGTTCATTTTCTGTGCCCCAGCCCCAATCAGACTGTGAGTTTGTCCTGTTTGCCACCATAGCCCCAGTGTTTGGGACACTCCTTGGCACATAGTTGGTGCTCAGCTAATATTTGTGGGCTGTTCCGAAGTCACCCAACAAGCAATGGGTGGAGTCCCACCCCGTGACTTTTCACCTCCTTCCTGTGCTCAATGCCTCCTTCCCTACCCATGAAACCTCATTCTTCATCCGGCCCCCTAGGGGCTGGGACCCGCAGTGCAGAATATAATGTTCCATCCATACCAAGGGGCTCACAACTAAGCGACCCCAATGAATGGATGCTTGGGGCATCTGGGCTTCCACAAATCAGCACACTAAACAACCACCGATGTGGGGGGTTCCAGTTCTCCAGGAACTGGCTAGTGGAGTGATTTGTTTTGCAGTGGGGCTGCAAACCTCTCAGTCGAGGGTGCTTCTAAAACTGCTCCAGCAGCCAGCTCTGCTTGAGCAAAGGGGCCATTCATAAGCCTGTGGCTCCGGTAGTGACAAGATAATTGTCACCAAGCTCCTGACTCTGGCTCCTCCAGTGTTCTTGCCTGGCTGCCTGGAGCCTCGGGTGATAGAGAGACCCAGCTTCCAGCCGGGCTGTCCCGGGGGACAGAGAGACTCATATCTTGCAGAGCTGGTGCCAGTGTCTTGACAGAAGGCCTCCTGCCCAGCGGTGGAATTAGAAAGTCTATAAAAAGGATTCAGAGGGCACAGCCTGGCTGATTACTCAGTACTGGGTGTCCCAGGCTCATACTGCATAGGGGACGACCCCTTGTAGGGTAATGGCACTTTTATAGCCTCATCAAGAAAGACGAGAATCCCAAACACCACGGAAACACCAGGCATTCGCCCGCTGGCCACAGCTTGCCGGGCAGAGGTGTCAGGAGAAGCCGTGGTCCCGTGGCACTCCTGCTATGGGTCATAGTCCCTCTTGCTAAGAGCCCTGGGAACTTAGGCAAGATGGCGACATGCGTCTCCCAGGAACCCAGGCTTCACTGGGACCAGGGGTGGTGGAAAACCCCATTCATTCAGGCACATTGTTCAAAAAGGGTCAGCTGGAACTTCAACAAGATGTGGGTGTGGCACTCCCAGTGAGAAACCACGTAGTGGACAAAGGCCACAATCTGAAGTGTATCTTCACGCACATGTCGCAGGGTGATGTTTAGTTTACGAATCTGTCTCTCCTCTTCTCCAAACAGGGGCCTCACCCAGTATTAATAATAATAGCACCACCAACGGATGTTGTATATTTTACTTCTTTCTTGAACTCCCATAGTATCTCCGATTCAGACACGTACAGATACCCCAAAATCAACAGGCCAAGACAGCACCCTCGAAGCCGCCATTCAGCCGGAATTCATTCCACGGACTCTTGCTTGTGTGGACTCTGGGCCTGGTGAGGGGGTACAGTGGGGCTTGGCTTCCAGAGGGAGAGACAGGCATTGAGCAGATAACCCCACAAATCGAAGGTCCCAAACCGTGGCAAGTGCTAGGATGAGAAGTCCTGCCTGTGAAAGAGGATCCTAAGCTGCATTGTGCCGATGGGGCATCAGAGGTCCAGATCCGTGAGTTTGGGCAGCTGAAAAAATAGGGAGGGGGTGGCCTTGGAAGTCAGCGTTTCCTGCTCATCCTCTCCCACGCCTCCCCCAAGGATGGAACCTCCTAGAGAGCAATAAAGGGTGGTTGGATGGACAATTGGGTGCTGAGTTCCAAACCACCGCGTGGATTTTCAGAAATCATCTTCCCCATGGATTTCTCCCAAAGGACTCCAACTTCGGCTGCGTCATGCCCTCCGCAGCACCGATGGATGACTGCATGTGCCCAGCACCGTGTTAAACCCCGCACGGGAGCGTGGCAGCTTCCAGACCATGTGGACCTAGACACCTGGTTGTAAGAAGTGACTCTCAGGAACCCGCTGGAAAAATGATGCCTTATTTATGACCCAGTGTCGAGCCCATTGCTTTGAATGGCCATGTTGTGGACCATGATAGAGGCAGGTCAGACCAGAAGAGGGCAATTTATACAGACCTGCTGGGGAGAGGGTGCCCAGAGGCTGTTCCTGCAATGGTGCCACTCGGTGCCCTGCTGGTCTTCTGCCATCACTTATCTCTCCTGCACACATGTGTGCAAACAGCTGCTGAACACACACACACACACAGCCAAGACTCACCAATGCACGGGCTTCCTTTTATTTAGGGGCTGCTGGCAAGGGTGGCTGAAGATGGCCCCAAATCATATGGGAGTTACTGAGGATGGTTTGCTGCCTGTGCAAAATGCAGGAAAGTGTGTGTGTGAGAGTTGTGTGAATGTGTGCAAGAAGGTACATGAATGTGTGTGTATATTTGGGGCATATGCGTGGATATCTGAGTGGTGTGCAAAAGTGTGTGTGCCAAAGAGTGTGTGTTAGTGTGTGAGAATATAGGTGAGTGTCTTGAGTATATGTGTGAATGGGGATGTGTGCAGAGATGTGGGTGAGTGTCCATGTGTGTGAGTGTGCAAGAGTGTGGGGATGTCTATATATCCAAGAGCATGCCCAGACATGTACAAGAGTGTGCATGAGAGTATGTGTATGTGTGTGATCTTCTAAAGGCAGGGCACCTTGGAGAAGATTCTAAATGCAGATTTGTTCAATGGACTCCCCTGGCCAAGGGCTGTTTCTTCCGGCACGCTCACTGTCAGTTAGCTGGACAATTTCTGGAACACCATGAGCAATGTCCGGGCCCTTTCCAAAGGAAGCTGCCTCCGCTCAGAGGGAAGAAAACAGTTCCCTGAGCAGGCGTCTCTCTCGGCATTTGGGAGGAGCTGCTGGCAGAGACGATGGGCTGCTGGTCACCAGGTCCTCCAGGAGAAGACAGGCTGTGCTGGGAGTGACCCGCCAAGAAGACAGAATTGCCTTTCCTTTTAGATTTAGGGAGCTCATAAAACTCTTTCACTTAAACACCACACAGAAGGCTTTTTCTCTTTTCTATTTTTTCCTCATCTCATCTTCACATTATCCCCTGAGAGCAGGCAGAAAGAAGGAAATTATCCCCATTTTTTGATGCAGAATTTAAAGTTTGATGAGGTAAATGGACTTGTCCCATGTCACAGTGAGTAGATATGACCAAGTTTGATAAGACCCTCAGGATTTGCCATTCCATGTGGAAACTCCCCAGAGACACTGCAATGAAAATGAAGCCATGTTTTCCATTTTATTGCGTGCCCATTGGTGCGTCATGCAGTTCTGAAAAGTTAAATTCCTCTCCCTCTGCCTTTTAATATCCTTAGTATTAACAGCCTTTTAATGTCACAGCCTTTTAGGTGCCATCTTTGCTAGTCGCTTGACTGTATTATTTCTTCCATTGTTTATTCCCAATATTTACATACCTGTTTGAGGTGGCCATTTGGAAAAGTGCTTCGGGATGAATGTTCAGTTTCTGTACCTCTTGGCTTCATTCCATCTGGGCTCTTTGGAAGAAATCTGGGCAGGTCAGCCATTCGGATGGTTTGTCCGGGTGTCACCAAAACTTCGTGACCTACTGGATCTTTCCTTGGCTTTCAGATGTTTGGGGTTTGAAGACACAGCTGTACAGGAGCAGCAGTCAGCTATTTATTTATTGTCATTCTTTGGGTTTTACTGGGGTCTCCATAAAACCTGCTTGTTGAGTCAGAAGGTTTATGGTCCAGGTTATATCCTGGGGATTTCAGATTCTGCCTGTTTGGGTTGTCATTTTGAGAAAAGCCACAAGTTTTGTTTTGTTTTGTTTTAAACAAAAGAATTTTGGGATTTGTGGGAAGAGAAGAGAAGCTGAAGGGAACCCTGCATCCTATAAAAAAAAGGAAGAAAGCCTTTTCTGGGGGCATTTTCAAGGAAACGGAGAAGTCATGCACAAAGATTTGGGACAATTCATCTGGGGGGTTTTCCACCTTCACGTCTAAAGTTTTTAAATCTCACTGTCTCTCTCTTACACACACACACACACACACACACACACACACACACACACACTGATGGAACAGCTAGCTACATGAGACAAGAAGGAAAGCTTCAGGAAAAAATTGTTATCTCCCCAAAGTTTCCAAAGACTTCATACTTCTCATATTTAAACACAATTAAAGCTTGCTTGCCAAGGTAAGAAGCATGTGTTTGTGTTTAGATGGAATGTCATGTATCTTTTATGAAGACACGTCTTGTTTCTTCCATAAAGAATGTAAATTTTAAAGCTAATGGAAATATATTTGCCTCCATGCCTGCTTTCTCTTAAAAAATTCAGAAAGAAATTGGGGGCACTTTTTCCTCATAAATAACAAACAGCCATCAATTTCTTGCAAGCACTCATTTCGTGTGTGTGTGTGTGTGTGTGTGTGTGTGTGTGTGTCACAAGGGAGCAAGCGTTTTTTGAGTTGCACGAAGCGATTTCCTCTCTTCCCACTCTGCTGCAAATTCTGGAGTAACAGAGGAGTGCTGTAGAAAGCCCATCCTATCTCTTTTGAGTCTCTTTTTTCCCCTTTGCGTGATGCTTTCAATGGTAACCCTTAAAGGAAAAACTGAATTCACACCAAAAGAATGTAATTCTTCTAAAAGCAAGCTTTTGATAGGCAAAGTCATTCTGAAAAACTTACTTTAATGTAAATGTCACTCAAGAAATAGTACATCTCTTTCTATATTTATGTATATTGAATGTACAAAGTCATCTTAAGGGGGTGCCAAGTTTTTGCCGTAGATGATACTGAAATACATGTCATTAGGTTTGATGTGGATATAGACAGCTCCAACCACAACGAGTGAAAAGAATTTTCCTAATAGCTCAAACTTAATAACTAACTTTAACAGGATTAGTGACTACATCCTCAGCGGGGTCTTATGGATAAATCATCGTCTATTTTGGGAATGGGCTAATTGGGTCATTCAGTAAAAACATACACAATATGTAGCTCTCCTTCTTCACATCATCTGAAACTGATGACTGTGTGTGTGTGTGTGTGTGTGTGTGTGTGTGTGTGTGAGTGTGTGTGAGGGGCATTAATTAATCACAAAGAGCACTTTCACTCCCTCACGAAACAGCAAGAAATTCAAACGACCCCCAGAATAAATGACAGCCGTCTGTCTCCCAGCGAGGTTGCTTGAACTGTCCTCAGCCACAGGCAACCCCCAGGAAAGGAAGAGTGCTGGCTCAGGGATGCTTTCCCCCAAGATAAGAGAGGCACCCACTGGCTTGCCAGATTCCCATCGTGACAAGTGATGAGTTGTTTGCGCTGTGCAAATACTGCGTCCCTCCACATCGGCTGAAACCAGCACATTTGATGTAAAGGGGAAAATTCAGTGGAGTATTCAAATATCTCAACATCAGGGTTTTGAAAACCCACATCAGGCAGAAAATGTGTCTTGTGACTGACTTAATTTTTATGCTTTTAATTGGATTTCTGGTGTCATAGATGCCATCGGATATATTTCTGCGTTGTGTCAAGAAGTGCTTATAGTTATATGAACTGCGTCCTCCATTATCTCATGATCCTGCCTCCCACAGCTGATGAGAAGAGGGGGCAGCTCTCAGACTGTGGCTTCACGGTAGGGGTGAGCGGACAGATTAAGCCTGGCTTTGCTCCAGCCCCAGCATAGGCAAAGCCCAGCTGGGATGTGCCCCAGGCCTGCTGGCACCCAGGCTGAGCTGTGTCCCCTGCATGTCACTGCCTGTCATATACAAATAGGATGAGACAGCCCAGGTTACACTTTGCGTTATGAATGGCACCCTTTCACTCTCAAAAGTGTCCTGACTTAGAGGATAAATTAAATGGTCACCTTACAGATAAATAAATGTATAAATATACATTCCCTTATTGATAGGTGGTAAGCAGGATGTGTAGCTATATCTATGTGTGTGTTTATTCATAATCTTAGGCAAATGAAAGAAACCCTCCGCATACACTCTCAAGTTAGAGCCAGTTGAAATGTGTCCACAGGAGGTCTGTGATCTTGTAAGAAATTGCACAGCCTGCATTCTCGTGTTGATTGGAACTTCCTGCAAATGGGCTGTGGGGGGTGGGGTGGGGCCAGGGAGCCTGGGGAGAAGTGAAGTGGCAAGGTGGGCTGGCACAAAGCAGGGGAGCAGAAGCAAAGAAAAGGGAGAAGAAGCAATGCCAGAGAAGTCCAAACCCTTTGGAGTTTTAAAAGGATTGAGTGCTTAATTTGCAACAAAGAGGGTAAAAAATGTCTATCTCTTCATCTGACTCCTGGGGGAGGCTTCTGACAACCGCAGCTTAGGTTTGGCTGCATGTGCCAGATGCAGGGTAAAGAAGGAAGGCAGGAAGCGTGTTGAAGAAGTGGGAGCAGTGCGTTTTTGGAGTTCAGCCCCACGTCGGAGCAACTGAGAGGAATAAGCCCCACCTTGGAGCAACTGAGAGGAATAACTCACTAGGTCTGAAAGTAGGGAATGAGGGTCTGGTGAAGGGAGTAGGGGGTGGCAGAGAACCTCTCGTTTGGCCCAAGGACATTTTTCTCCCTGCCATCTGGCCAAGAGCAGTGTGGGGGGATGGAGACAGTCTCATGTCTGGGGGCTGGCATTCGAGGAACAGCAGGGGCTGGGGACCGCAGGGTGGGGCCTGGCTGGCTGGCTCTGAACAACGGTGGCCCAGGTACAGATCCCCAGGCCTGTCTGCCCACTTCTCCCCGTTGCTCCACTTTCCCCCCATTATTTTGGGGGAAGGAGTCTGCACACCAGGATTCCCAGGCCACCGACGAGAGGGTTGTGCGTAAAGCAAGCCATCTTTCTGTTCTTAAGGGACACAGACTGGTAGGGATCCGGTGTAAAGTCAAGATCTGATCAAATTCCCAGCACAGAACAGGTATCAGCCACCACAGCCACTGCTAAGCTCCTACTCGCTCTCGGGAGCCCTGGCTCAAGGCAGCCATGGGCAGTGGCGTGGGACTCCTAATAGAGATGCCATCAGCCCTACTGACTCAGTTATTATAGACAGAAGTGCATGGTATAAAAGCTAAACCCACTAAGGTGTTTTAGAACTTAGGGACCTTCACCCAGGGCCTCATCAAAACCCATTGTCCAGGCAGGCTGGCTTGGTTCAACAGCCCCTCCCACCCAAGATTTTTATTGATCAAAATCAGCGCAATTGTGTATGAGGGTTCCTTTTTCTCCACAGCCTCTCCAACACTTGTTACTATTTGTCTTGTTGAGGATAGCCATTCTAACAGGTGTGAGGTGATATCTCATGGTGGTTTTGATTTGCATTTCTCTAATGATTAGTGATGTTGAGCATCTTTTCATATGTCTATTGGCCATTTGTATGTCCTCTTTGGAGAAATGTCTCTTCAGGTCCTCTGTCCATTTTTTAATTGGGTTGTTTGTTTTGTTGTTGTTGAGTTGTATGAGTTCCTTATATATTTTGGATATTAGCCCCTTATCGGAGGCGTTATTTGCAAAAATCTTCTCCCATTCGGTTGGTTACCTCTTTATTTTGTCGATGGTTTCTTTTGCTGTGCAGAAGCTTTTTAGTTTGATATAGTCCCATTCGTTTATTTTAGCTTTTACTTCCCTTGCCTTTGAAGTTTAATAGTTACCGGAAGGTAAGAGGGGAGGAGGGTGGTAAGATGAGGGTAAAAGCGATCAAATATGTGGTGATGGAAGGAGAACTGGCTCTGGGTAGTGAACACACAATGTGATATATAGATGAGGTATTACAGAATTGCACATCTGAAAGCTATGTAACTTTACTAACGATTGTCACCTCAATAAACTTTAAGTTTTAAAAAGTCAGCACAATTGCCCCCAATGCCCCCACACACAGCCTCAGAAGAGAGTGAAGGTAGGCAGAGCTCTCGGGTTCCTTCTCAGGCATGTCCTCCTCCTCCTGGGACACCCCCATGATAACCACGGCTCCCAGGTCCTCTTTGCCATGGCTCTGGGCCACAATGTCAGCCTGCATCCAGCCTCTGGTTCTGTGTGAGCATGTTGTGGGGTCAAGGAATGAGAGTGACGAAGAAAAATGCCTTCGACGAAGGAGAAAACGAAAGAGCAGGGAAGTTGTTGTATTATTTTCACATAAACATTATACCTTCGCCCACCAGCATGGCTAAAATTAAACATTGGCAAGGATGTGAGCAGCTGTTCCTGGGAGTGTGAACTTCCCCCGTGGAAAACAGCTCAGTGGCGTCTGTCAGTGCCTGACCTCAGGCCTGCAGCTGGCCCAGCAGTTTTGCTCCTAGGTTCACACACAACAGGAAGGCAGAACATATGTGCACCCAAGAATATGCAGACATGCCCTATTCCTACAGCCCCAAACTGGAAACCGCCCAACGGTCCCTCAGCAGGAGGATGGACAAGGCCATGTTGGTGGAGCTGTACGTGGAATATTATGCAACAGTAAAAATGGACCCATGCAACGCCACAAATGGGTCTCACGTGAGGTGAAGAAGCCTCATGACAGTGTGCATTGCATGATTCCATTCACGGAATGTTCCAAACAGGCTAAAGTGTTCCAGGATGTCAGGAGCCAGGAGAACAGCTGCCTTTGGAGAAGCGTGGTACATGATAGGGAGGGTCCTCAGGGGTCCTGGCACCATTGTACTGCTGGACGTAGGTGGGGATGACACAGGTGTGTTCAGTGTGCGATAATGCATTGAGCTCTGCACGTAGGACCTGATGCTTTTCTGTGTATGTTTCGTACAGAATTTAAAAATTCAATAAAAATGATCTAAAAACATAGTCACGCACCAGATTGTAATAGGGAAAGCAGCAGGCTGGCTCTAGGGGCCAGAGGCCAGATCCGTGTCTAACTTGCTAGGTAGCCATGGCAACGGTATGCCTCTGAGCTTCTTCCTCTGAAACATGAGGGGTACACACGGTCTTCACCTTCGTGAGTGAATGGACCCCTCTGAAACGCTGTGGATCCTTGCCCAGAAAAATGCACGGTGCTTTGTATGCAAATTCTGGGGGCTTCTGGATCTCCCTGAAGCCCACCCAAGGACACCAAAAAGGGGTCCACGAACCTCAGGCTAAGGATCTCTGCATGGGGTGACAGTGGGGTGCTGGGTTAGGAAGGAGGTTTCAGAGCCTGATGGCCTGAATTCAGTTCTACCACCTTCTAGTTGGGTCCTGGGCAAGAGGCTTGATGTTTAGGTCTCCGTTTCCTCATCTGTAAAACGGGGATAGTAAAGGTCCTGGAGAGAAAGAGAGGATTCGTGGAGATAAGGGAATTCCAGTGCTTAGCTCAGTGCTGGTACCACAGTAAAAATGCTATAAATGTCACTGGCTGTTATGAGGTGGCCTGGAAGCCTCCCTCTAGCTCTGAAATTCCAGGATCTATTATCTATGAAGAATTCCACCCTGAACTCAGAACTGCGGACCACGAGTCAGCGTGTGTCTTCCCTGTCAAGGTCAGATTTCCTTTGGACAGACATGATTTTGGCACTTGCATTCTCTGGAAACCAAAGTCAGCTTGCAAGTACGGAGATGTCACGTGTGTCTGGTGACAGCGTCACAGGCCTCCTGCGTGCAGAGAAGTTTCCAGAAGGACATCTGCTCCAGCCCAGAAACCGCTGGATAGCCTGCGTGCCCTCGGCTGCCTGACTCTGGTTTTATAGCAATCAGCCTGCAGCCAGACGGCTGTTTGGAGCCTCCCTCAGTCTGCTCGCTGCAGTTGGGAAATGCTGCCACATGCCTGGGATTCCCGTGGGGCTGGGAAGGGTGCACTTCCTCGGGCAGCCCTGGCTCTTCCTCTGCCCCGGCTTATCTCCTTTCATGCCAATAAAAAAGAAATATTTGCAGCAATAATGAAATAGGCCCACGGATTAACTGTGTTCCTCCCTTCAATATTAGGAAAATGTTTGCTTGACAGGGGAGTGACCCAGGATTAGAAGGCTCCTGACCAGAGACGTAGGCTGAGAGGAGAGAAGGATGCCTCCGGCAGGCCAGCCTTTTGGGGGCGGTTTGTTTGTCTGTCAGACTCAGGCCTGACTCTGTCCTATGAGCACTAGCATCACTCAGGTCTCCACAGCCTGCATCCCAAGCTGCGTCAGAAAATGGCTGTGTCAGAGAATGGGGTCACATCTACTCCGACTGTCCCACTGTTGAGAGGGGCCCTTCAAATACCCCGCTGGTCTTATGGTAGTTCTCTCTGTTGGACACTGGTAATATCAGGAACAACACAGCCTCAGGTGAGGCCTGCCTTTGCTCAGAGGGGCATGGAACCCTCGCAACCCCTTCTGAGTAGAGGTTTGTTTATGCCCATTTTACGGAGAAGAAGGCAGGGAGGGAGGGAAGGAAGAAAGGGAAGAAGGAAGGAAGGAAAAGCTATAAAACAAGCATCACAGGATGTTTACAATTGTAGAATCTCACTGATTAATACATAGGCATTCACTATGGGTAATTTCTCTATAGTTTGTAATATTTTGTACTACCATGTTGGGAGAACAAAAAAGAACCAGAGGCTAGGGGATATACACAAGTCTCACCAAAATCTAGTTTCTTTATTTCCTTGCACTTTGCACTCCTCTGCTGGTGATGAGGGCTGGGAGTGGCTGTATCTTCCGTGAAGGAAGAACATCTATTTAATATTCATGAAAACTTCACAATTGAGCAACTGCTGGAACACAGTTCCCCTGGAGTTGTGCAACACTCTCTCCTTTTACTTCCAAAGTGGATCCAAATGTCGACAGGATGGGCATCACCGTCTACAAATGCCAGGGCAAATTTGGGACTAGAGAATGGAGACAAGGGGCCCTGGTTAATCACCCTTCTGTCTGTCCCCACAATGCACAGAGCTGGGCCGGTCAGATGGAATTCTGGGATAGTTGCGAGATTGAGTTTTGTGCTAGGCACCTCCTCCTCCATGCAAGGAGGTGACTCACACCCGGGACTAAAGAATCTGTCAGCACTTTGGAAAAGTGTAACAAAATGGAAAATGTGAATCTGGTGACAGGCAGACAGCACTGGGGGGATAGAAACATAGAAATGGCATGTTGCTGCTACCGGGGCAGCCCCGCCTCTGCCTGATTGAAGATGGGAGGCACAAACAACCCCAAATGCTTCCAATCTGGTCCTCGAGGAGAAAGGATATTTGTGGTAACGGAGAAATTTGCCACCCAGCGCTGTTGCCTTTGGTGTCGTGTTTCTGTGGTCACCAGTTATTCTTCCCAAATTGGTGTCTGCTCGGAAACAAGACAAAAATTCCATACTATAAAACGAGATTTGAAGTGATCTTCCATCCAGGGGTTGATATTGGGGGACCTGAAAAGAAAAGAAAAAAAAAAAAAAAACACGCAAAAGAAAAAAAAAAAATGTATTGGATTGACGAAATCCTTTCATGTCTCCTTTTAAAGGTGGGTCTTGGATTTTGATGTTAGGAGCTGGGCTTCCCTGTCATGGAGTGAGGCTGATCTTCCTGTCCTACCTCGGGAGGTCTCTGTCCTGCCCTAGCACGGGTGTCAGGACACATTCTTAAAGGGCTAAGAGTTAGGTGCACCCAAAGGTGGACCGCACTTCAGAACACCATAAACATACCCTGGAATCTCAATGAGACGGCAGGACTGGATTTCAGATCACCCAAGACTTGTCTTCCCTACCCTCCTAGTCCCTCTTGGAGGAAAGATGTTTTTCTCAGTCAACTTTCTGGTCCAGTCCCTGGAAATTTTTGTGGATGTGCACAGTGGCAGCCTGCTCCCTGCAAGCGCAGAACGTGGGGATCTGGCTGAGCTCCCCTGCCCACACATGCACCCCAGGCTGTCCGTCTGCAGAATGGGCAGCCGGCCCAGCCATCTCAACTTGGGAAGCTGCAGCCCTTCAAGGAGCTGATCAGCCCCAGTCCCACAGCCCACAGCCCCACCCTGACCCAACATGGATCCTCTGGAGACACTCAGATGAGGGTCCAGTCCTGGCCTTGCTGTGTGATCTGTCCAGTTGCTTGAATCTTGCTGATCACGTTCAAAATGGCAGCGTGATAATACCCACGCTGGGGTTTTGTTAGGGAGTGAACGAGCTGAGCCATACAAAGCACTTAACATGGTGCTGGACCAAAGCGACTTCTCAACAATTATCCCCACCATTATCAGGCAGATACAGTTTGGGAGGGGTCTAACCTCTTCCCCCAGATCCTGGGTCACACTTGCCTGCCGCTACAAGGTGAAAGAGCTGGGGTTCTACATCAGAGAGTCTGGGCTCCTCAGCTTCCTTGAGGAGTGATGAGTGGGGTGCGGCTAGAGGCTGAGCCACCTGCTTTTGGACCACCCGGCCGTACTTGGAAATGCCCTGATGAGCTCACCCTTTCCCCATCCTTCCCACACCTTAGGACAGTGTGGCACCAGGAGGAGCCACACACACTGTATGTCCTGCTCAAGTCCTTCCCAGGTCCTCCCAGTTCCATTCTGACTTGGCATCTGATGTGACATTGATAACCCTCCGATTAAATAAATTAAGTTTCCATAGACACAGACAATAGTTTAGTGGTTACCAGAGGGCAAGGGGGGTGGGGGGTGGGAGATGAGGGTAAAGGGGATCAAATATATGGTGATGGAAGGAGAACTGACTCTGGGTGGTGAACACACAATGGGATTTATAGATGATGTAATACAGAATTGTACACCTGAAATCTATGTAATTTTACTAACAATTGTCACCCTAATAAATTTAAAAAAAAATAAAATAAAATAAAAAATAAATAAATAAATAAAGTTTCCCCTTTCAATCTGCTCAGAAGGTCACAGGCCAGAGGTGGATAGAGCAACACAACTCTTCCTCACCCCTCCTGGCCTTTCCCCAGAACGTCAAGTGCAGCCGTGTATCTTTGGGCCTACAAGCGTTACAACGTGGTCAGTTTTTCTTATCTTCCTTTTTTCCTGGGAAAAGAATGGAGACTGAGCTCACTAGAGAAGGGAATAGAACTTGCCAGATGTGTGCCCCAGCTCCCCAAAGCCTTGCTTCACACTGATGCCTGGGCTATGAGTTGATAACCAGCTGGCTCAGCTGGAGAGGATGAAACAACTCAACATGGAGTCAGGATCTCCTTGGGAAGGTTCTGTGAATGTAGAAAGAGCATGTTCCCCAGTCCCTCACCAGCACCACATGCTCTTAGAAAGGGCTCCACTTGTCTGGGAAGTTGCCTGTCCACCCTGCCACCCCCACTGCTGACCCTCTGCTTGGGGGAGCCTGGGACCTGCAGACAGGAGACTACTGGGGAGGATTCCTGGAACTAGTCAACCCTGCCATTCATTTCTTTACCCATCCATTCACTCATTCATTCAAACTGTTGTTGATTCATTCAACAAACATGACATAAGCCTCCTTATCACGCCACTGCACAGATGAGGAACCTGAGGTCAGAGAAGTTGAAGGATTTGGTCAAAGGATTTGAGAAGCCACGGCCTGCTCTGGCTGGGCCTCTGAGGTACCAGTGCCAACGCAAATGGGTTAAGAGAAGGTGATGTACAACTGTGTGACTGGCTGTAACCACTAGAGATTTGGAGGCAAAAGGGATGTGAGGGCTGGAAGACCCAGGTATGTCTTTAAGGGGGACAGAGCCAGGCGGACAGTGGGCAGTGAGCTGAGGCACCATGAGCTCTGAAGAGCAGAGAGGATGAGAGGACGGCACTGTCAGCTAGACCAGCAGCTGAGCCCCCTCAGATACGCTGGCCACTGGGATCAGGTCTCCATTCCTTTCTCCTCCTTCTCCCCCCATTTAACACCACCCACGACCACCAACCTCAACAACAGTAATAATAGCTACATAGCTCTGACCCTGGCCATGTACAGGACACTGAGCTGAGAGTTCTATGTACATTATTTTGTTCGATTCTCCTAAGGGACAACTGTGAGGGAGGCCCTGGGTGATACCCACATCTTAGAGACGGGAAACTGAGGTACAGAACGGTTGAAAAGTTTGCCCAGACTCACCTGGCTAGACCTGAGTCAGGATGTTGGACTCTGGAATCGATGCCCTTGACTGCCCTTCCCCATGGCGCCATGTTCACAGCCAACTCTAGGAGTGGCTCCCATGCATTACCCCAGGGCAGCAGCCATGACGGTCTCTGTTGGGTCCATAAGGAAAGGATCCTCAGGAAGGCCGAGAATATTGCTCCTGGAGAGAACAGCAATTGAGTGGTGGGTCTGAGCTTTGATTCCCTGCAGCCTCACTCGCCACTGCCGCGTGCCACCTCCTGCCCTGGTAGCCTGTGTTCCTGGGCCTGACTCTAGCTTACCTCGCTGGACCTCAGTTTCCCCATCTGCAAAACGGGTGGTTTCATTGATAGCAGTGGTTCTCACTCAAAGGTGATTTGGCTCACCCCCTGGGCGCATTCAGCAGTGTCTGGAGGCGTTTTTGGTTGTCACAATGCTGGGGGCGGGGTGGCATGCTCCAGCATCTGGTGGGTGAACAATCCAGCACCAACGTCAACAGTGCCACAGTGGCGAGGCTGTGGGTCTCAAACTCCGAGAAACTAACTAAACCCCAAAGCTTGTCAGGAATGGAATTCTGTCAGGATCCTTACAAAAAAAAAAAAAAAAAAAATTATTTTTCCTTTATTTTCTTAACTCCAGCCCCAAAAAACACACTCCCCTGTCTCACACACATGAATCCCGACAAAGCTGGAGTGAATTCTTGAGAGTGACTATGACCCAGACAGGAAAGCAACTTAATTTCCCAGAATGGACCCTGATTTTATGACAATTTAATATCTGCACACGATTGCAAATCCTTTCTTACTGCTGCTGTTCAGTGCTGGGGCAGTGATTTCCTTTTTTTTTTTTCTTCCCTGTTGCCCTCAGATTGAAGCTCGGTGAACTCTGGCGTGGGTTGTAAGAACGTCTTTATAAAGGGTTGCACGAGATTTCTTACTATATCGGAGCTCCTAAGGATGATGTATCACGTTACTAATTCCCTTAATTGCATGTCTGGGCTAAAAACAGACTTTCTTAGTTTTCCTAAGAAGTTACTTTCTTAATGACATTAAAACACTGTGGTAAATGAAGCTAAATGTTAACTGATGTACTTAAATCATGAATCAGTATATAGAGTGTTTACCTAAACTTGTTTACCCTTCTTGGTCACTCATTTTGTAGGTTTTGCCAAAACTGAGAAAGGAATAGTGGTGTCAGATTCAGTATCTGGAAATGACTCAAGAATTTTTGTTTTCTTTCGATTTTTAGCCCCGGACTGAGTGGATGCTGCAATCATGTAGTAATCAAAGAATTAGAAAGAGCAAAAGGCTGCAGGCTGATTCATTTCCCTGGATTTCTGCAGAGGTTGGGGGGGGGGGGCAGCAAAACTGTAGGGAGAGATGACGTTTCCCCAAAGGGTGAAAAATCTAACCTTGCATTGTTTGGTTCTTTCCAATTCAATTTAAAAATAAAAATAGAAAGCGAAGATAGGGAGATGTGTGATTTATAACGAGAGACAACAGCTAAGAATCACCTACTAGATACCAGATACTCTTCTAAACACCCATATTTCAGCTCACAGAATGCTCCCCACAAACCCAGGAAGCAGGAAGCAGCATTTTCCCAGATGAGTTACCAGAAAGCTAAGTAACTTCTCCTAGATGACGTAACTAGCCAGCAATGGGACTGAGATTTGAACCCCGGAAGGTCGATGCCAGCACCCCTGACTTTATTATGCTTCCTGCCTGAGGGTCTAGCTATGAAGGTTCCAAAGGAGACAGACTTTCTGGGAATAGAAATACTCCATCACTGAGACCCATCTGTAAAAATCTTTATAGCTTGTAAATCCTTCTCCACTAGATAAGTTATCACATTGACTTCATGATGATTTTTTTTCCCTCTCTGTGGGTTCAAAATGCTATGTAAATTTGTCTCAGTTTCTCTCTCTCTCACCACATCTTATTAGTAGATAATGTCTTTTTAAAATGGGTTAATGCATTATCCAAACCATGAAACATGCACTCCAAATCCATGCATTTGAATCTACGTGAATTTTGTCTAAAAAGAAATCCCATAAACAAATACTGATACACGTGCAAAAAGAATTTAGATGGAAGTGCACTGATATCTGCCCTTTACTTTGAAATGCATAAAAAAAGAGATTGATGGATAGACAGAAGCATGGATGGATGGATGGATGGATGGATGGATGGATGGATGGATGGGTGGCAAACCAAGTAGGGCAACATACTAATCACAAAGCTGAGATTGTAGGTACATGGGTGTTCATTATTCAACTCTTCAACCTTTCTGTGTGTCTGCAAATTTTTATTAAAATTATTGGAAAAAAAGAAAATACAAATACTTGATAGAAATTCAAAAGACTCAAATTAAAAGTGAATTTTCCTTCAGTTCATTCTGACCTTTAGTCTTCCCCATTCCCTAGCAACAGCACTCCCTAATTCTTGTGGTTCTAAGGTATCCTGCCGGGGGTTTCCTATGCCCTTATCAGCACATAGGTGCTTTCTTTTTGATGATTGTGATGACGACGACGACGATAATGATGATGATGATATGATAATAATAATAGTAACTAACGAATATATAGCATTTGATTTATGCTGAGCACCATCCTAAATTTTAAACATATATTGATTCATTAAATCTCTTCAACAGCCCCACAGGGTAGGTGCTATTATTATTCCCATCTTACAAGTGAGGAAAATGAGAACCAGAGAAGTTAAATAACTTGCCCAACATCACCCAGCTCATCGGAGGAGAAGATAGCATGCATACTCTTCCACAGCTCAAAGGTTCTCAGGGATATGTCACAGAGATTGTTCCATTCATATGTTTTGGATCTGCCTCTTTGCTTTCAATGGCTGCATTACTTTCTATGTCAAGGCTGTATCATAATTTATTAGACTTATCCCTTATGAGCAAGGATTTAGTTTGTCTCCACAGTTTTGCTGCTGCAAACAGTGCGTGTCAACAAATAAATAAGCCTGTGCTTACTGCTGAGAGTACGTCTGTACTATAACCATGGGACAAGTTCCCAAAAGTGGAGTTGCAGAGCCCAAGAGAAAGTGCATTTTTAATTTTGATAGTAAATGTCAAATGCCTTTCCCCAGGGGTTGCACTGAATCCCACTCCAGAGTAAAATGCATGAGAGCACCCAACCCCCACACCAACTCCAGCACACACGTCAACCTCTGCTACTCCAACACACGGCACAGTGGGCCGTCCACGCCAGTGGTGCCTCCTGAGGTTGTGCAGCACACAGCATATGTGATCACACGTAGCAACCCTGAGATATGGGTAAACGTGTCTACTTCGGCTGGAATTTATATTTCCTTCAATATAGACGGGATCGAGCATCCCTTTCTAGGTTTACATTAATTTCTGCTGACGTTCCTTCGACTAGACCATTCTTTTGCCAAACTGTGGACTTAAGGGGTAGATGCACAGGCTTATTCCTCTCTCATTGAAGGTAGATTAGAAAAAAATATTCACTGGAAAAAAAACATTTATTACTGCCCTTATGGAAGGAAAAAAAAAAAAAAAAACAGAAAAAAGGGGAGGGAGAGCATTATGAAGAAAGAAGAAACTGAAGTTGGGTCATGGAGGCTGGCTAAGATTCCTGGGTCAAATCGCCCACTTGAATCTCATTGTAGTCAAACCCTGTTGCAACGTTTTCCAAAAGAACAAGGAAGGAAAAATGCTGGGAGCAGGGAGGGTGGGGAATACACAGTGAGTGTGTACTTGAGCACACGCACTTGCGTGTGTGTGTGCACGCACACGTATTACATGTGTGTTTGAGACTTGGACTTATAAAATCCAGGGGGAAAAAAGAAAACAAAAGAAACCATGAACATTATGTACAGAAAGCCAACATACAGGGAAATATTGTGAAGGGATCTTATAACAATTGTGAGGGTCTTTGCAGGTGTATCCTTAACATCTAGAACATTCTGATCCAGTGTGCATATGTCCTCAGAGAGGAAATCGTGTGGTTCTCCCAGTGCCCTCTGAGCAATTTACTGGTATTTATGAGGAGAATGTGGCTTAGCTGTCTTTTTCTGATCTAACTTATTTGGAACGTAACTTAGGACAGTGTTGTGTGTTTTCTTGCGAAACTGTTCTGTAGTCCTCTCCCGCTTGGAAATCTCGTAGGTCTTGGGGACAACTCAAGCAGCTCCTGAACAGGTCTTATCCGGGAGGGATGATCCACAGGTCTGGGATAGGAAAGGCCGGCCTCATTATTGGTTTCGTTAAAAATTGTGATGAAATTGCAAACTTACATCCTGAGACTAAAATTAAATGGAGGGAAGGTCTGACGTCGTGGGTGGTCTTCCTCCATCACTTGGAGGGAGGGGTCGGGTGGAGCGGGAGAGCTCGTTCAGCAACATTTCCAATAGGGTAATGACAGCAGTAATGATGGCTGCCCCACTTGGGAAGGGGAAATCGCAAAAGCCTACAGGGGGACAAAAATAAACAAGCGTGCAACACTGGCCAAGGGGGCCTGAGTTCGTTCTGAACTTGAGAAACATCAAAGCAAAGCCAGTATCAGGCCGTCCAGGCTCCAGGCTCCACTGCGTCCTGCCCAGCACTTTTATCAGCCTTGGATGAGAACAGAGGACGCCCGGCCAGCACAGCTGCGGGGAGAATGAACACGCTGGACCGTGGAGTCAGAAGAGAAAGGATGTGTTCAGGCTGCAGCAGACGGACGGGGAAAGAAGCTGAAATGGAATAGGGATGCACCGAATCTCCAAAATGTGGATTCCAACAACGCCAGCCCATGGAAAGCAGCAGGCAGAGCAAAAAGAGCCCAGATTATAGTCCAGCAGAGCTGGGAGAATCCGCATTCGTGCTTCGCCTGAGCTCTCAGGGGCTGTCCCTGAACCCTAGCATCCTGGTCTGCAGACAGGGGGTGTCGTGAGGATGAAACACACCCAATATTCAGCCAGTAAATACGTTTTGAATTTCCGCCACGTGCTAGGCATGGTTCTGGGCACTGGGAATAAAGTGGTGAGGAAATCAGATTTTTAAAGACTCTTGAAGAAATCAGATTGAAAAAATAAAACTTCTGAAGAAATCAGATGAAAAACATCCTTGTGAGGATAGAAATGTTCTGTGCCATGACTGTGGTGGTCGATGCATGAAACTACATGTGGGATAAAGTGACACAGAAACACACACACACACACTCACACACACTCACACCCAGGACCACATGGGAGAAACTGGATGAAGGGTACACTGATCTCGCTGAATTATTTCTTACAACTACATTCGATCTACAACGATTTGAATACAAACTTTAATTAAAAGGAAAGCAAACCAAACCCTAGCCTTTGGGAGCTCATGTTCCGGTGGGAAACTGCCATGCTAGACTCTGAGAAGTGAGGTGATGGACAGGGAACCTCAGCTGCACATTAGGCGTCAGGCACATGGTCAGTGGGTCACAATAATAGCCATGATTAGGGGCGCAGGACAATCAGGGGCCTGCCAGAATGGAAATATATGGCTGCTCAAAAATTGAAGAGGGCGTAATAAGGCAACGTTGGCAGGGTGTGGACAAGGTCCGTGGATTAGGTGAGGGATGGCTCAACCGTGGGCAGGCAGCAGTGCGGACCTGCCAGGACGAGGGGATGGAGAGGTGACAGGAGCCAAGGTGTCTGCCTGGAGAGGGCCCCAACAAGAGCTGTGGCTCTAGATAAGAGGACACAGTGAACAACATGGCCCACTGGGGAGGGAGCGGAGAACCCCCAGCCTCGCTGCCCTCACTTTCTTATGATCTGCTTGCTGAGCCTTCATGGGGGGTGGGGGCAGCTCCAAGCAGAAGCAGTGGCCAGCAGGGGGTGGGATGATGTGGTCTGCGCAGGTCAGCCCTCAGGACCAGAGAGAGGCTGGAAAAGACAGAAGTGAGTCTGGAGAGGCAAGCCGAAGACAGCAGAGAAATCATGTGTGAGAGGCAGCTAAGTTAGGACAAAGATTAGGGCATGAACATCTGCTTTTTCCACCCACCCCTCACCCATCCCACTAGGGCAGGGGTGTCCAAACTTTTTTGAACGTTTTTTACCAAGGGCCATATGCGGTAAAATACACAAACAGCCGGACCACTCAGTCGAGGTGAAGTGCGTATTGCCTCACCTGGTTTATTTAAGTAAACTAAATATATTTTGGGAATTTGCTGCGGGCCAATTAAAAATGGATTGCGGGCCGCAGTTTGGACACCCCTGCACTAGTGCCACTGAGGGCCAGCGTGCTGAACTGCAGGGAAGGCAAAGCCTTGGGCGTGGTGACATCAGGGGCTTGGAGACAGGATACACGGCAAGGATGAGGCGCTCCAGGGACCCACTCTGCATTTCCCAGAGCTTTGTAAACGGCAGGGAGCCTTGTGAAGGTCCCTGGCACCTCCACACCTTCCCACCTTCAGGAGGTGGAGGTTGGAGCAGATTCAGTCTCCAACTTCAGCACAGCCCAGGGGCTGACTCCTGGTGGGAGGGGCCGGGGGTGGGGGGACTGGGGCTCTGCAGGCTGCTGCTGCTCCTCAGACCACACGTGGAGATTCGGGGCTCAGAGAACCAAAACAAAGGGCCGTCCTCGCTCCCTGGGGCCAGGTTGGAGTTTTCTGTTTCGGGCTATACCTGTGAACAACACACACAAATCCTTACAACCAAAGTGGGGGCAGCCCACGGACAAGTTTTCAAACAGTAAAACAGAAAGTTGGATGGTACATGCTCTTCCTAGGGCTGCCATAAACAATGAACGCAAACCGGGGTGGATTAAAACAACAGAAATTTCTTCTCTCTCGTTTCTGGAGGCCAGAAATCTGAAATGAATGTGTCAGCAGGGCCACCTCCCTCTAAAGCGGGGGTGTCCAAACTTTTTTAACGTTTTTCACGAAGGGCCATATGCAGTAAAATACACAAAGAGCCGGGCCTCTCACTCGAGGTGAAGTACGTATTGCCTCACCTGGTTTATTTAAGTAAACTAAATATATTTTTGGAATTTGCTGCGGGCCAATAAAAAATGGATTGCGGGCCGCACGTGGCCCGCGGGCCGCAGTTTGGACACCCCTGGTCTAAAGGCTCTAGAGGAGGAAGCTTCCTGCCTCTTCCAGCCCTTGGCGGACCCAGATGTTCCTGGACTTGTGGCTGTATCACTCCAATCTCTGTTCCCATCTTCATATGGCTTTCTTTTCTTCCCCTCTCCTCTTCTGTCTCTTATAAGGACACCGGTCCCTGGATTTAGAGCCACACAGGTAATCCAGGATGATCTTACTACAAGATTCTAACCCTAATTACATCTGCAAAGACCCTTTCCTCAAATTAGGTCATATTCACAGGTTTTGGGGTTAGGATATGAACATACCTTTCGGGGGGCACCTTTCTGATCCCCACAGATGGTCACAGGCAATGGGGAGCCTGACAGAGCAGAAGACTGAGACGGAATGTCTGGACAGGAAGAAGCAAAGAGAAGCGAGGCCCTCTGCGGCACTGGTGGCAGCTCACAGCCACCAGTCCTCCAAACTATCGATGAAGATGATTATGAGGCTGGAGACGACACTTGGGGCTCTCCGTGGGGTCCAGTTCTGGCCCTCGCCTCGCACATCCCAGGTTGTGGTGCTGCCGCCGGCCCGGTTTCACCCTGCGGCTGGTTTTGATTCTCTGCCCTGTGTTTACTCGTTTGGATTGATTACCTCGGGTTATATAGCCTGAGTGGCTACAAGCAGCAATCTGTATTTTACAACATCCAGGACTGAGTCAGTAGGCAGGGCCTGTGGGAGGAAGAACTCTTCCAGGCAGGGCTGGCTGCATAATCAGGGGGCCCAAGGGTAAACGGCAATGTGGGGCCCCTTGTTCACCAATTACGAATTTCAAGATGGCGACAGCTGGGCATTAAACCCAGTGCAGGCTCTTCCGACAGTCTCCTGAGGGACACTAGGCTGCAGGCATGGGGACCTCACTTTGAGTAGTGAAGGGTTAGGGCAAGCAGGGAGCTGAGCTGCCGTGAAGAGGGAACATTCACTGGTCCCTCTGTGCATGCTGAGGCAGAGCTCACAGCGAACCTCTGTGCCTTGAGTCCTCATCTGTGAAATGGGAGAACAAGGGCTGGAAGTGGGTGGGGAAGGTGGGAGGACTGTGAGAGCGAATTTAGGTAAAATTCTTCTGGGGCTGCCCAGCTCCTGGTAGGCCCTCTCAGTGTTAGCTGTCCTAACCATTATGTCTAACCAGGCTCCCCTCCCAGCCCCCCAGTGCGAGCACAGCACCTGCACATCATAGGGGTTCTGCAAATGCTTGTAAATCAATGATGCCAGGGTACAAGAATAAATGAAAGAAGGCAGAAGTCTGAGGCATGAGGCATCCCGGGGTCCTTTCCTGGCTCCTCCTTTGGGCTTTCGGCTCACAGCATGGATCAACTTGAACCTTTCCTAAATTAAACAGCCCGTCTCCTACCCTCTACCCCATGCAAACGCACACACTCCTGCAGCCCCAGCACACACGTGTGTTTATTTTCTTTGCCCTTCACACTTCTCCTTTTATGGTCCCTCCAATCCTGATCCTAAGACTTGTCTGAGTTTGTTCACAGCCCGAAGCACAGCCCTGCAGGCACACACCTGGTCTTCGTGTGGCAGGTCCATAGGTGGGGGGGAGGGGCAGTCCAATGCTGGGTGCCCATGGGGTATTTCATGGGTGCCTACCACTCTGGAAGCCATGAGGAGGAACAGAAAAATCAGAGCTATGAATGGAGTCCATCCCGCAAGGAGCCCGCGATATGGTATAGAGGAAGGAGCTCATGGTCCAGTAGTAGACCCCAAGCCCAGTCAAAATGAATTGGTGATGGCTGGCATTTCCCAGGGGTGGCACTTTTTTGGGCCTAAACATTGAATGTCCTGACCCACACTGTCCAGCATGGTAGTCCTAGCCGCATACGTTACTGAGCCCTTAAAATGTGACTGGTCCTCACTGAGACGTGCGGCATTTTGAATAACTACTATTAAAAAATGGAAATATCTCATTTTTATGTTAATTACAGGATATATTTTGGATATATTGGGTTAAAATGTTTTTAAAGCTAATCCCACCTTTTTTACTTCTTTTTTAAAGTGGTTGCTAGAAAATTTTATATTACATATGAGGCTTGAATTATATGTATATTGGACAACAGTGGCCTCAGTGTCTCCCTTTTTCACCTACGCAAAGTAATTTATGCTTCTCAAAGGAGCCTTTGTTTGCCTTCCTTGCATCATTTGATCTCCCACTCCTGTAAGGTGAAAATTACGTATCTTCATTTACAGACAAAAAAAAGAAAAAAAAGGTACCCTTTGGAGGGACAGAAGATCACAGCATGCTGGGAAGAGCTCAGTCTAAAACCAGACCTCTGCCCACGGTCAGGGCACGTCTCTGTCCTCCTTGGAGGGTCCATCTGCCTGGTCTCCCAGTCAGGGGACTCGGTGCATCCAAACCTGGGCCTGTCAAGATCTTGCAGTGCGTGGAGCCTTGGAATCCTTGCAGGAATCTGAACTGCCAAGGGATGCCTGGCTCTGATCCTGGAGGAAAGAAAGCAGTGCCCCGCCTCCCCCTGCCAGCAGCCCTCCCGTCTCCCACCTCCCCCTTCCCTGCAGCCCTCCCCTCCCCTTCACTGCCTGAGAAGGGCACTGCCACACTGTCCTGCTGAGTCCTGCTTCCATTAGGGTGACTGTTGACAGGACCGTGTCAAGGCAGAAGATGGATGCCAGTTTAGTCCCACAAGTCCTCAGACCTTTGTGCCAGAGGTGGCCCTGAAAGGCCTTTCCTCAGTAAATTACTGCATTTATTTAGCCCTTGAAGGGTTGTATATACATAGCCAGCCAGCCCGAGATGGTGACCACATCTGGTTCCTCCTGGACGGCCATCAGTTCGAGGTGGGGCTGCCCCTGGACCCACCACTCTCTTCACCAGAGGTGACATCAGAACCAACCTGCTTCAAATCCCCCTCCTCTGGCATTTCTTTACGCATTAGAAGCACATTTTGTTATTCTTTTCAGAGTTAGATATGGTTCTAACAGTACATTTATATTATTTATAGCAACATAGTGTAGTGAAAAGAACATAGGCTTGGGGACCCCAAATCAGAATGCCTCTTCTGGCTCCCCCACACACTTTCTGGGTGGAACCTAACAGCTATTCTGTACATAGTGCCACCCTGTGCCCAGCCCTGGGGTTGGAACAGCCCTTCAACTAGGATTTAGCGACCCCATTTTTCTAAAGGAGGAAACGGAGGCAGGAGAGGTGGAATGAGAGCCAGGAAAGGCTGAAGGCGACCGAGGCCGGTCAAGAGTATTTAAAAAAAAATTTTTTTAACTTATTTCTCAATTACAGTGAACATACAATATTATATTAGTTTCAGGTGTACAACATAGTGATGAGACATTTATATACCTTATGCAGTGATCGCCATAAGTCTAGTACCCATCTAGCATCATAAGAACTATTACAGTATTACAATATTATTTACTATATCCCCTGGGCTGTACTTTACATCCCCATGACTATTTTTTTAATTACATTTATTGGGGTAACATTGGTTAATAACATTATTATATAAGTTTCAGGTATACAATTCTATAATATTAGTTGGGTACAAAAGTAATTGTGGTTTTTGCCATTATTTTTAACCTTTTAAACCACATTACTTTTGCACCAATCTAACACATCTTCTGTATGAAGATGTTAAGAGGGTCTTTTACCCTCTTAACATCAAATATATGGTGATAGAAGGAGACTAGACTTTGGGTGGTGAACATACAACGTCAAGAGTTTTACACAGTACGGACTATGGCACAATAGAGGAGCCACCACTGTCGCCCCTGTCCCCATAGTCCCACACTGGGATTATTACGTAGCCTCTGGGAAGATGCTGTTAAAATAAGCCTAAACTAGAGAAAGGGGAACTCTCCTGCATTGCTGGTAGGAATGTAAAACGGTGCAGCTGCTGTGGAAACCGTCTGGCAGCTCCTCAAAAAGTTAACCATAGAGTCACCATGTGACCAGCAGTTCCACTCCTGGATATACACCCAAAGAATTAAAAACAGGCATTTAAGCAGAATCTGTTCACAAATGTTTGTGGCAGCATTATTCACGATTGCCAAAAGTTAGAAACAACCCAATGTCCATCAACAGATGAATGGATAAACAAACATGGTACATCCACACAATGGAATATTATTCAGCCATAAAAAGGAAGGAAGCGCGTCGATACCTGCTACAACATGGATGAACCTTGAAAAGATTATACTAAATGAAAGACGCCGGATACAAAAGGATTACATATTGTATAATTCTAATGATATGCAATATCTATTAGGCTGGTGTAAAAGTAATTGCGGTTTTTGCAATTATTTTTAACCTTTTAAACTGCAATTACTTTTGCACCAATCTAATAGTATAGATAAATCTATAAATCTATAGAGACACAAAGTAGATTAGTGGCTGCCGGAGGCTGGAGGGGATGGGGGAATGAGGAGTGACAACTAATGGGTTCGTGATTTCTTTTTGGGTTGATAAAGATGTTTTGGAATTAGATAGAGGTGGTAAATGTACTATATGACACTGATTTGTACACTTTAAATGATTCATTTTATGGTATGTTAATTTCATATATATATACCTGGGTGAGTAGAAAGCCAAACAACCAGGGTCATGGGTTAAGTCATTGACTCTGGAATTACAGATTTTCTATGCAATGTGGTGCAGGAGGGCTCAGCACCGCAGACGAGATACTCTTGTGTTGAGTTTTGTTTCTTTAGTGCAAGGCCGTGTTCCTTCTTCGGGATGCTCCGTGTCATCTCTACCAAGAAATACTGAGTGGGGTGGCCGGTTAGCTCAGTTGGTTAGAGTGTGGTGCTAATAACACCAAGGTTGCTGGTTCGATCCCCACATGGGCCACTGAGAGCTACTCCCTCCTTAAAAAAAAAAAAAAAGAAGAAGAAGAAAGAAAGAAATACTGAGCAATAGGAGAACTGGCCAGGCTCTGGGGCTCTGGCTGGGGCAAGCCACCCACCACCAGCTTCACAAACATCCAACATGCTGAAGGCATGGCCCTGCTGCAGGGTGTGTGGATGCTGCAGGCTAATTCTCTAGGCTCCAGAAGATTCATGACTGGGACCATTTGCTCTTTAAAAAGGGGCAGGCTCCTTATCTCAAGTTTTCTTCAACCACAGGGCAAGAGTTTGCAAGCCATTTTCTCACCTACAAGTCTCATCAGACATCTCCATGCTACTTCCCCTGGCTCCTAGTTCCCCCATGGGGCCTCTGAGCAAATTCCCCACAGGCAGCTGAGATTGATAACTGCCCAGAGAGGGGGTCCCACCCCCTATGCCTGAGATCTCCAAAAGGAATTAGATGCTTTTACAGAAAGAGCACCAGTTTCTCCATTTCATAACACCCAGTAGTTTTTCTCCCAGGGCCTTCTAACTGATGGATTTAGAGCTCCATTCAGAGACTGGGTTCAGGACAAAAGTGTTAAGTGAAGTCAGGTATTTCAGAACCAAAATGATGACTTAAAACCTTTGCTCCTTAAATTGGCATAAAATATTAAAGGTCTTAACACTCTGTTGGCAAAGACATAGCGAAATAAGCATTTGCTATACTGCTGAGAGATGGGCAATGAATTTGCAACCTTTTTGGGGGGTGATTTGTTAGTATATACCAAGAGCTTAGAAGTGTTCACACTCTCTAATCTGTGACTCCTCTATTGGGAACTTACTGAAGGAAACAAACAGTCAGGTTTACATGGATTTATGTCAAAGGATTTACACTTGCAACATTATTTATAATGGTGACTATTCAGGAACAACCTAAGTGCCCATCAATAAGGGATGGGTTAAATAAATATACAGGGAATTACTAGGTGGACATTAGTATTGTGTCCTCACTGCATTTTTGCCCTGGCTTTCCTGTTCACTGGCAAAATCATCTTCCCTCTCTGGACTCGGCTTTCTTCATCTTCCACATCATGCTTCGATTTTTTTATTTTAAAATATGTATGTTCCCAAATAATATTTAAAGAAATGGAAAATATCATGCTAAAATAATAAATGAGAAAAAAGGACTTAAATTATATAATTCAAACTGTATTATTTATATAGAGAGATAAAGAGACAGAAAGACAGACAGAGAGAGAGAGAGACAGTGGAAAACAGACAGAAATAAAATACAGCAAAATATATAAAACGGTTAATCCCAGGACGGCAGGACTATAACTGATTAATAAATTCTTCCTTAAACGTTTCCATCTTTTAATAAATTTTCTATTATGAATGTTTCGTTTTATAATAAACATGCTGTGACACTTAATTGTCCCATAAAAGTAATTGCATGTTTGTTTTGAAACCCCGGCCCATTGTGAACTGAAATGGCTCTAAAGGAGAATGCAGGAAGAGCACGTGCATGTTGGACTACAGCACATCACTTTTTTTACATTAAAAGGTCTCATCTGGAGACTTGTCACCCCCGGAAGCAGGTGTGGGTTGTGGAAAACTCTCTGGTTTTGTGGGGTGGAAGGCCACATTCTCGACCTGATGCTAGGTAGCCCTGCTGTTTGCCGAAACTTCTTGGGACCTCACCTGTGAAGTGGAAATAAAACCACCCCACCTGGTTGGGACGCTGCTGTGGGTAACTGCTGTGGACTTGTCCCAGGCTCCAGGGAGGAACCACGAGCACTGGGCAGGTAGAGATAACATCCTGAGCGTGGCCTTCCTCTTCTGCATGTAAGCTGCTCACCTGCCCAGTCCCTGCTCAGCCGTCTGCCGCTCTGCTTGGGCCACCTTCCCCTGGCAGGGACTTAGTGAGGCCCTGAGAAGGGCTCCTCGCCCTTTTTTCCACTTCTGCACAAGCCACAGCCCTGACACCAACTTGCTGGATGCTGGCACCTGGTGGCTCGTCCGGACTCCCTCACTGTACAATGAGGGGGTCGCGAGGTCACCATTTCCAAAATCTCGTCATTCAGGGCTTTGCCATATCTGTTTGCCATCCTGTGCTTATCGACTTCTTATATCTCTTTACATCCACTCACTTTATTTTCCTTAATTAAATATTTAAAAGGCAACTTTCTACTGCTGCTGTACATGGAAAAGGATCACCCCCAACGGAACCGTACAGATAAATTCAATGAAAACGAAATGACATTACTGAATTCTGGTGACACTGGAACCTGATGAATTTCTGTTCCCAAGGCCTGTGCCAGAGAGGTGTGGGACAGAGTGGCAGCGAAGGGATGCTTCCCTTTTGTTATAATCAGAAAGCTGGAAAGAGACATGAGGGAGAAATAACATTCTGGTTTATAACAAAATATAGTTATTTCCCTGCCCCATTCCTTGTAGAAATGAGCTACGAAGGGCCTGACCCTGTGAAGGAGGCCACTCCCCAACTGTCCTATGAATCCTGACTGAGGGCCACTTGGTTTGTATTAGGCCCCCAAACAATGGAGGGTGTTAAGTTGTTTATTATTTTAAGTCAGCAGAATTAGCAGAGACTTCATGCGTCGTACTTGAGGCCCATGCCACCCTCCAGAAATCCAGCCTCCTTCAAGTGATGCAAATTGTTCTCCAATCTCTTACCAGTGATGCTCTTAGCTGTTGAAAGATCACAGGCCATTAAGGGGCCAGACAAAGCCCAGAGACCCAGAGGAGCAGCAGTGGGGCTTCCAGAATGGCCAGCCACACAGGCTAGAGATGCAGAGGGAGTTTCCCTGGGCATTTGGGGAGGACGCACGACTCGGCCTACTTACTGTGACCTCATTGGACACCACGTGATGGACGCTTGACACACTTTTCAGTGCCTACTCCTCCTCACCACACCCTGAATGTTGGGGGGGAGGGGGAGCGTTCAGCCCATTTTACAGATTTTTAAAGGGAGCTCAGAAAGGTTCCGTAGTTCAGTGAGAAAGCATCATTCATCTATCTACCCTTTTGAAAATACGTCCTAACGCCATATGATCTCTGTTCTAGGTACTGGGGATGCATAAGCGAACTCAATAGACAAAAACCTTCCACCACATGGAACTTACATTCTCTGGGGAGGTGTAAACATCAGCTATTCGAATGCCAGACAGTGCTGAGTAAAAGGAAGGATAGAAGTGAGGTTCAAATGCGGAGGCTGAGCACGCATTGTCCGTGATCCATCAGACCCCCTCAATCCCTTCTTGCCATTTTGCGTGAATAACATGTGTGGGTTGTATCATCGTCATTTTCTGGATGAGACATTGTACTGTAGTTATGGCAAGATGTCACCACTGGGGGAAACTGGATGAAGGGCGTAGGGATCTCTTTGCATCATTCCTTAAAACTGTATTTGAATCTCCAATGATCTCAAAATAGAAAGTTCTTGAAAATTAAAAATGATCTTTGACAAAAAAACAAAAATAATAACTGTCATCCGCCAAGTGCCTGGAGAGACTAGAGAAGCTGATGGTTAACGGCCCCTCAGCCAGATGGCCTGGGTTCAAATCTCAGCTCCACGTGTGACCTTGGTTCAATTTCTTTACTGCTCTGTGCCTCGGTATTCACATCTGAAAATGGGTTTAGAGTGGTACCTACCTCCTTCACTCGGTGTAAGGATTGAGCGTTTATGGGCGAGTGCCCTACTTGTACTGTTTGTTTATTATGGTTATTTTTCTGTCGAAGTTTCCAGAAGGCTCTGAGGTGGCCTTTTACAAGCAGGGGGCCTTGTCTCCCATAATTTTTATGGTCACATTTCAGATGTAAGACTCAACCTATCTTACAGTTGAGGGGACAGGGGTCTCCCAGAGCTGGGCGGGTGGGACTTGGCTCCTAGACTCCAAGTCCATGGGGAGTTTGGCTTTGGAGGCCCTGGCTCTGCAGAAACCATAACCCTGTGGAGAAGCAATGAGACGTCTTGTACTCCGAGCATGGTGGGATTTAGAAATTCCCCAAATCTCTGCAAAGTGAGGAGCCGTTGTGTCCTCCCACCATCTTACAGACAAACTAGAACTGAAAATCTTCCCGCTCCCAGAGTCAGAATGACTGAGGGTCTGCCATGCTGGCCAGGTGTCCTGCTTCTTTTCCAACCCTGCTCCGATTGCTTTCTGTCTCAAGCCCCAAGGTTTATACCAGCAAAGACTGGTTTGGTATTTCCAGAAAGGGTTCTCTTCCCTGAGAACAAAGAGACCCCCCAGCTCATCACAATATGCATGCTCAGGGCTCGGTCCCTAGAAAGGATGGAAGAGAAAATCGGTGTCCCCGCCTGTGGAGGATGGAGGGCTCCGGGCAGGGGTGAGTGCATTCTTGGGACTACCCAGCTGCAGGCCCTGCTAGTCCCATTTTACAGAAGTGGAAACTGAGTCCTCTGAAAGGAAATGTGACTCACAGGGAGCAGTAGAGCTGGCTGGGGCTGCTGCTCTGACACCATCTAAGAAAATCTCCTAAATAACAGTTACCTTTTCCAATTAAATGCCACCCTCTCTTCTCGGTACTGCCGCACCACCTGGGCTCACATCAGAGCTCTGACACCTACTCTCTGTGTGCTTTGGACAAGTCATCAGTGCCTCACTTACCCTGGCTGTGAAATGGGCATACAAATAATACCTGCTCCTTAGGGTCATTGCCACTGTATAATGAATTAAGCCATAGGAGGCTCCCAAAACAGTGCTGGGTTTCTAGATACTCTCTCTATATATATATGTTAACACTCATTAATGAGGCTTGCAATTTACAAGAAAATAAGGGGGCCAATGGGCCATCATCATTACTTAGAACAAATAATTGGGCTGTATGTTTCCATTTTCAAGATTTGAATTTTTTTCCAGAAGACTTTAAAATTTTCTTTGTGTTGTCTGAATACATTTACTAAGAAAGAGAAAGCCACATGCTGACATGACGGAGCCTTGTGGAGTCACATTGTGACTCAGAACTTGTTTGGGCCGGTCCTGTTCATCCTATCAGTTTGGATGACGAGGACCTGGGTTGGGATGGGGGTGCACCAGTTAAAGAGGGGCTCCTTCTCTTCAGACCCCACCAATGAAGGGAACAGAGCCGACGCAGGCATCTTGGAAATGTTTCCCAGGCTAAGACTGTTTCTGTTTCACCAAGACCCAACCCCAGATGTCCTCATCCAGAGTGCAACGTTCCCCCTCTATCCGGTGTGATGGAGATGATGGTTCTTTATGGATGCTGTGGCTTCTGGACCAAGGCAAGCCCACCACCCAGACAGTGCCTCTTCAGAGTGTGTAGATTAAAAACAAACAAAACCACTGAAGCCTCTGGTTAGCCAAATGGAAGCTCACAGAAGAAGTTTGAACGTAGACGTTTAGGCTTAGGGCAGTGGGTCTCAGTCCCTGATTGGGAGCTGGTAAAAATTACTGAAGCTGAGTCCCACGCGCAGCCTAACATTTTCTGAATCTCTGGGGTGGCACCCGGCATCTATACTGCCAATGCTCTCTAGGGGACTCTAAGGGACAGTCATGTTTGTCCGCCAGATGCGGGATGGGAGGCTTGGAGTGGGAACAGCAGGACAAGACGTCTCTAGCAGACGTGAGCAGCCAAATGGTGAAGGGGAGAAGGATCCAAAACCCCCACTGCCTCCCCCCATCCTTCCCCTCCCCTGCAAGCTCCTCCCACCAGCCTTTCTTCATCTCTCCCTCCTTCCCACCCTGCCCCCACCCCATTTCATCTTCTCTTCTCAGCTCCCACAGGGTTGTTAATGGCACCGCCCTCTTCTCCCTCAACACAGGTCCCTAACCCTAAAGATTTCTTCTCCACCTCCTGCCCGGTCTATCTGTCAGCCCCTCTCCTGGCCTTTCTAGTTTCTCTTCCCTGTGTCCCAGGCAGGCCATACATCCAGTTCTACAGATACCGCCTCCTTCCGGATCTTCGATGGTCTTTTCTGCTTTGATGCTCAAGAGGTGTAAAGTCGTGCATGGGAATGGAAACCAGGCCCCCTCGTTGCTCTTATTGAGTAATTAAACCGCACACGAGTCTTTCCTAAAGCCACCTGACCGAGTGCCCCACCCAGAGTTTCAGGCCACGCTTGGAGAACTTCCCTCTTAGGGCATTTTGAGTTATACTTTCTCCATCGGGATGACAAGGGCCTGTAAAGTTAAGCCGAGAAGGAATTGTTGGTCTGCCTGCCGTCCTGCTGTGGTGCTCAGAGTCCATGTCCAGGGCCAATGTCCCTCTGGCTGTACACACAGCAGGATGCACAGTGCTTAGGAGTGTCTGCTAAGAAGGAGCCAGTGACACCTCTCCAGGAGCAAAGAAACATATGCGGAAAGCGCCTGGAGGATCACCCAGCCCCCACTCTAGAGCTCCAGGGGCCACCTCTCAGCAGGGCATCACCAACACGTTTGATGGACACTTTCATTTGCTGCCCCTACTGCTGTCCACTGTGACTTCACAGGAAAGAATCTGGGTCTGAGCTAAAAAGCAAACTGCTCCTCTGTCTACGTTGGGGGGCGGGGAGAAAATCTTCCAAGCAAGGGCCTTGGGGAGATGAGGTTTTAGGAAGGGAATCTGCAGGATCTCGCTCGGCTTACAGAGAAGATGTGACTACATTTCAGGCAGATAAATCAGGGCGGGTCTATGTGTCAAGTCAACTGACAACGAAAACAAATACAGTGAATGAAAATATCAGCTTGTGTTTTTGAAGCACCTTTCAATCACCCCTGATGTGGGCTGACTATCCTAAGGCCACTTTTAAGGATGAAGGAAGGGAGACTGAGTAATTCACTTCCCCAAGCTCACACTCACACTGTGGCCTGGGAAGGACTTACCCAGCCCTCTCAGGTCTGGCTTAGAGCTGGTTCTCAAAGGCTCCGTTCCCATACATCAAAAGAGTTGAATGAGCGAGGGGTGGTCGTTGACATGGGCAAAGAATCTCACCCTTGGGATGAGTCTCAGTGCCTCATCAGCCCCCTGCCTTTTTACAAAAGGAGAAAATGTGGACCAGACATAAAGCCATGTTGTGGTCTCGCAGAAAATGGAAGAATGCCCCATCTCCCACCTCCCTAAATTCTGAGGAGACCACAGCCCCCAGCTCTGGACTGGCTGCACGTATGGATGCGTGGCACCGGGAAAGCACACATACCTACTAAGCTGTAGCAAACGTGGGAAAGGGTGAGATTTTATATTCCAAATGATTTTTTTTTCTTTTGAATGTAGACATCTGGTGTCCTATAAATAAAATTGAAAACGTAAATATTGTAAAACCCATTAGAGAGTGGTTTTAGGTTTGGTGAGAGCACGGGTCAGCTGCTACCCTGCTGCACCGTGGTGGGAAAACATCACCCCACACGCGGGTGTTCTCGGCTTGTAGCACGTCACCCATGTCACCAAGGTGGCCAGGCTGCACTTTGTCTGATGAATAAACATTAAAACATGGGTCAGTTGTCTCTTATTTATTATATTGCATTAACAGTTTTCCATAGCTACCTACCAAACTTTCTGCTTTCATTTTATACATGGAAAAAAATAATTTGTGAAGGGAGAATATCACACTTTTTGTCATAAAAACACAAATTCCTGTGCTCACCCATTAAGCCCCAAGACATGCAGTCAGCCAGATTTCTAATATCAGGTTTAAAATGCTCCTCAAAAGACATTTTCTGTTCGAGACATATTAAATAAGCTTTATTTAATAATGCTCAATTTGACTTATCCAATTTAAATATTTGCTCTGATCAGCAGCCATTTGATCCCAGCTTCGTCTTGGGCAGCAGAATCATTTCTCTGGGTTATTTTTCTTTGGTGCAAGGTTGATCCGGGAGGCAGAGTAACTGCTCTCGAGTTCTCTGCATTTCTCTAAGCCGTGCTGTAGGTGGAAAGGAATAAAGCCATAAAAAGCTGTACTGAAGGCTGCTTTTATAATGTTTACACTGCATGTCCTCACGTCTGTCTGGCTGAAGACAGAAGATATCATTTAAAAGATTCCTCCTAGCCTAGATAATTATAAGGAGATTTTTTCTTTTTTAAGTAGAGCATCAGAATGTAAAGAAATTCCCACAGAGGTGATCTTTTCAAGATGTATTCTGCTATCTGCTTCCCCCCATTCAGGGATTTTTCTACACCAAATGGACGGTCATTCATTAGGAGTCAAGGAGTGGAAGACAGCGGAGAGGACAGTTTTTTTCAGCATTTTAATTCAGTATATCTTTGAGGATATTTCATCTAGATCTTTTGGTTATTGTTATTACTATTGTTATGATTTTTACAAGCACGATATTAAAACAATAAACCTTTTTCTATTTTTTTAGGTTTTATTTTTGCATGCTGCCTTCAAAAATAGCCACCTTGGAACCCGTAGCTCTGGTGCTCCTCTCTAGGTATCGTAAAGCCATTTATAACGATATAAACCTCTGTCAACTTCACTCCCTGATACCAGCCCAGGGCCGGTCGGCCAGTGGTGCGGGTGGGAGTACCTCTGTCCATTATCTGAGCGACCTCAGACGGGTAGGGGGTCTTTCCCGGTGAAAGGAGCATTTATGAGTACAGGCCAGCCGGGGTTTATGGACCTGGCTGGGGAGGATGCCACCCCTCCCCGCCTGCAGCCTGTGGCCGGGCCTGAAGTGTTTACCGCTGGTGTGACTTACATCGTCCAGGTGTGCATTTGGGCAACATCTCGGCTCCAAACTGACACAGTGATTACCCTGGATTTGCAAACTTCATCATTTTTTGTTGTTGTTGTTCTTAACTATCCAGGAGCCAAAGAGACACAAAAAATAAAATAAAGTAAAAATACTGGCCCAAAGTGGTTTGTCTCCTGTGATTTTCACGTAGGAGGGCCAAGGAACCTCTCAGCCCAATGCCCCGAGACCTGCCCAAATCGGGCGACTTCGCCATCACTGAAACTGCGGCTGTCCTCTGAGCGCTCATCAAACTAATTTCTTCTGTCAGTTTGTTCTTTGGCCTTTCGGTAGCTGTGTAGATGCTTCTCAGGCTTCCTCACTGCTGTTTCAGCAACCTGGTGCTTTCCAAAGGATCTTGCCAAGCAGATTCTTTTTTTATTCTAACCTCAGGTATCCCAGACACATTTTCGAGAACAAACCTGGAGTAGATGTGTTTGTGCCACACGGGTCAGCCTCTGCTGGGCGCTTACATTCTGAGGGATCGGCTTTGCAGGAGTTCCTTTCACAATAGAACCACTTTCTGTTATTTTTGCTCACATGTCACTGCAGGTGGTCTTGTCACTGTTTTGTCACTGGGTCTGCTGCTGCTACTGGGCGTCCCTCCTGTCTATGTTGGGGTCACCTTGTGTCATCTGAACACCGAGTTGAAACATGCTTCAAGAAATCAAAATGGAATTTTTGTTTGTCAAAAAACACACACACCTATTTTAAGTTTTGTTTTATCATACCCATATGGACATTTGGATATGGACGTTCATCACATATCATTTATACACTTGTACTAACCTTTTCTCCAACCACTTCTGATAACTCTGATGAAAAAGAAAATAAACGTATGTTTTGCCTCATAGAAACACACACACACATTGAGGGTGGGCAAGGATGCTTGTAGAGAAATTGAGAATAATTCTTTGTCTGTTTCATCTTTACAAATACCTTTTTTACCGAGCTAGAGAATACTGGGCTGATTTTAAGAGCTCATTTCAATTTAGCAATTTCTTTCTCCTTGAAGAAATGTCTTCAAAACCCATCATTTTGCCTCCTTACACGATCTGCAGAAGGAAAGCATTTGGTCAAACACAGGCGGGTAAACAGGAGGGGCCATCAGATCCAGGTTTAGCAAATGATAGAATTCCTTCTGCTTGGATTTCTACAGTTAAAATAGTCCTTTTAGCCAGTGAGTTAAGCACTAACAAGTTCACTTAAAAAGCATTCAAACCTCCCCTGTTTGAGTTCCTTCCTCCCGGATTATAAATATGTAAACCTCCCCAACATAGAAAAATATCATTGATTTGACATACTAAACAGGGAGATATTTTCACTGGCAGCAACTGTTTAAAATTACCAGCCCTGGGGCAAGGAAAAAAAAATGCCAGCAATAAAACAAAAACCTTTATTTTCAAACATCAGGGTGAAGCCCTCTCGAATGATAATGGATTCTCTGGGAAAAATGGTTGCTTTCTGTTCCCGCTCACAGCCTCATTTCGAGAACCGTGTAAAATGCCACGCTGATCAAAAAAAAAAAAAAAAAAAAAAAAGGAGCCAATATTTAAAAGAAATATTTTTTGCCTTTGCTATAGACTTCTGAGCTGTGTACCTTTGTGAATCTCGATTCTGAATCTAAGTAAGATACTTGAACAGATGTCCATTTGTGGATACAAAGACAAGAAAATACATGGACCACAGTCTATTTTAAGGAATTGTCTGAGAGTGTTGAATTCTCAAACACAGCACAGCATCGTTAGGACACAGTTTCACTAAACTGCCAAATTCATTTATTTTAACCTCCACTGGAACTGCCCCCCAAAGCAGGTGACTATTGAAAGATTTTTTTTTTTTAATTCTAAATAACAAGAGGGATAAAAATGAATGTCATACGATGAGGTCTGAACGTTAAAATGTAAGAGAGTTAGCCAGGGTCTGGTAAATGGCTAAACAGATTAGTAGCCCTACTTTTTAACATATAAACATCTGAAACCCGTTTCCTGTTTAAGAAGGAAAAAAAAAGTCTAGGTGGATGACCTCGGGCACTTTTTTTTGATTAACAAATGTGAATTGTACATCATGGTGGAAAAAAAAAATGGCCCACGCTTGGTGGTCTTTCTACAGTCTGTATATGGGAGAAAGAGAAAAAAATACAAAAATAAACGTTACCTTCTCACTTTCAGGGTGGGCAATGCCATTTCTACAGCGGCGTCCAGGGCTCTGGCAAATGTTAAGGCTGTCACCGCGGACAGAATCCCCATGGTCTGTGTGCCTCCACAGAATCCGAAGTAAGGCAGACATTCCGGGCATTCCTATTGACTGTTCCTATCTCCAGGCCCTGGGCTCAGCCCTGCAGACTCGTGTCACCCGGTCCAGCGGCGTAGGACACGGCTAATCTGAACCCATGCCTTCCCCAGCCAGCCCTGCAGCAGGGTGAAAACCGGCATCAAGTCACTGCTTAACCCCGAAGAACACACAAAGTTGATTCTCAACCTGAAGAGTGAAACACCAGCTGCAATATGTTCAGCTGCAAAGAGCTTAGCAATTCTGACACATTCTGACAAGATACATTTTATAGGGTTTGTGCTAAAATTTGATATTGGAAGTTGGGATTCCAATTTTATGTCTTGAATGATAACAATAGCAGCTGGGACCTTTAAGAAATGTGTGTCTTCCTTCTATTTAACAGTTATATAATAAAAGCTATTTATGTCAAACACCTTATAAGGGAAGGATTTAGCCTGAATGTCAATATAACATATAGTGCTTTTTTTATATTCAGATAGGAGAAAGCATCCATTATCAGGGCTACATATTATTTTGGGTTTGGGCTGTTAGATATGTGGGGACTTTAAAATTTTACAGTCAGCATCTCCTTGCTTTAATTTACAAATTCCTTGAGTTGCTGTTTATATATATGATTTCTGTGTAAAAACAAAAACAAAAAACAAATGCACCATTATTTGGTGTTTCTTTTTTTTTTTTTTTCCAATCCTTTCTGATGAAAAGACACAAAAGAGGGGCACAATTGTATGTTGTTTGATTTGATTTTTATAATTTCCAACCATGCAATAAAAGCACTCACTGGCCTTTATAAATTGATGCTTCTTTTGTTTTCTGAAAGCAATTGTGGTTTTGGAGAGTGACTGGCTGGCCAGAACGTTCGTATTTCTGACAAACGAACGGGTCAGCCGCTGAGAAGGAAACGCGTTCCCAAGTAAAGGAACAGGGATATCCCAGCTTAATGTTCGCAGCTAGGTTTCCGAGGGGCTTAGAATTGCCTCCAGCTTTCCTAGCGACACCACACATTGTGCCGATGTTTTCTGAGGAGAGTAATTCTACTGCCAAACAGACAAGGATTCTTGCTAATGCGGACCACGCGGCCCTGCCAGGCAGCCTTGTTAGAAAATCCCAGCTTCCTTCTTATCTTGTCTGCTCAGACAAAGAGCAGAACCTAACTGAGATGAGAAGAGGACCCCAATTAGCAAAGCCAAGAGATTTCCATTCTTCCCGCACCCCCATGTGTGGGTTCAGTTCCCCTCTTCGCTTTTCTTTGACTTACCGAGCGGGTGTGACCACGGGTTAATGAGAAAAGACCAGTTAGGTGACGGCAGAACCGGTCATCTGGACTCTCTATCCTCCCACCCGGCCCCCCCACTCCACTCTACCCCCCCACCCAGCTCCCTCACAGTGGGATGGGGACGCAGAGGCCAAGGGGACAGTCACAAAAACCACTGCCCCCCAGGCGCTATTGGAAGCAGCTGACACCAACTTAAACTCAGCTGAATGCAAGTTTAATTTCCTTTGTTCTTTAGTCACCACTTGAATGTAACAGCTCCTAAGCAAACATGATTTTAAAAAATCACTTCTGATTAAGCCTCTCCCTCCTCTTCTTTGTCAGAAAGTTGCTTCAACCTAAATGAAAGGCAGTTTCCTTTTCTTTGACAACAAGTGGGCCACCAAGCTTCACTTAGGTCCTCCCCCTGCAGTTTTAGCACCAAATACCAGCACTTTTTTTTATAAAGGCGATCCCTCTTCTGGTTGATTGCTATATTTAATATGCTGAATTTTATGTTGGTTACACAATTATTGTTAGAGAGAGTCATACTCCAGGCGAGGACTGGGAAGCAAGTCTGAAGACAGAGTGAATCCCTGAAATAAAAATATGCTGGTCCAGAGGTCTGTAGACCCTTGATACTTGAGACAGCAGCTTCATCTACATTGTCTCCCATCTTCTCAACGACCCTGATGTTGACTGTCATTGTCCACATTTAACATAAGGAAATGGAGGGAAAGGAAGACCACCAGCTCAATTTCACAGAGAGAAGATGACGGATGAGGCTCGGCTAGACCTAAATAATAATCAGATTACTAACAGGTAGCCTTCATGGAGGCAGTGCCCGGTGCCAGGACCTTGGTACTGTTATATTAGCTTCTGGGAAAAGCTAATCTGACCCTCACAACAACCTCCTAACGCAGGCATTCTTATTGCCTTCATTTTATAAATGAGGAAACTGAGGCAAAGAGAGGTCAGTCAATCTCTGAAGGCCAGACTGCTAGAAAGTGACAAAGCGATAGGGTCAGGAGACAAAGCCAGGCCACCTGCTGGCACAGCCCAGATTGTAGTCTCTGAGCTGTGAGATCAGGGGTTCAGTATCAGCAGGTAAAGCCCAGGTCATACTGCCTGGGGCTAAACCCTCGTCCATCACCTGAGCAAGTTACTTCACTATCCTGAGCTTCAGTTTGCTCACCTGTAAAGTGGGGATAGTTATGGTCCTCACCTTGTACAGTTGTTTCAGGATTGCCTAAAATAGAGCATGAAAATGGCACGTCACACTGAAAGTGTGAGGTCTGGGACCTCAGCCTGCACTGCCCAAAGCCCGTTCTCCTCTCGCTAAGCAAGGATGGCAAGTTTTGCTCTGGGAATCCATCTGGGAACTTTGGCTACATTCTCAAACACCAGGATAGTAAAGCTGTTGGGGGCATACAGTGTGGTCCCCCAGCAGCAAGGACTCAGCCAATCTGACCGGTGTCTTCCCCACGGAAGCCCTGGCTGGCAGTAGATGCCCCTGGGGTGCCCACAGAGAGGATGGACACTGTTCCCCATGCCCCAGCCCTTACAGGAAGGGAATGTTTGGAGGACCCAGGCCTCGCCAGAGGAGTCACATGATTTATCATCATATGATTTGTCATCACACGATGGCACAGCAGACCCTGTAGGCTTGCAGGCCACCCACCAGCCTTTCAGCCACTCTGGCTGCCCCCTGGTTTCTGTTGCTTCTGTTTGGACAGCAAACTCCTCAGAGAGCCTTTATTCTTCACTCTCTTCAAAGTCCCCAAGCTGCTGGGGGCTTGGGCATTTCATACACCTGGTTCCAATCCTGCTTCTGCCTCCTCTGAGCTGTGTTTGCTCAGCCAAGTAGCTTGCCCTCTCTGGATCCCACCTTTCCTGTGCATAAAAGGGCAGCCAAGATGGGCGAAGTGCTGGTTGGCAATAAATATCAGTGCTTGTGTTGCTATTTAACTCAGGCTATTGAATGTATTGAGAGCAATCACTCATCGCTTAAAATGCGGTGCAGCCCATCACAAGGAGGGCTAGAAAAAAGTAAAGCCCAGGCACAGTGACATAGTGCGGTGGTATATACATGGGGAAACTCTGCCATCAGGAAACCAGGTTTGTTTTGGTTTGGTTTGTGGACACTTCTCCGCTGTGTGACCTTGGGCACATTGCCTAACATTTCTGGGCCCGTTTCCCCATCTGCAACTGATGATCTGTAGTGTTCTTCCTCCTTTCATCCTTTAAGTACCAAATAAAATCTTCCCCCGCCAAAAACACACCTCAACATAAGCATGCTGTTCTTAACAGCGCTAGGCTGTTCTTAAAGTCCCCCCACGTGCAATTAAAATGATGTTGACAGTTTGCAAATATAAAAACCTTGAAAGACAGAGTGATGGGATTGTGGGGGACTGGTTTTTTTTTTCTTTTCTGCAATACACCTTTGATTAATGCCTTCTGTCTTTTCTTCCTGACTTTTTCTGTGAATTTGTTTTTATATACATGTAGTTGTGATCCTGTATGCTCCGTGCAGCCCCACACCTCCCTGTAGGAGCTCTAAAGTGAATGAACTATACACTAATGGGGAGCCACATTTCTCTCCACTGTTGTGCATTTTCACCTTTCTATTACACGTCTATCTCTATAAGAGGAACAATTTACCCATAAAGCTTTTCACCATATTTTGGTTTATTTATTTGGGATAAAGTAACAGTAATAACAAAACAGAGTCAAAGGCTACCTGATGACCCTGGATACACTTTAATAGCCCTTAAGGAGCCCCTCCTAGGAGACATGGAACACTTGCATCCCAGCAGCTCCCCCATGGGTCCAACTCCAGTGGAAATAGCCTCAGGTCTTTGCCTCTGAATTGAAAGAACCTGTGTGAACTCAGACTTTTACCAGGAAATGGACTCTGTGGGGAAGATTTTTCTTGTTTTCACTTGTCATGAGTTCTTTGGGGGGAAAATGGCCTTATGGATCAGATTAGTATCAAGGGAATTATTTATAGAGACTATGGCGCAAACATTTCTAATTAAGGATGTATCTAAAAAAAAAACAGAAAAAAGTAAAACCATAAATTGCCATGCCGACATAAGAACAGTTTCCTGAGCCACATCAGCTCTTAAAACCCACACCCATAAATGGTGGAGGGCAGCGGGCGGGGCCAAATCACGGACTGTCAGGAAGGCAAGGCACCTTGGAATTATCTCATCCAGGGCCATTCTGTGCAGCATGCACACGAATTCCTGAGGAGCTGGCTAAAGGGCAGGTTCAGATTCAGCAGATCTGGGTGGGGCTGACATTATCCATCACTAACCAGCACCCGGGTTTGCCCAGTCACTGGTCCATGAACTACTCAGACTGGTGGGGCTCAGAGCGGAACGACCATTGATTACATCTGCTTGGTGGGTGTGGCTTCCCAAACTCCTTGATTTGGAGTAAGAGTTCTGGACTTGGCCTACACTTTAGAATCACCAGGGGAGATTTTTAAAAACCGGATTGCCCTCCTGACTAATTAGGATATTTGGGGGTGGGGCCCAATCATCAGGAAGTTTTCAAAGTTCCCAGATACTCCAGCTTGCAGCTGGTGCTGACAACAGCTGATTTAGATGCTTCCTTCGTCAAGGCAGAAAGATCGATTGGTGACGTCTGCCGACAGAGAGAGGTGGCCAGCATGCCATGAATTTGCCATCTCTGAACTAACGTTTGCAGAGGGCAAGGGACTCGCCTAAAATCTCAATGGTGGTAGAATTAGGATTAGAATGAGGGACTAGGCCTTCAGACGGGTTACCTTCAGACTCTGCTTTTTCTTCAAGGTTGACAAACAGGTAGAGATCCCCATCGTTTGTACACTTTTCAGTTTACATTTTTTAAGCTCTTATTGCACTGTTTGGGCAAGCACAGTTGGGCAGGGGTCTGGCATTGACATTCTGGCTCAGCATTAGTGGCAGCCGAGACTGGGTGAGGAGTTGCCCATGGGAGATTGAGCAATGCCTTGAATTCAGCCCAAAAGACAGGAGTGTGTCTAGACAGCCTGGGAAATGGGGTATATTCAAGTGAGCCCCACTCTTCGGGATTCTGGAAGTTCACAAGTTCAGAACACGGTGCATTGCCCAGAGGGCAGAGTTAACAGATCCCAGCATGTCTGGACATCCAGATCAAGAATGTGATCAAGAAATCTGATGTCATTCCAAATGCACTGAAGGCAGAAGTCACAATAGAGACCATCTCTGGGGAGAATATAGACTGAGAAGGGGCAGGGCTAATGGGTGCTGGGGATATTGTATAGCCTTGTCTGGGGGTACACATATGTAAAACTCATCACACTTTGCATTTAAGATTTGCGCACTCTATATACTTTCCTGGATATAAGTTAAACTCCAGGAAAAAAAGAAAAGCCAAGAACAATAAACCTACACGACAAGTAAGATAGCTTTAAAAGGGTAGAAATGCAGAAACAGAAAGGACTGCTACAGTTAATAAGAAAATGACAAACAACCTGATAGAAAGGAAAATGGGGAAATATATGACAAATAAATTAGAAAAAATCAAAGGGGCAATTAGCAGAAGATGAACCAATAAAGCAAATCACATTAAATTCCCTTAATGTAAAATATTACTGTAGCCATCCATTCTTTGCTGGGTTTTCTTACTTTTTTGTGGTTTAGTATTGCTTTTGTGTTGAATTTCATACTGGAGTGGGCACAACACCATAATCTTTTCAGGGTTTGTCTTACTCAGTCCTGGGCTGAATTAAATGTTGAGATTGACCAGGTGATACCTTGAGGACTCAGAGGGAATATTTCTCCTAAAGATGCAAACTCTCAGAGGTTTTAATAAAGGAGACTCCATGAAGTAGCCAGGGATGGATTAAGTCAAAGCCCTAAACAAGGCTTACAAAGATGTAACCAAAAATAAAATCAACACTCAACAGCAAAGTTGAAATTACACTGAAGCTTTTCTTCTTCTCTTTGATGTGTCAAATCCATTTTTGTAATAAAAAAAAATTTATATTTTTGGAGGAGGGGGCCCAGGGAGGGGCCTGTTTTTCCAGGTGAGCTAAGTACAGTTGCAATGGGAAGTGGAGTGCAGGTGACGACAGGGAAGCTGACCAGGGAAACTGGTTTCAGAGAAGTGAGGGAGTTCTGACATGTTTATCTGTGCAGGGCCAGACACTCCAGTGGGGGTGTGTGTGTGTAATCGGAAAGAGACAGAGTAAAAGTGAGATGTTAAGTGTACGAAGGTATTCTTCGGGGAACTCTCCCTGGAGAAGCAAGTGCAGCTACAGCAACCAGGGCAGCCTGGGTTGCAGAGGGCCTCAGAGAAGGGCGTCAAGAGTGGGCTACATATGATCACAGGCACCCCGGGAAAGCCTCTTCTCACTGGAGTGTTACTCCCAGAGAACACATCTTCCTTTCATTTACAATGAAATGTGATTTACAAAATGCCCCCCTGCCAAGAGGGATGGAAAGGCAGGGACAGAAATTCAAACTAAGGTGTAAATGACTGCCTGCAGGACCCTTCCCAAAGGTAAGACGGATGAAGAGGTTTGGGACGCTGAAGGAGGGTGGAGCTCAGGCAGAAGGAGGACCTTCCGAAGTAGGAAGAGTGAGCCCAGGCCAAATCATTGCCCACTTTGGATATGCAGCCTTTAAAACAAGCACAGAGTATACTTTGGATCAATGTTTGTTCATAATTATCGCAGAAAATGCCAGCGGATGTATACATCATGACAATTTTGGAGTTTCTTTTTAGATGGGTGCTCAGGGAGTATCAGAAGACTGTATGTGGCTCCCAAGGCCATTGCAACCAAAACGGAGAAGTGAATTGTTAACACAAGTCCTGTGAAGGGTTGGACTGGGAGCCCAGACCTGAGAGGCAAATCCTGAAAGTGGGAGGCAGCCCCTTCTCCAGGTAGTGTTTACTCCCTAGTCACCCAGGACAGCGTAAATGAGCTACATCACGGGAGTTACAGCCCAGGAACTATCTTCTTACACATGCTCTTTCCCCTCCCTCAAATCCCCTCTCCAGTGGGGGTCGGGGGGATGCTGCCAGCTGCTGAGAGTGTCTCTTCCAATTACGCATTCCAGAACTAGGGAAATTTCCACAGGACCAGCTTGGGGACTCATTGGGCCCACTTTGGGACAGCCCTGAGCTAAAACTCCATTGATCTTCCTACTAGGATTCCATAAGCTCCTACTAGGACTGTGGATTCCAGTGATATTTTGGGTCTCCTGGAATTGCTCTCTGGTCAGAGTCAGTGTCCACAAATCCCCCAGAAGTTCTGGTGACTTTCTTTTTCCCAATGCAGTCACCCTGCTCGGTGGTGGCTCTTCCCCCACCACCTCTAAGCCACTCTCACACGGCAGCCAGAGTAGAGTGGTCTTTCATTCCACAAGTGTCAAAATCTCATCTTCTTGCTTACAAGCTTTCATAGAATGGCTGTGTCATTTATTGTTCAAACCTGGACATGGTGAGAATACAGGGGGTGTTAATAATTACAGTGGAACAACAGCCACAACTTGAGACAAGCCAAAGAGGACATGTGGCCACCCATGGCCTGTGGAATGCAGCCCAGAATCATCCATGGATTCACAGGGCCCCAGCCACGCGGCTCTTCCCTCGGTTCACTTTGCCTCTGAGCCACCGCACACAGGTTCCTCCTCTGACTCCTGAGACCAAGAGCAGCTAGTGCTGCTCTACTGTATTGTCTCCCTTCCTGGGACCCTCATCACACGTTGGTCTGTCATTTCTGCTGATCAGTGAGGACCGGGCACCAACTATGTCACCACCATGAATCTTCATGGTTGGCAAGGCCTGGCACACAATGAACAAACAACTACCTGTTGAATGCATGATGGAACTTGAGAGATTCCTCCTACAGAAAAGAAACAGGTAGTAGCTACAAGTTTACTGGGCGTTGCAGCAAGTTTTCAGCAAATAAATGCAGTTTGATGACGCTTTCCGGCACTAACATTTTCTGACTTTGAAAGCTAGCCATCCAGGGGAGAAAAATGAAAAGTCTAGAACAATGTGCATTACTAGCTGATTTTCCCGGCTGCTAGCAGGCCAGGGACGCTTCCTGTTCACAGTTCCATGACAGCTTTCTAAAGAGGCAAGTGTACCCAGGGAAAGACATTCCACTGGGCAGGCATCTCTGTGGGCAAAGGGCAGAGGTAGGAACTGGCAAAAAGTGTCCGGGGGAATAGACAAGGCCTCCATAACTAGTCCACACAGGCCTTCGTGAGAATCACCGAGATGGCGCCCCCCTCTGGGCAGACCTAGCCCAGCACCAGGTGAACAGCTTGCTAAATAGTCCATGGGCGGATATGCCAGCCCCACTCGCCCGCTCCGCCAATCTCTGCATGGCTGCTCACAGCCACCCTGGAACACGGGAACAGAAAACATCAGGGCCAATGGAACTCTTGCTCTGAATTAGGGTTCTGCACAGAGCCCGCTTTCTTCCCCTGAACCCCAGTTTTGGTCTTTGTGAAGCCAAACCATGGTGGAACTGCTATACTAATGCAGTCATTTATTTAAGGCGGGAGGAGTGGCTTCTCCTCATCGCCCTGGTCATACCAATGCTATTTCCTTTTATTATAAATAGGAATTTTACTCAAAGGGGTGCAGTCTAATACCCCTCGGCTGCTTTGTACTTTAATCAGGGCTTTCCTGCTGAAAATGTTTATCTTCCAGCCAAGAGGTGCTAATTTTATCTTGCAAAAGTGGGTATCTGCTTACGTCCCTTCTACCTTAGAGAAAGATAACCAAAAGCGCATTATGTCATCTAAATACAGCATCCTTGGAGATCAAAAGGCGTAATGTACACATCTGCCAAAGTTGATGGAGCGGCCATTGGCGGGCGCTTCCGCCCCGGGTGCATGTGCTTCATTGATAGACGCACTTGGCCATTTCTATGAAAGAGACTCCCAAACGCTCTGTTTGTGCCAGTTGATTTCAGTGATATTGGGAGGTTTTGAAATGAGAATCCAAAATAGATATGCCCTTCTCACCCCTCTGTGTAAGCCCTCGCCACAGGAAATGGCACAAGTTCAAATTTTCGTAATGGAAGCAACGTGGGACTAGATAAGAAGTATGTCCCTTACAGTGACATTTTAATGTTTAAAATATAGTCAAAATGATCCATCGCCCAAATCCACCTGAGTGTTGGTCTTTTGACTCCAGTCCTACGTCTAGCTCTAGTTCAATGTTTTTCACTTTCTTGAATCTCATTCTACGAGGAGTACATGTCCCAACACAGCATGTGTGCACTTGCGTACACACACACACACACACACACACACACACACACACACATCTAGGGCCCCGCCCCAGGCCTGCACAGTGACCACCTGCGTTTCACAAGATCTCCAAGCAGTGAGCACATTCAAGTTTGAGAAGCACTGGTCTAGTTTATTTCATTTTTCGAAGTTTTTATTTTTGTTGTATTTTGGTTGCAACTCTCTAAACAGAGCCAGCACTCCTCTGTGCTGCATGACCCAGAGTTTGACACACCTACGTTGGGACACGGATTTTTAGGGCTTAGGAAGCTCTTGGGAGAAGAAATTGATGTTTGCCTACAACTCTGCCTTTGGGAGCTGCCTTCCCCAGACACCTTCCAAGACTCCGGACCAAGGAGGGAATGTTCGAAGTCTTTGTCCTCCAACCATCCTTCCATATCCCCACAGGTTCCCAGGGTGCTCAGAAGGAGGAACGTTTTCCATTCAATATGGTTGCGCAAGCCCTTGTCGTAAATTGGAATGTAAGCACTGAGCTCTGTGGGGTTTGCAAAGAGTCCTAAAGATGAGGCAGCATGGATGGTGGCCATTTGATTCACTTACGCTGTAACCTCACCAAGGTCTTTCCTGTCCCTGGTGACCTCATCACTAAGGGTCCTCTCAGTGCTGCCCTCAGCGTCAGGAGGGTCTCTGGGCAAGACTGCTCATGGGCGACAGTATTAACGAGTGAGAGAGCAAAGTATCAGATGTCATGGAAAAAGTCCTCCTAGAATCAGAGTTGATAAAATTAAAATGCCTAAAACATCCTCAGACACCCTCACAAGAAGGGCGATTATCTCCCTCAGTTCAGGACCGATTTATGAAGATAAAATGAAATTAGAAATGTACATAGCATTGGAAAGTGAAAAGCATATTGAACTTCACAGGCTGGAACAGGCAGGACACTGCTTGCCCTTAGACTACAAAAATATGCTGCGAAACTCACATCACCTCACACACTTTTACCTCTGTAAACATTTCAAAAATACTGTCTTGGAAAATAGATGAAAGCACAAAGAAACAACAAAATCACCTATATTCTCTTTTTGGAGAGAAAACTACTTACCACTTTGCTGTGTACCCTTCCAGACCATTTTCTGTGATTTACACAAATAGAAAATTGTATGCTAGGATAACACTCGCGGTGTGTGTTGTACTTTAACATAAATGGCATAATACTGAACACATTCAGAAACTTGCTTGTTCTCCCAACAATGTCCTAGACATCTTTCCATGTCTACAACACCTATCAATCTTATTTTTTTTTAAACCAATACTCAGTTTTCAACATGGAGATACCATAGTTTGCTTTCCCGTTTCTATACTGATAGTCATCTCGGTTACTTCCTAAGTCTTAGCTATAATAACAATGTTTGCAGTGAACATCCTCAGGTTTACCTCTTTGTGCACATGTGGGTATTTCTTCCCCAAAACTGACTTCTAAAAGTGCAATGTCTGGGTTATAGGGTTTATAAGTTTTTCAATTTAAACAGTCATTGTCAAAATGCTTCCAAAAACAATGTATCAATTTATGGACTACCAAGAGGGTAGGCTTCTCCCCATCCTGTCCCAGTGCTGGCCATGATCAATCTTTTAATTATTACTAAAATAACGGAAGAAAAGCATTTCCTATTATTTTAATTGGCTTTTTTCTTTTTGTCTACTGATGCATTTACACATCTTCTTATATCAGGCATTTGAATTCCATTTCAATGGGCTGCCTCTCCTCACCCTTTGAACATTTTTCTGTTTGTATATGTATGTGTGTATTTATATCTTTTTAACTCTGATTTTAAAGAGTGCTTTAAAATTTTTGGTTATCAGTCATTTTTGTGTTTTACATTTTACAAGTATATGTTCCCAGTTGGTCCCATAAATTTTTGCTTTGTTTATGGCATGCACTGTAACGTGGATTTTGACATAGTCAAATATGTCATTTATTTTTTTTTTGCTTTTGCATTTATACTTTTAAGAAAATGTTCTTTCCGCTCAAAGTTGTAAACATAGTCTTCTAAATTTATTCTTAATGTTTTATAGTTTAGTTTTTTACTTTTGCCCTTTTGCCAATTGTCTCAACACTACTTACTGAGCGGTTGATCCTTTCACAATGTACTGAAGTTTCTTCTTTATCACGTACGAAATCCCCATGTGTACATGCATCTCATCCTGGACTCTTCGTTCTGTTCCATTGATCTCTTTCACTTCCACACATTTGAGTATTTTTTTAAATATCCTTTTGTGTTACTAATTGCTAGCTAAGTGTCCCTGTGGTCAAAGAATATACTTTGTATGATTTTAATCACTTTAAACTTATTGAGACTTGTTTTATGACCTAGAACAGGGAAAAGGCAGGCTTTTGAAAGTAAGCATACGGTTTGCTATAGTCCATGCCCTCCAGTGAGATTCGGGCTCTCTGAGGTTGAGGATCAGATCTGCTTGTTGGGGCGCTATGGACAGCACCTAATATGGTGCCTAGTGTATCAGAAATGTTCAGCACATATTGTGATTAAATAATGGATGGATGGGTGGATGGGTGGATGGAATGGCACTACCACCAACTTGCTGCATGACCTTAGGCAAGTCACTTCCCCTTTCTAGGCTGTAGTTTTCTCATCTGTCATATAAGGAATTTAAACTAGGTGGAATCTAAGAGTCCCTCCACTGCCAACTTTTTGTCAAATTAAATCCAGAAGCTCGGATGTGGCTTTGTTTTTAAATTGGCCCTCCCCCACCTATCCATTTACTTTCCACCACTGCTGGTGACCCTGCAATTGTCCCAGTAGCTCATCCATATCAGCGTCCCATGGATGACAGCTGGAGACAGTCACCTTGACTACCCCAGGATGCCGGGGGCGGTGGTTTCCGGACACAGGGAGGCTGCAGTGTCTGGTGGTTTCAGCAAGATGCCCGGTCCCTCCCTGCTCCCTTGTCTTTTGATGGGAAGGCAGGAATTTTGGTGGGTTGGCAAGTAATTGTCAGAGGAGGCTGTACCTATATTTGCCTGCATTCCAGCACATCTGTTCATTGTCATGCACATGGCAGATAAGAGGAGTCCTCTTTTCAGATTACAGATCTCAACCGGTACAATTTCCTGCAATGCTCATAATGAGTTTTACATCTGCATCGTGGGGGCCACAGGGGCTAAATCCTGAGCACCTGGCGGCACATGGGAAGCTAGCCTAGAAATCCGTAGTGTACACACTTGTGAATTAAATCCCCTTATCATAACCCACAGTGGAAGCAAAGGCCAAGGCAAGTTCCATCGCTTTTACTTTGTCTTTTTCATCCATTTCCTCAGGGCAGAGTCACCTGCTCCTCTGCCCCTCCCCTTCTCCTGGCAGAAATCTTGATAAGAGGTGAGTATGTACTAAGTCCTACTGTGCCAGGAACAGTGCTGGGGACGTTTCATACTTTTTCTCTAATCCTCACAACAATTCTTGATCATGCATTCTCATCCCCAGTTGATAGATGGGGAAACTGAGGCTCAGAGGCATGCTCCGACCTGCCCAAGAACACACAAGCTAACAGTGGTGGGTCTGAGATTTGAACTTAGATCTGCTCCTCTGGGGCTGCCCGTGTGCACCCCTTCAGGTTGCCTATCCAAGAGTAACTGTGGCAGAACTAGATAAGGAATCAGAACCAAGCAAGTTGGCTGCCTTCCCTTGCCTGTCCTGATAACCTGCAGGTGAGACAGGAATGAACCCCATCTGTGTTCACGGCCATCGACCCCAGTAACTCTCAACCTGAAGCCAATTCTCCACCCTGAAATTGTCATATATCTCTCTAAAACAGGGAGGGTGGCATTTTTTTTTTTAAGTAAATGAAAAGGGATGTTAGCAGAAAGGGATTGGGGAGGGCAGGGAATGTGAAAATGGGATGCTTAGAGATGCAGCAACATCTTGGGATGAAGGCTAAGGAAATCTCCAAGATGCTACCTCACAGCTTTGATGTTGATTAGCTAACGGCTGCTTCCATCCTTCATGACCGATGAGAAAAATCACCTCCCAGGCTTACTTTTCATTAGTTATGAATGAGTTACTTTCAGCTGACAGCATTCCTAACTGACACACAATTTAAGTCACAAACCACCTTTAATACAATGGCTCTCTGGGGAGATGCTCCAACTCCTTAACCTATATTCAGGGTCCCCATTACCCAAACTTCTGAACTTTCCCCCAGTTCATCTCAGGCAAGCCACCTTATATATGTTGCCTCTCCCCTGCAAAACCCCACAGTAAATTCCAGTTCATGCATTGTCAATAGATCTTTATCCAGTGGGACTAATAGCCACTGTCTGTTCTTTAGCTGCATTCCCAAATTCAAAAAAAAAAAAAAAAAATCAGAGAGAGTTAGCCTCCCCACATTTCCAGCTCAATAAATACAATCCAATGATGGGAGATGAAAATCAAACAGCCAAGCATTCCATCTGAAATGGGAATCTGCAGCCCAGATCTCCTTGTAACGCATGCCTCCCATCACCACATCATTACCCAACCCTGCCATTAGGGAAGGCAAACCCTTACTTACAATCAAAATGAACAGAATATGTAACCAGGAGGCAGCTCACTTCCAGGAATGGCTGGCAGAGCCCTCCCCATCCCCCAACCTGCCCTGCCAGCCTCCTTTCATCACCAGCTCTTGGTTCTGTGCTCAGCAGCGGTCCCCTATGACGTAAGAGACCTAACATCTCTTTTCCTTTCTGTGTTATTCTCCTGCCTCCTGGTGTAAGAGAAGTCTCTTTCTCTGGGCATTTTCCTCTTAATGCTAATTGTTGCCTTTCTGATACGGCTCGCTCTGTCTTCAGTGGGACTGCCATGCACTCAAGATCTCAGGGCCAAAGATTTTATATTTTACAATGAAAATGCACATTGTTGGGCATTGTGCAGGGAAGAGAGGGAACGTGCGTCTTCTTTTTGACTTCGAGGTGTATAAATTAGAGCAACCAGCCAGAGGACAAGTTGGTGAAATGTAGCACACGATGTGTGCGCCCATTGGCCCGGCAAGTCTACCTCCAACGATGTCATCTAAGGAAAGACCAGAGATAACACACAATGGACACACGAGGAAGCATTTATTTTCATAGCAAACCACTGGGAACCACCTAGATGCTCAATAATATGGAATTATTAAATTGGTGAGAAGAGTGTGCAACTATTCTTTGTGAAGAATAATTAATACCAAGAAAAACTCATAATAATTCATATACCTGAATAAAACATGCTGAAACAATTAATAGAATGAGATATGTAACTGGATATCACATCATCTAAGTATCCATGTACAGAGAACAAAGTACACCTTTTGCAAGAATGCAGTCAATAACTAACACTTCTGCAGCATTTACTATGTGCAGGGTACCCTAATATCTACAGAGGGTGCCCCAAAAATGTATGCACATTTTAAGAAAGAAAAACTATTAAAATTGTAATAATACATACCGATAATAAAAGATGAATACAAGTCATGTGTATACATTCTTGGGGCACCCCCGGTATACAATGCATTCTAAGGGCAAGCATTCATTCACTCCATGATTACAGCAACCCTGTAAGTAGTATAGATTATTATGTATATTATTATTAAAATATTTATTATTATTAAAAATACCGTTATTACATAAACTGAGGCTGCAAGTCTCACAGTTAATTAATACTAGATCTGGGATTCGAAACCAGAAAGTCCAGCTTACTAACTTTATGCAACAACAAAAAATGTTCACATTGTATCAGAGCGATTGTCAGCAGAGAATGGGAGGGGATGAAGGACAAGAGAGTCACAGCACATCAACAAGATAGGGTAGGAAAATGCAACCTTTTTCACTGAGGTCCAAGCAAGGGAGGAAAGAAGGAAGAAGAGACGAAAGGTGGAAGGGAAGAAGGAAGACGTACATAGATATAGGGTTAGATATAGGCATAGACACAGACGTAGACGTGGAGGTAGGTGTAGCTGTGTACATCCTAGCGTGCCCCTGCTTCCTAGCAGGACATGTTGTTCCTCAGGGTCCCACATCCTCCCTCCCTCCTGACCCTCGTCACAGCTGACCAGGGACAGGCTTAGCACTTCACCCACCGGAGAATAATTCACAGGCTGGCCAGCGATCTCTAACTTCAAAAATGCTCAAAAAAGTTATTTGATTCACTCAGGATCTAGAGAATTTGAACTTCAAAACATGGAAGGTATTTATCAGTTGGGCAAAAAGAACAAGGGTGTGGGCTGTGCAGAAGGTGGAAGAAACAAACCTCACAGAGGCAAATGAGGCAGATAGAGAGGAAGAAAGAGATAGAGACACAGAGAGAAGCAGAGAATGGAGAGAAAAGGGGGGAGAGTAAGACAGAAACACACTCACTCAGAGAGAGACAGACAGACAGAGAGACAGAGACAGACAACTAGACAGAGACAGAGAGAGGAAACTAATTCCACTGATTAGGAAACTAATCCCAGCCTTTCCAGGTCCCAGCATTCTGCAGCTCTCTAAACAAACAAACCAAAAATGGCAAGTACCAAATGTTATCTATTTCATTAATTGTACAATGCACCGTCATTTTGTGAACCACAGAAGTACACTGCAAAACAGTTTATAAGAGCCATCAATTGTACAGTGCACCCTGATTTCAGAGATGTTAAAAAGTGGGAAAATATGCATCTTAGAATAGATAAATTTCTAGGCATCTGACTACTGTCCTCTGATGCTCTTCATGGCAGACATTACTAATCAATAATGACACTGATTCCCACCAGGTCTAACTTTGATCTCAACACACCATGCCAAGAACTACCAGCTGAAATGAGACCAATTTGTGAGCCCTGGTCTGGACCTAGGGTTTCTAGAATGAGATCATAAAGAGGCCATTCCCAGAGTGGGATGGAGAACCATGGAACAATTCCCTACTTCCTGTCCTAGAGACATAAGGCCATGATTTAAGGAGGCCACCTAGAAAATAATTTGATGGTTCTGTCCCATTTTAAATAACCATCCACTTAATCTGTCTCTTCCCTCCCCGGGGAGATCTCTCAAACGGGCTCTCGTGGGTGACTGTCCAGAATTTGGAGATTGTTTCTAGAACACCATATAAAACACAGATAATTTTACCAAGAGATAATACTCTATTAGCTGTTAGCAATATAAAATTACACACACACACACACACACACACACACACACACACACACACCGCCATCTACCAGACATAGCTACTCATCTCTGAGGTTTGCCATTAAAGATCATTTGTCCTCTGCAAACAAATATTAGTGGTTGCCTGAGGGTTCAGAAAGTCTTTGGCAGAAAGAATTAAGAGACAATGGTATCCAACAAATGTTCCATCTGCCCCCTCATTTCTCAGCCCCCTTACATTTAGGCAGATACACGTGACTACCTCTGGTGATGGGTGGAAGTGGCCTGTCACTTCCAGTGTGAGGCTCAGAAGAGCTGGAACCTGACTCTGTAGATATCCTTTCCCCTACCTCAATGACCAAGGAGGCTTCGTGATGAGGTGGCAGAGCCATAAAAGTATGGAGACTCCCCTCATGAAGGACAGGACCTCCACCAGACTGTGTGACTGAGAAATAAACCTTGGTTGTGCTAAGCCTCTAACTTATGGATACTTGTTACTGTAGCACAACTTGCCTATCCGGACTAACACACTGAGAAAATTCCTTTCTCTTGCTTTTTAGTACTGTGACTTCCTCTCTGAATCTGAGCTCTGGACACTGCTGGGAGTCAGACATATTTGTGGGAGAGCCGAGCAAATCTCCTTTCAGGGGATTGAGATGCCTCTGGAAGAGGACTCACTCTTCAGGGAGAGAAAGCAGAATGCTATGACCCTGTGACAACACTCCATTGTTGGAGAAGGGCAGTACTGAAGCCAGCCAGGTATTAGTCCTTGAATTTACCCCACACCTGTCCCTTTCACAGTGGAAAGTGACCAGTGCGGGTAACACCTGACTAAAACCTCACAGCCAAAGGGAGAGAAGCTGCTGAACAAGAGCAGGGTGGTGGGGAGATGGGAGGTGAAGAATGTGGTATGGACTTTGGAGTTAAAAATGCTTAGGGATCCCGTGGGAAAGAGTGGGTAGGTTTTCCTCCTGGAAAATGGCGAGGCTTCTCACTGTACGGCCGCAGGCTTCCAAGAGGGAACGTTCCATCTGTGAAAGCAGAAGCTTCAGATGTCTTAGGACCGAGCCTCAGAATTGCATGGTGGCACTTCTACCACATTGTGTGTCAAAGGAAATCACAAAACCACTATTTCCCCGTGGGACCTCCCAAGTACTTTTTAACTCAAAAAGTCTGTACATCGTCTTCACCTCCCGCGTCCCACCACTCCTGCTCTTGCTTAGCAGAGGCCCTCCCCTCAGCTATGAGGTTTCAGTCCACGTCACCTGGACTGGTCACGTTCCACGGAGAGAAGGGAAGTCACTGTTCCGAGGGTCTCTCCATTTTGCCTTCAGTCTGGCTCCTACCCCGTCCCTCCACCACTACGGACATGCCTCTTAAAACTGCTAATTATGTAGACTTCGTACCTTAATAGGCCAATTGGGCTACAGACGCCATATGCGAATTTCTCTTCTTTTCCTCTCTTAGTTCTTGGAAACAAAAAATCTGAAAACTCAGCTTGACCTTGGAAACACAGGACACTTCACCAGTATTGACAATTTGTCTCCATCAACCAGTTAGCCCTGGAATGGCGTTCCCGAGGGAATGGAACACTGAGGGGACGAAGTGGTTCAGCTAAACCGTGAGCCTGGGAGCCAGCACTGGGGCCTCTTGTCTGCCATGGATCTGTGTGGTCTTGGGGGCCACCCGTCTGTGACCTCGATGCCTCTGTTTCCCAGCAGAAGTATAAATATCAACGTCCTTTACTGCTTGAGGCTTTTCTCCCCCCGAAACGCAAATGTTGGACTAAAAATATTTGTTCGAATGTGAAAATGAAACCATAAGAAGTCACACGCATATAGACTCACTGGATTATCTTTTCCTGTGTGTGCGTGGGTGTTGTTGCGTCCAAGAGGCAGTGACTAACTACTGGAAGCTCAGGGTTCTAATCCACCTAGGAGGTGAACGTCATGCATATCGCTTGACCTCCCTGGGCTCTGATTTTTGCATGTGTAGAAAGTGGAATGCTGGCCCAGATTAGCGGTTCTCCACCTTGGTGGCACATCAGGTCACCTGGGAAGATTTTTTTTAATGCTAATGCCTACACCCACCATGGACCCATTCAATCCAAATTCCTGAGTATAGAGCCTGGGACTTGGAATTTTTAAAAATTCCTTCGGTGGTTCCCAGTGTGCTGCCAGGATTGAGAATCCCTGAATTGGGTACATGGTTTTAAAACTATATTTAATCAGAGATTCATTTCTTTAAACAAAACTCACACTAGAGGCCCGGTGGGTATAGCAAATTCACATGCAGTTGTTCTGTTTAAAGCCAGAGAGGGGCCCAAAGTTCTGCCCACTCAGCCTCTCCAACCCTGAACCAGCCCCTGGGATCCCTTTCAACCCCTGGAAACCCTTCCAGGCCCTGGAACCCTAGTGTTCTGCTGAGCGTAGCTTAGAAACTGCTGGAGACTAGACAATTTCCAAGAGTGTTTAAAGAACTAAACTTCTGAAGTCATGTGAGAACAGTCAACATCTGGAGTATTATCTGGATCATAAATTTCCTCGCAAATCTATCTGCTTGATGAAACCTAGTTTCCGCCCTCTATTGTGTCTGGTTGTGGAACCATGGGCCAAACTCAGCTACAGTCGGGAAATTCAGCCAGCGGCTCACTTCCCCTGATGCTCTCAGCAGACATGGGGTTTGCCCAGGGTCCGTTTCTCTCAGAGAGAAAGGGGAAAAGAGTCAATCAACGGTGCTTTAGTCTGCATGACAGTAGGCAAGAAAGGTTTCATCAGAAATGCCCCGGAACTATGCAGCTGGCACTGGGAAGGAAATTTATAGGTGTTGCATGAGACGTGCAGGGAATCCATGTCTCAGACTCAATGTGGAGCACTTTTGTCAGAAATCAGACCCTGGTGAGGAAGTCCCAGTTCCAGCCCTGAAGAATTTAAAAGGAACTCCCTTTGTTGTGCAAAGTCAGAAAACACAAAGGTGCCAAATACAGTCCTAAGGGTCCGAGTTCCCAGATTAGTGTTAAGTGGCAAGTAGAGCACAAAAACATGGAGTCCTTCCTCAGACGACAAGAAAAGTCAGCGTGGCCATCAGAGGTTATGGCCAGGACCTGGGTGAGGCTAATGGAGACCCTCACCCTGCCGGCCACATTTAAGGAGCCACCAAAAAACTCAATAATCAAAATAAATATTTTAATGTCATACTTTTAAAAAATCTAAACGTAATGCAAAGAATTCCATGATGAACAAAAGATAAAAATTTGAAATGCATCAATCATCACCCTCATATTCATCATCCAATGGTTGTGATGACGGAGGACTTCCCATGGTTTAGAGATTTTACCAGTATTTTCTGCATTTAATGCGAGAAGAAGAAATGTATTACCATTTAATAGATGAAGCACCCGAGGCCTCAAGAAGATAGTAACTTATCCAAGTGTGAGACAAGGAAATGTGGGGAGCCCCAGAAAACCATCTTCAGAACCCAGCTGAGGTAGAAGCCTCTAGACCAGGCAAGTACATAGTCATGGCCAAGGTTTTCCCCAATTCCTTAGCCAGGAGTAGCTGGACATGAATACAGCCAAGGTCCACTACGTAGCCTTGATAATGGTTATCTTCAATTGCAGTTATGATAACTTCATAGGAAACAGGGTACCATTTATACTCTATTATCAACTTGGCAAGTCGCTTGGCTTTGTAGGTTAGTTTGCTCTGTTGTAAAGTGGGAGGTGGGCCTAATTGATCTCAAAGCATCTTAGGACGTTAAAGAGCCTATTCCCTGGGTGTTAACATCCTCTATGACTGCTCCTGGCCTTGATGGGCATGTCCCCTCCTTTTGACTGTGAGGCTGCAGCTGGACCTTTTCCTGGAAAGGAAAGTTATTGCCCCAAGGATGAGGAGAAACGTCCATCCGCTTCCCCTTCAGTCTTTCGTAATTTATTAGGCAATCCTCATAAAGCTTTGTGAGGGAGTGGCCCTCCCACCTTGACCAGCCTGGAATCTGGTGGGCTTCTCACGCAGGCAGCGCCTTTGCTGAATGTTGATTCAAGAGGGTGAGTTTCTGACTCAAGCTTCTGCTACAAAGCAGCACACCCCACATCTCCTCCTGCTCATCCCTCCAGCAGAGACCCAGTGACACAGAAGATGCAGCAATGACAGAGAAAGAGACAGAGATGGTGCTCAGCCAAGGGGTCCCTCATCATCAAGAAGAGAAGGGGGCGAAGACACGGAGCAGGAATTGCCTGTGGCAAGGAAAGCTGGTTCTCCTCCCTCAGATTTTCCCCAAATCCACTTTATTTTATTGTTTGAAGAATTTCCAAGAATGTTGTTTACAGGCCTGACACCTGGGGCCTGGGAATACATAATCGTTTTTGTATTGGTCTTAAAAGGAACAGAAACAGTGACTGCATCCTAGATCAGAGCCGAAGCCTCGGGTAGTTTAGTTCTGTGCTTGCTGGGAATGCTCTAGTTGTAAGTATCAAAGGCAATCTGGATAAATTAGGGTGCATGTGATGGGGCGGTGTAGGTGACAGTATCTGCTTTCTCCCCTTCCACCTGGGCACCAGGCTGGACCACATTTTCTAGAATCTCTTATAGGTAGACACCATCAACTGCATATGAGCAGAAGTGATGTACTCCCCGACCACACCTGGCTTGTCAACATCTCCTGAGCGCTACTGTTCCTTGCAGGGACCCAGGGGGTCCAGAGCCATAAGATGCAGAGAGCCTCTTCCCTAAATGTTGGCATGGAGAGAGAGCACTCTGAGATGCTGGGGTCATTGGCTATAGCATTCAGCCAGCTCTGACTAATACACATAGCAGGGGGCATTGATTTAAAGGAATCCAGTTGTTGAAACAACCAAATATGAAGAAAGGTGGGAATAAGGGCGTATCTGAGGACCTGAGCCACAGGAGTTCATGAATTCACTCTCTAGAATGTTCCATTGAGGCTTTGCTCAGATTCTGCTTTTCTCATTTCAAAATTTCAAGTTCCTGGGAACGAGATTTTGATTGGCTCAGCATGAGTCAGCCGACCTGGACAATCAATCATGGGGAGAGGGAGTCAGAGTCTTACAGACTGCTCAAGCCCAGCGGTGGATATCAGGGGCTTTTCTTAGGGACGGGGGATTATAAACCATCAGCCACCCTAAGAGGTGTCTGTCTCCCACAGCTCCACCTGGTGATGAAAGACATTTGACTGAGTCATTTTTTTGTCCCCTCAAATCTGTTCTTCCTTCTGTCTTCTTTCTCTGTGTCCTGAGATTTCACTTAACTTACCATCAAGACAGAAAGCGTGGAGCCGACCTCAGCTCTCTCTCCCCCAAGCCCCACAGCTGCCTGGTCACTAGAAACTCCCACTTAGATGCCTGCCCAATTCATTGCATCTACAAGTCTCCCGTCCCTCAGCAATGCTCCCCTAACTGGTCTCCTTCCTCCAATCACCTTCTTGAACCCATCTTCCACCATGAGCAAGTCCACAAGATGAGGACGAAGATGTGTAGCTTCCAGAATGGCATGAGATGGACCCATCAAGATGGTACAGCAACCAATCAGAACACAAGCCATCAGTATAGGTATATTGGTGGTCACCAGTATTGATAATGTTACTGGAAAATGCCGCCAGGATGCCTCCTGAAACCAAATATGCAACTCTCCTAGGACCCAACACTTCCATTCCTAGGTATATACCCACAGAAACGAATGCATATGTTCACCAAAAGACATGTACAAAAGTGTTCATAGCATCTCTGTTCATGATAGCCCAAACTGGAACTCTCCATCAACAGGTGAATGGAGAAATACACTGCAGCATGTTCATGCAATAGTAAACTAGGAGCAAAACGAATAAATTACAAAGACACACAATAACATGGCTGAATGTTGCGTGAAAGAAGCCAGGCACACAAGAATCGTATGTACTGTGTGATTCAATGCATACAAAGTTCAAGAACAGGCAAAACTAATCCATGATTTTGATGAAAGTCAGAGTAGTGGTTTCCCCTGGGGAGTTAAGCGTTGACCAAAGAGCCTCTCTCCCAGGGAGCCTCTTCCAGCTGGTAGAAATATTCGGTAGCTTGACCAGAGTGTATGCAGATTTCAAAATTCACTGACCTGTACCCTTCAGAGCTGGTCACTTCATTATATGTATGCAATTCTTGAACTTCAATATGTAATATTTAAAAAATAATAAAGAATGTTTCTTCCCTGTTCCACTACCTTCAGTGGCTCCCATTGCCTTCAGGAGAAAGGCTGCTTTCTTTAACAAGGCAAAAGGGCTTTCACAACTTCTCTTTGCTATTCTCATCACATTCCCTCAATACCAAAATGCTCACGGATTTCCAAACAAGCTGTGATTATTGGTGTGTCTGTGTTTTCATGTGCTACTTCTGCTGTCTGGAGCCAATCTCTCCTTCCTACTCTGCCATCGAATTCTTCATCATTCTCAGTGCTCAATGCAACAGTCACCTCCTCCTTGAAGCCCTCCCTGATCCTCCCGGGAAGAAAAGTCACTCCTCCCTTGTGTGCTTACAGGTCTTTATGCACCAATATTCATTTCTTGTGGTTGCCTTAACAAATTGTCCCAAAATGGCTTAAAAGAAGAGATTTATTCTTTCATCATTCAAGAGGGCAGAAGTCTGAAATCAAGCAGGCCTATTCTAACCCTGAAGGCTAACGGGGATAATTGGTTCCCTGCCTTTCTGTTAGCATCTGGCATTCCTTGGAGTTCCTTGGCTTGTGTGTGTCAGTCTCTGCCGCCACATTTCAGGGCCTTCATCTCTGTGTCTCAGTCTGTGTATTCTTTTTTATCTCTTATAAAGACACTCTCATGGAATTTAGGGCCCAGCCTAATCCACTATACTCTGACCTCGATCTGTACCTTAAACATACATGCAATGACCCTATTTCCAAATAAATCACTTTGAGGTTCTGGATGGACATGAATTTGGGTGGGACATTATTCAACTCACCCACACCCCTTTTATTGCAGTTCCCGTTTGTGGTTATTGCGTGTCTGTCTCAGGTGACAGTCACCTCCCTGAGACTGAGGCTGGGCTATCATTTTTTTTTTTTTTTTTTAGGTTTGAGTTGGTATAGTGTGCTTCAGTCTGTAACCTCAGCCACTTGCATGGTGAGTGCCCTGCAGGCAGAAGCTTCGAGGAAATGTCTATTAAATACGCAATGAATGAATGGTCAGAGCTCACTTCTTTGTGGGTGTCTTCCTTTCAGCCCTTCTAATTGTGAATTCTTTTTACCCAATGGCCTGCCCATTTACTGAAATGCTTAACAAGTTCTCCTCTCGGCCAGAGTATGTGGGAAACAAGAGCAGAGGGAGAACGCAGTTGTTTTCATGGCATTCTGCTCCCTTTACTTTAGTTGGGTTCCAGAAAGCTTCAAAGCCAACAGCCAGAATGATTTAATGAGGTTCTGCCACTGAGGAGCATGCTGGGAAAGATCAGATCTGTGCTGTTCTGTGTGGGTGGAGGGGCCTGCTAGGAACATTTTCCAGGAAGCAGATGGAGGGCAGAAGCTGGGTGACTTTTTATGAGTGTTTGTTCCAGCTGTGGGTTGGCGACTTGGTTCCTAGAGCAGCTGGAACCAGGCAGCGAGGCCTCAGAATTCCAACCTGCTTTGCAACCTGTTTTGCAATTATCAAGAAATTACATGGCCTGCAATTTGGGTAATCCTTGCAAAGACAGAAGGTCCCCAGGAGCAGTGGCAGTCCCCTTAGCGTGCACCCAGGCTCACGGGCTTGAGAAATTAGCTGCATTCTAAGGACCTCAGCTCGCCCACATCCCAAGGTCTGCAGGTCCTGTCTGGGATTCTGCAGGGAGGCCCCACATGGGATCGCCAACCAGCCCTCTCTGTTCTACTGCAGTCTCCTCACTGATGCCAATTTCCTGTGCAAGGCCTGTCTCCTGGCACTCCCCAAGCTGAGCCATCCTCGACAGGTGGTGAGTTTTTTCAATATGCTCTCCTCCATGCCGAAATGGGGAGGTTTCTTCCTCTAGCCTCCTGTGTCCTCCAGGGACCCAGGTTCCATCCATCTTGTTGGGTCACCAGCATATGGCCCCTGCCTCCTGGTTGCTGGGGGAAAAGAGGAAGTGGCAGGAAGGCAATTTCTTTAGAGGAAGAAATGCAGAAGCTGCGTGGTTATTTACACTTCACGTTCTCAGGGTGTGGACTTGGTCACAGAGTCATATCTAGCTTGAAGGAAGTCTGTGGATGGGTAGCCAGGGGCCTGATTAAAACTCGGAGGGCTTGATGAGTAAAGAAAGATGAGGAGAAGGACACCAAGGGGCAATTAGCATCATCTACACAGACCCTACCCCAGACCCATGTCCAGCAGCAGTTTTTGTGCAGATGGAACACAGGGCAGCTTGCTGAATTACGATGAGAAACGCACACTGTGATCTTGAACTCACTTCTCTCTGGTTCTGGGAAAGGGGAGGAGGGCATCTGTGTCCTGTTCCTTTTTAGGAGTCACCAAAATAATGCTCGGAATTTGATTGGGACAGGTAATCTTGTGTACTATTGGAGGGTCACGATTTGCAACAAACTATACAATTTGGAAAGAGCTATTAAAGATTTAAATGTATAAATTATTTGATCTAGCAATTCAATTTCTAAGAATTTATTCTATGGCTGTGTTCCCATAAAAAGCAAAGATATATGTTTTTAAAGTGTTCATTGCAGCATTATTTATATATAATAGCAAAATGCTAAAAATAACCAGGGTCCATCAATAGGGGGCAGTTTGATAAATTATGGCATATCCACACAGTGGAATACTCTACAGCCACCAAAAAGAATAAACCATATCTGTGTGTACTGACATAGAATAATCTTCAAGATATACATATTTTTTGTTTAAAGAATCAGAAGAACAATAGAGCAAATAGTACATTTCCGTGGGTGTTTTGGGGCATGGGGGGAGAGGCAAGCATGTAGGGAGGCAAGCATGCATGATATTGTCACATCATTCAAGGAACTGGCAATGCTGGTAACTCCAGGAAGAGATACAGAGTCTAGAAGAGAAGGAAGAATTTCTTCCGCTATCTGCTCTTCTTTGCATGTGTTGCTTTTCGTAGCCTTCTGTATTCATCACTTTTTTTAATTTAAAAGGCTAGACACATAAATGAATAAGTAAGTAAGGGGGATTTAAAGACTTATGAAAGTGAAACCTTCTGTTTCAACAGTTCCCCTCCCTGCTGGGATTGACTTGAACCGTCACCTACTTACTGGTCTCCCACCAGAGCTGGTCCAGCCTGGCTAGAGGCCTCCTGGCCAGAACAGATCCTCAGCTCTGGAAACAATCGTGACTCTCCTGTTTACGAAACCTGAATTCAGCAGCCACCCAGCAGATACTTCCCAGATCCCTGGACCAGTGTCTTCTTTCCCAGCAACGATTTTACTGCTATGCGGTTGTAATTGCCGTGTTTACCGGGTCTCCACAGTCTAATTGGATCTGTTCTGTCCAGAAAACAGATTTTTCAAAGAATTGTCAGGACACAAAACACTCTCTACACTGTGGTTCCATACTTGTTAAAACAACAGTAAAACAAAATAAAAGAATACAAAACAACAGGAACAAAACACTAAAACAGGGATATTTGGGATTATATGTACCAAGTTGCTCCTGTGGCTTATTTTTAAGTGGGAGATGGTGTTTCCTATTTTCTTCCTTTTGATTATCTGTAGTTTTTGATTTTTCCAAAGCAAACACATAGCAAGAACGGGTAGCAGGAAAAACAAGGACATTTATTTTTTTTAATGAGATATAATTCACATACCATACAATTCACCCATTCAAAGTGTGTGATTCAACAGTTTTTAATATGTTCAGTGACATGTGCAGCTGGTGCCACAGTCAACTTTAGAACGTTTTCCTCACCTCACAAAGAAACCTCACCCTCTTAGCCGTCACTACCAATTTCCCTGTCACCCTAGTCAACCGCAAATCGACTTTCTGTCGCTATGGATTTGCCTATTCTGGACATTGCATATTGATGGACGTGTACGCTATATGGCCTTTTGTGTCTGTCTGGCTTCTTTCACTTCGCGAAACGTTTTCTGGTTTCATCCATGTCATGGCCTGAATCAGGACTTCATTTCCTTTTTGTTGCCATGCAATATTCCATTAAATATTCACTAATTTCTTTAAATCTCAAAATTTTAAAAGTGAAAGTGAAAATAATTCAATAATGCATTTGCCCAGCACCTATCAGCTTCCATAAAGAGCGCATAACTGTTTCCCCAAATTCTCTCTCTACTTGTAGGGGTTACCAGCTCATCAGGACATCCCACCCCCCGTTCTCTCCTCCCTGTGAGGTTTTCAGACGTGGCAGCTCACATTTCACCTTTGGCTGTGGCTTCTAGTCTAGTTCTCCAAGTAACACGCTGGACCTCAAGACTCAGAACATTAATGAAAACTCTAGGCAAAACATACCCTGTCTCAGCTGAACTGTGGGCATCTTGAAAATAAAAACCAATTCTGATTCATCTCTATAGCGTATACCTGGTACACACTAGGTCAGTTAATATTTGAAGAATGAATGAATTAATTAATTAATGACTTTGTTTTGCCAACTAGAAACACCTAGAAGGCAGAGCCTTGACTTTGCTCATCTCCATAATCCCAGTGTCCTGCACATAGTAGGTGTTCAATTAATTCTACTGTACAACTTGGCCATAAATCATGATCATTTTTTTAAAGAGCTTTGAACTTTTTCCCTCTTAACTTGAATTTTTTTTTTTTTTGCTAAAACCCTTCACTTTTTAAAGGATAACATGGTAATACAAGCCAACCCTGGACTATCTGTTTAATCCTCCTTCCCTAAATATTAGCTCAGTGGGAAAAGGAGCCTAACCTCTCTGTATATTTTTCTCTGTGTATACTTTTGGTCAAACGGCTAGAAAAACCAGGACTAAACCAAGATGCTTAGAGATTCTGAGAAAAGATGGGGAGAAACTGCCTGCCAGAGAAAGGAAGAGGGGGTGTCAGGAGGGCAAGAACAGATGTGACATATCTCTTCTAGAAGGGCTCTGAGGATTTGCCTGTTTTACATGTGAGCAAGTCTCAATGACAAGCCACTTGCACCTCCGTGACCCCGAGGGGAGGACAGTTTCCAGCTGGGGCAGCTGCTCGGACTGACCTTAGCCAGGATGGGGGCACCTTTCACAGACCCAAAAACCTCTAGGAGACCCCTTCATTCTGGATCCTGCTCCAAAGGACACATGGGGCTGGATTGGATTGATGGTTGCACGACTTGGCCGATTTTCTAAAGGTTAATGAATTGTCCACTCAAGCTAGGTGGATTTTATGGTATGTAAATTATACTTCAATTAAGCTGTTAAAAAATAAAACATGGTTATTGGAAAAATTATATCTTCCTACCTATATACACACATATATATGTGAGTATGGATAGATATACACACATACATATGTGTATGTTACATAGATACACATTTACAGATACATATCTACATATGCACATACATTTATGCAGACAGACATGTGCATATCTTTATATACATATGCACACATACACATATGATTACATATATACACACATATGTGCATATATAATTTAATTCATAAAGAATGAAGGCCCTTTCCAATGGGCAGAGTCCCAGGCTGAGAGACAAGAGACCTGATTTAGACCTGGCACTGCCAATTATGGGCAGAGTGACCCTGAGCACGTCCCTCTCTCTGTCTGGACCACATCTGTCAATCTCTCCCTTTTCTCGCTAGAATCGTTTCTCAGCACAGCAGCCAGAGTGACCCTTTATAAACGTCAGTCCTCTCGTCCAACCCTCCAACAGTTTCTGTGTCTGTCAGAGTAGAAGCCACAGTTCTTAGATGATCTTTACAAATCCTTACAGAGCCCTAGTGCAGCGTTGCCCAGTAGAACTTTCTGCAATGATGGAATGTTCTAGATCTGCTCTCTTCAATATGGTAGCCACCAACCATGTGTGGCTATTGAGCTCTTGAAATTTGGCTAGTGTGGTTGAGGAGCTGATTTCTACCTTAATTTTATTTTAATTAATGTAAGTGTCAGGAACCACATGGACCAATGGCTCCCGAATTGCCTAGCACAGCCCTAGACAACTCCTCAACCTCAGTTGCTTCTCTGACCTTACTCCCTTACTTTCCCCCTCATTCTCTCTGCTCCAGCCACACTGGACCCCTTGCTGCTTTTCCACCTCTCCAGGCATAGTACTGCCCCAGGGTCTTGGCATCAGCTATTCCCCCTGTTCAATTTCCTTGTTAATTGTGTTTTCCACTTATTGTCTCTCTCCTCCTTCTGGAATGTTAGCTCCATGAAAAGAGGGACCTCTGCCTGTTTTGTACGTTCATTTTCCCCAAGCTTCTAGAACAGTGTTTGGCATATAGCAGGTACTCAGCAAATGTTTGTTGAATAAAAAAATTGAACAATGCCTCATACTCTGGTTTTCCCTGTGGAGAAGGATGGTCTGATCACTTACGTGTCATGTCCAATCTCACCATGCTCTTTCTGGCTCACAGGATCTCGATTCCCTAACTCTCCCACGTCCAAGCAGATGGAAAGCTTTGGACTGAAAGAGCAAGCCACCCATTCCGAAGCGTCCTGGCTTTATGTGCTCACCCAATTTCGAAGTTGATCCAGATGTAATAGGCTGGCCAGAGGGAGGGGCACAGCCTGCAGAGGTTACCCCCACTTTGGTGGCTGTCTCCCTGCAAACCCCCTCTCCCTAACCTTTCCCCTCGCCCATACTTCCTGGACTCTGCTGCCCTTCTGCACTGAGTGGAGAAGCTGGGGTGGTGAATGAGAGTTATTGCAGAATCTTCCAGCTCTTCGCTCCCCACCCACCTTCCACTTGTCTAGGAGAGAAGGCTGGCTCTTTAGTAGGAAGCTATGGGGTTCCATTCCCAGAAACATACACAGCAGAGGGGAGCAAGAATTCATTTCTCCACCTGGACCAACCCCATCATTGCATGCGTTTCCTGGTCTATAGGTTGGTCTAGTTTTTCCTTTGAAACTCTCTGTGAATCGGAATGCTCCCAAAATATAGATACAGCCTAGACTTTGTTCCTCTAGAAATTCTGTTTTGCTTTCCTATGCTTCGGAGCACTTTGTCCACGTAACAATACCCAGATCTCCTGAGATATGAGGAAGGCTATTTGCTTCCTGGCGGATCGATCCCCTTATCCCACTCACTGCAGCTCCGACAACTATTTATAAATGCCAGGCCCCTCGACTCGCTCGAGCAGCACTTTCGTCTTATAGCCAAACTAAATCTGTAAATGGTGGAGAGGCATTTAGATTTCTCTTCTGCCCAGCTGACAGTAGGTTTACAGTTTATAATCTGGCCTTTGTAAAAGCATTTGTCAGCCTGGATATTTCATTTTAAGCCCGACCACCCATGCAGAGGGACAGGCAGGAAGCGGCCCTTCACTTGCACCCACGGTCAACTTGGAGGTTGGCTGCAGAATCACAGAATTCAGTCACATAGGGGGACTTTTTTGGCATTATCTCCTTCGCATCTCGGCAGCGAAAGCAGCCCTTGTTTATACTAAGCGATTCCTGAATGCTAAATTTGGAAATTCTACGTATTCCTCTAATCCACCAGGCCCCGAGCAGGATGGGGCCTCCTCTAAGAAGCTTCTCCACTCCCCAGGGTTCCTCGTTCCTTGAGTCTCGGGTTGAACCTCCCAGCATGACAGGGAAGGCCTTGAGAGCTTGGGGACCAGGCAGCCAGGGGCCCACGCCAGCACCCAAACTAGCACTTCTCCTGTCAGCCAAAGAGGCGCTCCGAGGCCGGTCGGCGGTTTTATTTTTAAGTGCCTGTGTCCACATGTATATAATATGGCTCCCTGTGGGCCAGCCCAGCCTGAGCTTTGGCAGGATCTCCGGGCTCTGGTCCATGGGAGTGGACCTGGGAGGAGGGGGAGGTCTGTGCAAAGGGAGCGTTAATTGATAAGGAATCTCGGTAGCCCAAGCGAGCACGATAGCAAGGAAGGAATGTACTATAATAAATAACACTCGCGTTTTATCTACGCTGCTTGAAGACATTTTCGAGGGAGGAAATAACACCGTTTCGGGTGACAGATAAAGGAGATAGAGTCAATGATGGTTCATTTGCAGAGCACACTCCTCTCCTCTCCCAAAATCTTTCACCTGAGTGAAAATGTTGGAATTTGGTTTTGTGCCTTCCTGAGGCCGTTGCAACATCCCGTCACATACCAGCTGCCTCCCAGAGGTTGCACCCACCCTCCTTGCTGCCAGGCCCTTCCCCATCATAGCTCACACCACTAGTGGTCTGAACTCTACACATTACCGCCTTCAGGGACTTGAGGGTGATCTGGCTGATGGGGACATGGATGCGGAAAGCCAAGGCGGAACTCCAAGGAGCTTCCTAACTCCCTGCCTTCACATTTCTTCTTGCTCTGGACCTGGGCTACTTTTTTGCCCCCCACAAACTGGGTACCTCCCAGGCTCCTGGATGTCCCCAGGGACAGAAGGGAGAAATCACTGATGTGTTTGGAGCATGGGCCATGTGCCAGAGGCTCACCAATGTCGGGTCACTTTATCCTGTTTCGCGTTGGGGTCTGCCAAGCAGAGCCTGAGACAAGGATTCTCACACAAGTAGATGACATCGGAGGCAATCCCAGGACACACCAGTAGAGGAGGGAGAACGTGGAAGGAAGGAAAGCAGCCGGTGCAGGGCACTTTGTCAAGCAAGTCACACTGAAGGCCACCAGAGTGTAATCCCTCTGGGGAGCTCCACAGAACAGTGTGGAACATGCGCCCCAGAGTTTTCCACCCTAAAGGGGGACAGGGAGGAGGGGGAGTTACCCAGTAACTCACTAATTCCTGCTGTCCTTGGCTGGGGGACACTGGCTGGGGGACATTATTTCCCTGACACTGCTGGCCCACTGTATGCATGAATAGAGCCAGTCTTACAGCTGGACTAGGCCTTTGGACAAAGAAACACAGGGGTGGGCAGTTGGAAGCCAGACTGGCATTTGTTAAAATATCAAGAGGGGGTACAGAGAGCCTCCAATCAGTCAAATAGAAAGGAATGGAGATGGAACCCACACCTATGGGGTCTTACGTTCTCAACTGTCATCCCAGTGCCTCACCTAACAGACACGAAACCTGGTTTGTTTGGCATACAGCCCTCCCTCCAAAGCAGGCTTTGGTTTCTGTGCATGCCTTATCAACTCAAATAAATGTCCATGAAATCTCTTGGTTTCTTATAAGGGACACAGATTTTATTTGGATAGGTTTCACACATGCCCTGTTGCAAATGCTCTAACCCCAGAGCCTAATGCTAGCCTTACAGTGGCTATAAGGCAATTCTGTTGGGAATATCCAAGCTATATTCAGATTCAATAGAAGTTTATGTCCCAACATATTTGACCCTCTAACAAGTTAAGTCTCTAATATATAGGAGAGTAGTGGAGACTAGTTTTTGCGAATAACTGCATGAATATTGGGTTGGGCTGAGCACTTACTCGTGAAGGTGTGTATAGAATAGGTCCAAATCTCCTAGAATAGTAATGACCTTACATACTCTCTTCCCTAAGAATTGACAATGTAACCTAGAATAGAGATAGAATCCATTAATGTCACCAATAATGATATTAGAAATCTGAGGGTAAGGGTACTTGTAGAGAGGTGGATACAAAAATGGTTTAAACTCACTTATCTCTTGGAATAGGATGGCATTATACTACCATTTGCCTTTACAGATATTTACAGATTATTGTACATTTTCAAACCTTATAACATTCCTCTTAATCAGAAGATTAATTTAGTTCATAGCATAAATTATAATCCTCATACTTTTTTGATGCTAAAAAAGAGATGCTTACACCCCCAAGGTCATTTGCTAATAATGTCCATATAGACCAACACACTGATTTTGCTCAATGTCACATACAGCTGGCATGTAACCTAGAGATATTTATGTAGTGGCTTCTCAAAATTTTAATTTAACATAAATTCTTCCTATGAAGACTTATGTAGAATTTCAATATGTGAAACAGATCAACATAAAGCTGTTTTGATAGAAATTGGGGAAAGAGTTCTGGTTGAAACCTCTATCCCCTTGGCCCGCACCCCACCTAATGGTATTTGCTCATGCACCCCAAGGGCTAAATAAAACAGCATGAAAACCACAAGACCAAATTTTACACCTGATGTGAGAAAAGTAAGGCCAAGTGATGTTAAGTCATTTGGGTAACATAACAGAGCAGGTCTGAAGGCAGACCCAAATCAGAACTCAGCTCTCTTAGCTCTGGACTGCCCCTTCTAGAGCTATAGATAAACCAGGAGACTCAGAAGAGACTCCAGAAGGCTCACGCCTTAGCAGTAGGGCTACAGGGGGCCTTAGAATAAAGGCTCCTTTAGACCTTCCCTAACAAAGATTAAAAACAAGCCTCAGAAGGATCAAACTGATTTTCAAGTAACTTAACCTCCTGCCAAAATAATTTCAACTCTGTTTAGCAGAAGACAACCAAGTCCAACAACTCAATAACAAGCATTTGTAATGCTTGGCGTCCAACCAAAAATTACTAGATGTGAAAAGCAGTAAAATGTGACCTATAACCAGGGATGAAAATCAGTCAAAAGAAACAGCCAAAAATGACAGTAATGTTAGAATCAGCATGGAAGGACTTTAAAGAGCTTTTATAGAATGCTCAAGGATTTAAAGGAAAACATGAACATAATGGAGAAAGAATTGGAAGATATAAAAAAGAACCAAAGGAAATGTTTAGAGCTGAAAATACTATAGTCGTATCTGAAAATAGAATTTCACTGAGTGGACTTTACAGAAAATTAATCATTACAGAAGAAGAGATCAGTGAACTTATAGGCACAGCAGTGTAAACCACAGAAACCAAAACACAGTTTCATGGGACAATGTCAAACAACCTAATATGCATCTAATTAAAGTCCCAGAAGGAGGGGATAGAAGAAAGAGAAAGGAGTGGGAAAATATTTGAAGAAACAATGGTCAAAATTTTTTCAAACTTGATGAAACTCTAAACCTACTGATCCAAGAGGATCAATGAATCTCAAGCAGGAGAAACAGAAAGAAAACCACACCAAGGTACATCATGATGAAATTGCTGAAAAACAGGGATAAAGAGTAAAATTTAAAAACCAGAGGGAAAAAGGCACATTGAACTCAGAGGAATAAACATAAGAATACTCATAGACTTCTCAACAGAAAAGGTAGCCATCATGGCTGCAGGAAGCTCATCAATAAGGAAACCCAGCTGGATTAGGAAGCCATGGTGAAGCTTCCAACTGGAAAACCATGCCTCACTTGCAATGATCTATGCCAGGAAAGTGTGTGCCTCACATGCTGCCTCTCTATTCATGAGATTCACTTCTGTGGTAGATTGGATGAGTGTTCAACAGATAGTCACTCCCTCCCCAACCCCAACCTCCATAGAAGGAATGCATTTCTCCACCGCTTACCTTAAAATTGGCCCCAGGGCTTGCTTTGGCTAAGATATTAAGCAGACATCACACTAGCAAAGACTTGACATGAGCTTACACAGTCGGGTTTTCTGTCTTGCAGTCCTTTCTTTGACCATGAGAACAACATGCCCTGGCTAGCCCAACCCATAGCTCAGAGACCAGCACAGCTGAGTCCACCCTAGATCAGCCAAACCTCAGCAGATGCATGAGCAAGAAATAAATCATTATCCTTGCATGTCACTGTATAGCCCTCTTTTCTTTAAAATCCATTCTGAAATACGTTTGCATGTTCTTTCTGTTGTCCAAATGTGTAGTCTAAAGCAAACCGCTTAACCACTCTGGGTCTTAGTTTTCCTCTTCTGTAAAATAGGACATCAGATTGAATCAGTGGGCTCCAATATCTTCACCACAGAGACCTCTTTTATCATTTTTCCACTCAAAGCACATTTGGAAAGGGTCTATCTTACACGAAAAAACTTTGTTAAATTATAATGGATTAATACAAATAAGAAAAATCAAATAAAAGCATATATAACTAGGAGTGAAATGGGCTCAAACCCATTGGGAGATGTTTAATTCTCATAGGCAAGAAAATATATAGTTCCCATGGGATCTTGTAAACTAATGAGTCCAAGGACCCTTCCAGACCACCTCCCAAGGATCTGTGTTGGGAATTCTCTCAGACATTTATGTCTACAAGTTCCATGCAGCCTAACTGGGTTTGGAGAGAGGTTCCTGCTTTCTCCAGAAGCAGAGAGAAGCTCTTAGCAGGAAGAAAGACGAATTTTCATCACCTCTCTCCGCCTCTTGGGATTCGGCTTATAGTCACTTTCCTAAAATGTTGTCCATTATCTATACTCTGGCCCTTCAACTCTCAGGCCAACCTCTTGTCCATGAATTTGAGTTTTCTTTGTTGTCATTAGTTTGGTTTTAAATTTTTGGCCTCCCACTCTTCCCTGCCCCTTACTTTCTGCCCAATATTTTGATCCACTGCCTCCATATAACAGCTGTCTCAGTGTGGGTCCCCTGAAGGCAGACCCTGAGACAAGAACTTGAATGCACATAGTTTATTTGGGAAGTGACCTGTGGAAGCACAAATGAGTACGTGGGGCATGAGGGAAGGGAGACAAACCAATAAAAGGTACATTGATGAGAGGGCTACCACGGAATATAATAGGATTCGGTACCACAGGGATGTGCTGATGAACCATGCAGAAGGCATTTCAAAGTTGTCCGATTGAAGGATGGGGAACCTGGAGTATTTACCCAGTAAATCCCACCCCTCATGGAATAAGGGTTACTTCTGGAGGCATTCAATCACAGCACTGGAGAAAGCTGTTAGGCAGAGGTGAGAAGAGGTGCAGAGGCTGTGATGAGAAGCAGTCAGGCTACCTGGGAACTGCCCAGCTCAGCTGGAGGTAGACTTCAAGATGAGCTACGCAAGGTGGTGTCAACAGCGCCTGCTGCAAAGTAATAATCACAACCAGCTGTTGACATATGCCAGATACTGTGCTATGCTCTTTACAGGCATCATGTTAGTGACCTTCTCACTCATGCTGTATACTAGGTATTACTGTTCCTCCCATTTCATAGATGAAGAAAGTAAGGCTTGGAGAGGTTATGCATCTTTCCCAGAGTCACCTAACTTGTAACTGACATAACCAGGACTTGGACCCAAGCCTGACTCCAGCCTTGTGAGTACCAGGCCATCCTGCTTCCTTTTGGCCATAAGTCTGAAGGCTCTGTCAGCTTTGACCTCTGACCTCTGGCACATCTCAGCTTCATTTAAAGCATCACCTACTCCCCTCTCAGTCCCACTATCCACCTTTGGTACTTTTGGCTCATAATGGGATGCTCCCCACTTTAATCCCAGAGCCATGGAGAATTCCAAGGACTGCTACCCACGGGCCCTGCTCTGATAGATGTACCCAGGCCTGCTATTGCTCACGGAGGCCTTGCAGATGTGTGCAATTAGAGGGCAGGGGAGGGCCCGCATCCGAAAACATAATTCTGCAAAGGATGCCACAAGGGCTTTGTCAAGAATACCAGCCTCGTGTGATCGGTGCCCGGGGAACAGGGAGGGCAACCATCATGTCTCCTGGGACAACACTAAACCCTCCTCTGACTGCATTTAAGAAGAGGTTTGCAAGAAGAACAAAGAGTTAGCGGGCTCGATGACCCGCACAATCCTGGCTTGGTTGGTTTGGGTAATTCCAGGACAGACAATGATTAAACTGCTTATGGTTTTGGCTTTGAACCCACAGAGCTCAAGGCAAAAGGGGAATGATCTAAGAGCCAGGCCCGTGTGGAACTTTCGAAAGCGGATCTGAAGGCTGTGGCAAAGCCCACCCATCCCCAAAGCCATCAGTCCTCACTGTCCCGGGGTGCCTCATGCCTGAGTGACACTGTGGGAGCAGGGACTCAGGAGTCAGAGAGACCTGGGTTCAAGTCCCGCTCCTGTCATCAATTCGCTGATTTCCTAAGGTCTCCATAACAAAGTACCCGAAATTGCATGGCTTGAAAGAACAGACATCTATTCCCTCACAGTCCTGGCGTACACAAACTCAAAATCAAGGTGTCAGTAGGGCTCCACTCGTTCCAAAGGCTCTGGGGAGGAATCCTTCCTTGCCTCTTCCAGGTTCCAGTGTTGCCAGCAATCCTGGGCATTCCTTGGCTTGCAGCGGATGAACTAAATTCTGCCTCCACCTTCATGTGCCTATCTCGTCTCCATGTCCAAATCTCCCTTTTCTTATAAGGACACCAGTCATTGGATTACAGCCCACCCAAATTCAGTATGACCTCATCCCAACTTAATTCCATCTGCTAACACCCTATTTCCACACAAAAGCACATTCACAGATTCCAGGAGATTAGGACTTGAACATATCTTTTGGGAAGACACAATTTCACCACAAGTGACTTGCCCTAGTTCTCGTAACTTCTATAGACGAAGGCTATTTAAACTGTGTTCAAAGGACCAATGCTGGTCTGCTTAGAAACTTTTATAGCAATTTGATGTGGTTGGGATGTCCAATGTTCCCCCCAAAATCTATATTATTTTAAATTTTGAAGTCATGATGGCGAGAGCCACAGCCCTATTATGCATTCCTAAATTCTAAATTCTCAGCTCTCACTGCTGCCAAGCCGCTGGTGAGTTTGATGTACAGTACCAGGGCTGGTGTTTGCTGTTCAATGAAATGAGTCCACTGAATGGGTTAACACAGAGCTCTGTGGGGGGGGCGCGCACACACACACACACACACACACACACACACACACACACTGTCTTCTCCTACTAGAGCTGACCCTGGTCTAAGCTGACCTTTATCCTGAGCCCCTCCTCCCCCTTTTGCACTGGGAAGCCTCACAGTCATGCCCTTTGCCTCCTCAACCAGCAATAATCCTTCAGAGTTCTGCACCCTGGTCATCATCTTACCTGTGGAAAATAATTCAGTCTGGCCAGGGACCTTCACCATCAAGAAACGTTAGTGACTAGTTCTTTAGTGAGCGGGCTATGACTACTTCTTATGATAGATTTTACGCTCCAAATTTTGCATCAAGAAGTATCCCATTGATGAACAGAAATTAAACAGCTCTTCAAAGAGAAAGCTGCTTCCTGTACCATCATCCCATTTTAATTACACAATAACTCAGATAATAACTTAACACATGTTCATGTGATGGTCAGAGAAAGACCCCTCCCCACCGGCCGCCTCATGAAAGACAGCAAGGAAAAACAACCTCAGTGAAGAAGGAGATGACCTAACAGCTAGAAGGTTGGCTGGCCACCACCCAGGTGCCAAAACAGACGGAACTCAGTGGGTCAGTACAAGACAGTTCCTTAATCACAGCACAGCAAACAATAAATGTGTCATTTTCCCTGAGCCAAGTCCCAGTGAATGATGTACTGAGCCCAAGTGGGGGCTATGCCTGCTGTGTGCTGTACCGCAGCAGAGAGACCCAGGACCAAGGGCTCAGCACCCTTTATAACAAGCAATAATCAAAGTGAGGTCACCTTGATCTTCTCAACTATCTACATGACCAGCCACAGAAATGGCTCCGTATCAGTGGATGATGCCAGGACAGGTGAGCATCTTGGCCTAATGCTCAATAAGGATACTCAGTGAGCCTGGTGGACTGGTCCTTCCAACAGAGCCACCCCGCAGCTTAAAGAATAAAATTTGACATCTACAACTGCAGCTCCCTGGATGGGCCTCTCTCTTGAATTATACTAAATAGTCTCATGCCTGCCTTTAGACTTTTACTACGTTAATATGTATTAATGTCTATTCATAATATATAGTTGAGTTTGACATGACTCTCAACTTCATATAAATAGTATCATACTGAGTGTCTCCTTCTGCTTTGGTTCTTTTCACTCAATACTACATTATGGAAACTCACCTGTGTTGACGGGTGCAGCTAAAATTCATTCACTCTTTACTGCTACGCAATATCCTACTATGTGAATATATGACGCTTTACTTTTCCTCCTGTGAGGGGCACGTAGGTTGTGACCCTTTGTTTGCTACTAAAAATCGTCCTACTAGAAACATCCTTGAACTAGTTTCTTTGTACACATTTGGGGGACTTTGTCTCGGAAGCGGTTCTCAAAGTGGAGTCCTCAAACCAGCCGCAGCAGCTTCACCTGACATCTTATTAGAAATGCAAATTCTTTGCTCCCCATCTCTCCACCAAGATCCACTCAATCAGCACAGGAATGAACGGGAGCAAGTGGAGGAAGGGTGAGTGGATGAACCACCTCAGGCCACAAGAATCTCCTAAGTGAGCAGCGGGAAGAAGACATCAACAGAACGTCACAAAGATAGCTAACCCAACTGAAAAAGGGGCAAATGATCTGAGTAGACATGTCTTCAGAAAAGATATACAAATAGCCAAGAAGAACATAAAAAGATGCTCAGTATTATTACTCACTAGGGCAAAGCAAATCAAAACCACAATGAGGGAACACTTGATACCCGCTAGAATGGCCATAATCAAAAAGACAGATAATAACAAGTATTGGAGGAGATGGGGAAAAATGGGAACCCTCACATACTCCTGATGAGAATGTAATGTTACCCTATCACCCAGCAATTCTACTCTTAAGCATACACACCCAAGAGAAATGAAAACATGTTCACACAAACTCTTGTTCACAAATGTTCATAAGCAGCCTTATTTATAACAGCCACAAGACGGAAACAACCCAACTGTCCATTAACAGCTGAATGGATAAACCAAATGGGGTCTATGCACACAATAGAATATTATTCAGTCATAAAAAGGAATGACGTTCTGACACAAGCTACAATGTAGGTGAACCTTGAAGAAATCATCTGCATGAAATAAGCCTACCACAAAAGATGACAGGGTGTATGATTCCATTATATGGAATGTTCAGAATAGCAAATCCATGGAGACAGAAAATAGATCAGTGGTTACCCAGGAAAGGGAGGAAAGGGGAAGGGGGAGTGACAGTTAACGGGTATGGAGTTTCTTTTTGAGGTGATGAAAATATTCTAAAATTAATTGTGGTGATAGCTGCAGAATTTTGTGAATATGCTAAAAACCATTGAAGTATACACTTTAATTGAATGAATTATATGATATGTGAATTGATACCTTAATAAAGAACACACATGGCAATCACATTGGAAATGTTCATGAACCCTTCTCTGTTTTTGAGCAGCCTAGAGAAAAAGTACGGGACACAATCCCTGAGTCAGACACACCTGGGTCCGAATCCCCTCCACCATGGATGAGTCATATCAACCTAGATGAGTATCTGCTTCTCCACTCTTTACTTTTCCTCCTTTGCAAAATAAGAGCTAACAATGCCTAGCTCCAACAGCTGCTGGGAGGGTGAATGACATCAAGTGTGGGCGCTGACCACAGGGCTTTAGCACATGCTGGGGCTGCCTCAGTGTCATCAGATAACTCCTGATGTTACCAGTCACGGGCAAGGACCACTCAGGACCCAGCAAAAGCTGCACCCAGGGGGTTATCACCTGTAAAGTCCAGAGTTGGGATGGAGGGAGTGTCAAACCCTGGCCATAAGGTGTTTATGAGCTTGAAAGAAGTTCCAGTCCCTAGGAACATGTTTGTTCCTGGCACAGAGATTGACAACACTCCTCAAATCAGACAGAGTGAGAGAGATCCTTCTATGCTCAAGGACAACCATGAAGAAAAATGACAAAAGACAGGGGCCATTTCCCTCCAACTTCAAAAGGCCGAATCTGAGACGGGCCTGGTGTTACCGGGGTCTCTCACCCAACCCCCACCTCAGCTTAGAGAAAAAAAAAAAAAAAAAAAAAAAAAGCCTTGGACAGGATCCATCTTTAACTCACTTGCTGTGTCTGAGGCCCAGACACACGCTGTTTAGACAGCCTGTTTCGGTGGGTGGTCAGGCCGGGAGACCCGCGTGCAGAGTTTATAGAAGGTCCTGGCACAAATGAACTGTTGACGACCAATTGGAAGGGCTCAGTGAAATCACAACATGTAAAATATGAAAAGGGGGCCCTTTGCCATGTGGGGGGGTGGGGGTGGGGAGAAAAAAGGAAAGAAAGCCCCATTTGGAAAGAATTCAAGCAACCACAATAAGGCCACGCACAGAAGTCTCGCCGTCAGACACATGCACCCTCTGCAAAAATCGGCCCCACTTCCCTCCCCACCAACACACACGGCCTGTTTTTTTTGTGTGCGTGTTTTTTTTTTAAGTTTCATAGATTTAAATAGTTTTTCTGCATCAAATACAAGAAACAGACCGACATTTTCTCATCCCCTGTTATGTGGAAGGCTAATATTTGGCCTTTTACGCTCCATTGGAGACCATTTCTGGGAGAACAGGCCCTTTTCCAGGTTGGTGGCCTGCCCGCCCGAGGGGCCACCCGCACCCACCTTGACGACCAGGGCAGGTCTGATTGGGGAGGGGTCGCCCTTCTGCTGGTTTGGGCACAAAGGGGTTGGTTAGGGGATAGTGGAGCTGGTTTCCCCAGCCCATCAAACTGAAAAAGTCATCCTGCAGCATCAGCGTTGTTGGAAAGATGTGGGAAGGTCCTCTTTGTGGACACCAGGGCCCAGCAACAGTTAAGGCCATGAGAGTCAGTGAAGAGTACATTCTAGAATTTGCCCACAGTAGCTTCAGCATCCTTTTGTTTTCAGAAATAGAGCATTACAATGGATCAGAAGACTCCGGAGCTCCCTCCCCAGAGTCCCACTAACGTGTCATTGCCAGGAGTTCTTTCGGGTTTTTTTCTTCTTCGCATGCATCCAAGAATAAGCCGTAGCTTTATTTTGTATTTTACGGAAGGGTTTAAAAGCGTCGTATTGGCACTTCCTTTTAAAATTTAGTTTGCTCTCAAAGTCTGTGTGCAGAGTTTGTGGATGTGGACACGAAGCGTTGTGTGGAGGAAATGTCCGCATTCTCTGCAATGACCAGGGTACATGCCCACGCATTCTCCCGCAAGGCAGGGGGTGGCCCGTTGTGACTGTAGATTCGTGCTGTGAACATTCTCCCAGGCACACCCATATATATAAAACGCGCATGTGCAACAATTTCTCCAGGATGGAAAGTGCATCACGGGCCTATTTGTCTTCAGTTTTACTAGCTGTTGCCAAACTGCCGTGTAAGGAGAGTGCTCTGAAGTCCATTGTTGTCACATAAACATACTTCCCGTTGCTCAATATCCTGATGAAATTAGGTGTTGTTGTCACACTTCTAAGTTTTGTCAATACAATGAGTCTGAAAAGTTATCTGATTGTTGTTTAAATTATCATTTTCCCAGTTAGGGATGAGAACACATACCGTTTCAGTGATACATTAACATTTGTTTTCATCTTCTGTGAATTGCCTGTTCATATCCTTGCATACTTTTCTGTTAGGTTGTCTTCTACCATTTATTTATTTGTTTAAAAATATTTTACAAACTTGGATAATTACACTACTGACAAACCTGAGTGCCTAAGGTGCTTTCAGCGCTATCCTAAGCACATTTGCAACAGTCATCTGCTATACAACCCTAGTAATTTACAGATAAGAAAATAGGGGGAAGACGGCTGGCGTGAGTGAGTGCATACAAGTGCTGTGATGTAACTCAAGGGCAGGAAGGAGGCTGGCCGAGGTCATTTCAGATGCTAACATCTTCCAGTCTGTGGTGTCCCCCCTGCCCATTTGGTTTATGGTGTATTTGTTAAGGACAAGAGGATTTGGGGTTTTAATTTTAATGTAGTCGGATTTACCAATCTCTTTTAAGGTCTGTGATTATTCGTGTGTTGTTTAAGAAAGCTGTCCTGCCTCCAATGCCAGGAAGATATTCTCCTATAATTTCCTCTTGCAGTTTTAATTTTGACACGCATCTAATTTTGTTTCCATAGACATCTAATTTTATTTTATTTTATTGTATTTTGTTTTGTTTATTAGATAAACATCTACCCGGACTGTGGCACTGCACTAATCAATTATGGGTTGATCGGTGCAGCTGTCTGACAGACTGAAACTCCACATAGGCGCGCACGGGGTGGTGTGGGAGCTGCAGAAACAGTCATTAGAGGGTGTTTGGGTCACAAAAACATTGAGAACCCTTGATCTGCAACCAAAGTTTATTGCCTTTGAGATTACTTGGAGGAGAGAAGGTGACAACTGCACAAAATTCTTTAGGTCTCCTTTGGCCCTATGTAGAGACTAATCTGATACCCCACTTGGTGCCCGCCCCATCTCTGCAGGATGCCCCGGTTAAAATGCTCGCAGGCACACAGCTCCGCTGGGAAACCAGTCTTTGCTGAGTCCTGCTGTGTTACTTTCATTTAATCCCCTCATCTCTGCGTGTCTTTGAAGTTTGTAGTATCTACATTTACAGATGCTGCTTTTACAGATGAGACCCTGGGGCTCAGGAGATGACAAGCCAGGATTCATAGGTGAAGTGGATTCCAACACAAGGGCTCATTCTTGGTCCCAGAATTTACCAACGAGTGCGCTGTCTGCTCTGGTGGCATGCCAAATGATTGAAGAGGTACACAGAGAGCACCTGTTTGTTTCCTCGCCACCTCCCCCCGTCCCGCCCCAGCAGTTGGTACCCACTCCCTGTGTTCCTTACATCCTGTAGGCCAGGTAGGATCTTTCCCACGGAACATATGTCCCATACTATACCTGGCGCAGCATCTACACAGAGGAGCAGTTTGTTGAATGCACCCACGGGGGAGTGGAGGTGAGAGGTAGGGGAAGTTTCCCCAGCTCTCTTAGTCACAGTGAGTTAGAGACTTGAGGCTTGGCCCTCTTCCCCACAGACCCACCTGGGAGAGAACTTGCTACCCCTGCACCTTCCAGACCCGTTTCCCGCCTACAGACCCCTGCTGCTCTGGGATAGAAGCAAGGACATCTGTCTCATCACCTGTCACAGGAGGTGGTGAGACATGAGACTCTGCCAGGACACTGCCAGCTCTGAAGGACACTGCCTGCTCATCTTGCCGCCCCCGTATGACCGAGGAGCGCCAGTTCCAGGGTCCAAGGTCACATCCCGGCTGCATGACTTCTTGATTTTGAGTCTCACTTCCCTCCTTTGCAAAATGAGGATAATAAAGCACCAGCTCCTGGAGGCTTAGGTGAGTTATGCAGGCACGGCATCTCGTGCCTATTTAATGCTGGCTTTATTATTGCCATTTAGTCACCAAAAGACACTCTTAGCCTCAGCCTGGCCAGTAGCTCTCTAAATCAGAGTGGAGGAGGAGAGGGGACAGAAAGGAAGAAGCTGTTTTGAAGCCTGTGAGAAAGTGGCTCTAGGATCTCCAGTCTTCATTTCAAATGCCGATTGTAAGTACTCATAGGGGCTGGCAAGGAAAAATATGAACCCCCAAGAGGGTCATGACCTCAGAATATGTTTTTAAATACGCAGAGGAAATTCCCAATTTGATGCTGCTGGGTGGGTAATGTTCTTTTTTCCCTCCTCACCAAAATCTGGTGCATGACCTTCAGCCAAAAAACAATGGTACCTTGATACTCTGCTTTTAACATTAGGAAAGGGTCCCAACTGGTATTGGTTGTTATGGATGAGATGGTCGCCATGTGAATGTGGTCCTGCCACTATAAATCAAGCCAGATGCACCTTTTGTTTAGAGAAGAACTACAGAGCCGGCTTAGGGGAGAGAAAGATGGGGGGGGGGGGGAGACAGAGGAGGGAGAATGAGAGGCAGAGGGAGAGGGAGAGAGAGAAAAGAGAGGAAAAGGGAGAGGGAGTAGCTAAGCATATCGCTAATTTCCAACTTTAAAGAGTGCTGCGCTTTTTTTCCTATCAAAAACATATGCCAGGTTAAGTGTCTAACTTATGAACAAAGTATAACCTGGGCCACCAGGCCTGGTGGTTGGTTTCCTAGACAACAAATCTGTCCTGACCACACTGTAGCTAAGCTGGTCACTTAATCAGGTCCCCACATTATTTGTGCTGCTTTCATCAACAAAACTTTTTTTTTTTTATTTCAATCATTTTTATGGAAATTTTTTTCCAAAATGACTTGCACATTTCTCAGAGGGTTTGAGACATATTTTGAATTTCTCCGGATGCCTCAGACCACAGCTGTAAGTGTGGATCAGTAAGGCTGGCTTCCGGGGCTGCGCGCGCACTTTCTTGGAGGCTCCCTGGTTCATTTCACCAGGAGCACCCATCATGCACCCCAGCTGCCATGCGGGATTCTTAGGGAAACGAAACAGGCAAGATCCCTGCCCACAGGACACTGACATTCTCAAAGAGAAAGCCAGCAAGAAACAAGCACTAGCAAATCCGGTGCTAGTGCTGTTAGAAGCAGGTCTGTGCTACTGAGACAAGACAGATGGCGAGATCAGCCATGTTGCTGAGAGTTTCAGGGTATTTGCCTCCATACCAAATTGTCCCCATCTGCTATTCCCTTGATGACCATATTGATTATTTTTGATAATATTTTTTTCTCCTGCTGTTGTCATCCTTGAGTGGGAATGCCTGAGTAACCCAAATAAATGGCATCGAGTCCGGTCTACTGAAGTTCTCCCACTCACCCACGGGTCCTCACCCAAGGCTGTTGCCCTACTTCGCACACCAGGAGAATGCATTTGTTTACCTGATTGTCGATGTCTGTGCATCTTAGCAGCTGAAAGGTAAGAGGACTGCCAGAGGTGGGAATGGAGTCAGCAGTAAAAGGAGGAAGTTGGGCTTTTAACCTGGTGTGATGGCTCTGAAGCTTTTTAAATTTGCTTTTAGATACCTGGCTGAATTCTGGAGGAGGAGGTCCTGGCTCTTAGGGTGTGGCTCTAGTTCTGCTATATTCGGATTTATAGATGGGTTTTGCTGGATTCACCGAGAACCTTACTAGATGAATGGCGGTGGTAGAAGAATGCTGCTATGGTAAAAATAACATGGTCTCTGCAAATCTGTCCTGTCCTACTTGAACCACTGGCTGCCCAGGCCTCACCCCAAGGGGACAGGGCAGCACTGTGACCACAATCCTGAGGCCCCACTGTGTACTGGCCACTTTAGCTGGTCATCCCACTACAACTCTGAGGACCAATTTGTACTCTCTAGGGGAGCCCCTCGCCCCATGCCTGGAGCAAGGCAGCCTGGGCAGGGAGGCCAATCTGGGCTCCAGACCTCAGTCACGGTGTGACCTAGGGCAAGCGACGTCAGCTCTGTGTCCCCATCTCTAAATTGGGGATAAAAACAGCCTTTGCTTCAGAGGAACACTGAAAGAGGTGAATGAGTCAATCCACGTAAAAGACTGAAAACAGTGCTGGGGACATCATAAGTACCCAATAATTGTTACCTATCATTCTTACGATGAGCAGTCAGTTTGGGAGATGTTGTGAATTGGGCACTGAAAGTCCTGGCGTGCCTGCAGCTGACAATGCAGCACAATTCCTGGCACATATCAAGAAATAGCTCCACAGTGAACTGTTCTTTCATGGGTCTCACACTTTGCCGCACATTAGAATCAACACTGACCTTTAAAACTCCTGATGTCCCAGCCAAATAGACACCAATTAACCAGAACCTCAGGGCTGGGATCCAGACAGCAGGAGACGGTAAAGCTCGCAAATTATTTCAATGTGCAGCCAAACTGAGGACCCCGTGTTAAACTAGACCAGAGGTTCTGAGCGTGGGGCCCCCAGGCCCACAGCATCAGCCTCATGTGGCAGCTGGCTAGAAATGCAGATTTTTGGGCCCGGGACCCCCTGACTCGGAAACCCTCGGGGTGGTTTCACAGCGCTTGTGATGAAACACAACACGGCGGTGATGAGAACCTGATCATTTCTCCCACCACGTAAGGACAGGAAGAGCAAAGTGAGGTTCCTGCAGGGCGTGGGCCGCACAGCCCCTGAGAGTCCAGCTTGCTGTGGGAGAGTGGGCGGAGTGTACCTCCTACCCTGAACTATCTCTATTCCTCCCCGCCAATTCCACACACCCTCACCTCCACCTCCCTCCCAATCTCCGCTGCCTCTTTACACAGCTCACCAGGAAGCAGAGCGTATCGCAGCCATTTTTCTCCTGTCTCGGCTCTGCCATGTGGATGATAAAGGCAGCCCTCTGGTTGTGGAGACTCCCAGCTAATTAGATCCAGATGCAGCCTAATTAGTCAGTCGGCAGGAGGGCCTGGGCCTGTCCTGGGCCTGGCCACACTTGAGCACTCCTGATGGCCCAGGAGGAGCATGTCTGTGAGGGAAGGAGGGCACAGGGCGTGGGTGCGCCTTAAGCCTCCCTGTCCCACAGGCTCTGACAATGACTTGTGTGTGGAAGCCACCAAGAGGGAGGGGACAGGAGCACCTGCTGAGTATGAAGGGACATAGCTTAAAACAACTGTGTGCTAGAGCTGTCACAGGAGCAGTGTGAGGGCCTGTGGGGGCCTCAGACAGGGATACCGCCTTTCCACTCCACGGGGGAGGGACTTCTCCCATCAGCCCTTTCTCTTAGCCCATCAACTCAACTGTCTCTGAAACCTCCCAAAGGGGACTGACTGTCCCACAGGCTCTTGGGCCCAGCGGGGTTCTCTGGAAGCCATTAGGCAGAGAGGACCCTCCATGGACCTTACGGCAATACGCAGGACTCTGAAAGGCATGTTCCCTCCCCCAGGGCTTGTTCTGGAATGAGAAAGCATGTGTTTTCCTCTGCTCCTTAGAACCTTCTAGATCTGTAGTTCTCAAACTATACTGCTGTCAGAATTACCTGAAGAGCATGTTAATGGGCAGATTGCTGGGGCTCCAGCCCCCAGTGTTTCTGATTCCGGAGGTCTGGGCTGTGGCCCAAGAATCTACGTTTCTAGGACATTCCCAGGTAATGCTGATGCTGTTGGTCCAGCGACCGCCCTCTGAGAACCTCTGTTCTAGATTAACACAGGGTCCTCAACTTGGCCGCACACAGAAATCATCTGAGAAGTCTGCAGTGTTCCACAACCTTCCACCCTCCATCCTGGAAAATAGGGAAGGGTGGCCTGTGGGGTGGCATATAGGACAGAGTCCCAGAGAGCAGTTTCCAGGCTCTCGACAGATGGCCATCAGCTGTAACCAGTTAGCCATTAGCCACTAATATAACTGCCATGGCTATGCTAGCAAGCGCAGATTGCAGCTAGCAAGTGCAGTCAGCAAGTGCGGATTGCATATTGCGGGTGGTGTGGATCATGTAGATCCTACTTCCTGCGTCTCTCCCGGCTGCCAGCGAGACTGGGGTGCAGGAAAATCCCTCGTTGGGGGTACTGGCAGATGTTTGCTTTTGTGTCTCGACCAGCAGCCATGGAGAATATAGTGGTATGACTCCCCTATCTACAGCTCTGTTGTTACTTTTTGGCCTCACCATATCCTGCGTTCTTGTGCGGGGAGCAGGAACAGAGTCCCTGCATGATAAGGCCTTACTCGTCATTTCTTCCCCTAAGTGGGGAGATAAGCAGCACTAAGGACAGAAGAAAATCAAGCAGTCAGGAGGTTCCTGTGAGACCCCAGGGACTTGCTGGGGCTCATGACTGTCTCACTCTGAGTGGCCTCATCAATCCCATTTTTCAGATGAGGAAACTGCGGCTTATAAAGCTCAAGGACTCACTTGGGGTCAGTCCTAGTCAAGCATGCCTGATTCCAAATTGGTGCTGTTTCCATGAAGTCCTGTGGCCTCGTTAGGGGCTCTGTGGCCTTGGCTTTGTCCCACCTTGCCTTGGTGTTGGGAGAGTGTCTTCCAGAGGGAACATCCGGTGAAGCAATGTTGTGCTGAGGCATAACTGGAAAACCCAGAATGAACCCCGGCCCAGCACTGGAGAGGGTCACTTCTTGTTCTCAGAGAGTCCAAGATGGGTGATCCCAACTGGTCTGGTGGCCCTTACCCAAACTGTGATCCTTGTGGCTCTGCCTCTCCAAACGTTGGCTTCAGAGGTCAACATGTGCATCTCAGGCAGGGTGACGGGAGGGCAAAGAGTGTGGAAGGTGGTGGGAGGTGAGGCCTGGAAGTGACACCCATCACTTCTGCTCACATTCCATTGGTAGAACTGATGGCCTCCCCTACAGTAAGGCTCGCTGGGAAATGTGGTCTATCTGGGAGTCCAAGAAAAAAAGAAAACTGGTTAGGATAAGCTAGCTGGTCTCCACCATATCTGGTAAGACTAAAAAACATAATGTCAGCTGGATTCCACTCCTAAGTATATTTACCCAACAGAAATGAAAACATTTCCGCAACAGACTTGTCACAAAATGTTCACAACAGCCTTATTCCTAAGAGCCCCAAACTAGAAACAACCCAATATCCACCTACAGGTGAAAAGATGAACAAACGGAGGTCAGTCCACACAGTGGACTACTACTCAGCAATCAAAATGCAGGAAGGACTGATACACACCACACAAGGATGAATCTCAAAAACGTCACACTGAGTAAAAGAAACCAGAAACAAATGAGCACATTCACATGATTCCATTATATGAAATTCTAGACTGGACAAAACCACTTTCGAGTGACAGAAAGCAGATTGTGGTTGCCTGAGGGGAGGGTGGGGTGAGGGGTGGACCTCAGAGCAGAGGGGAATTTCTAGGAGGATGGAAATCCTCTGCGCCTTCATGGGCAGGGGCTATATGGGTGTATCCATTCGTCAAAATTCATCCATCTGCACACTTAAAATGGGTGCATTGTCTTGTAGGTAAATTATTCCTCAATAAAACTGATCTACAAAGAAAAAATATATGTATACATGTGTACCGAGCTACCTGGCTTCATGGATAGCTGTCCGTGTTTTCCACCCCACACCGCGTGAAGCTTCCTGGGGAACCTTCTCATCCCCCGTGGCCAGCACCACGCCTCATATTTCACAGCTCACTCAGCAAGTCCTTGTGGAATTAGATGAAAATGATGCAAACTCTCTCAGATAGAGGTAACCAAAGGAGCCCTTCCAAATCAGCCAGAGCTGGTGGGGGGCATTCCAGAGCCTGTACATTTCCCAGATGTATCTGAAATGACATGAGGGTGGGGGCTTGCTGCTGTCTTATAGGACTGCTGGCCCCAACCTGTTCCTTTCAACCAGCTGGAACCCCCACCCCCAGGTCTCCAGTCCAGGCCAAGGGCACTTCAGCTCCGCCCACATCCTTTCCCTCCAGGTACCCTGGTCTTGGACTTCTGCTCTTTCTCATGTGCCTCCTGACTTTTGGACTCATTTCCCTTATTTTCCCCTTTAACCTTGACACCCACACTCAGTTTCCTCTTTTTTTCTTATTAGTTTCCAATTTTCACAATAAATATAATAGCTTCTGAGTGCCCACAATGCTCCAGACACTTTTCTCAGTGCGTTAGATACATTAACACATTTAATCTTTACAACTGCCTCCTAAATTCCCTGCCACAGATGGGAAATCTGAGGCATGGAGAAGTGGCAGTTTCAGGGTTTGAACCCAGGTTGGCTGGCCTCAGGGACTGGACACAGACCTAATGACCAGTCCACTATAATCCCTTAGAGAACATTTAACCCACAGTATCTCAATACATACAAAAAGCCTGTGATGTATATTCCATCACCATCCCCACATTACTTAGGAGGAAGCTGTGCCACATGGAGGTGAAGAGGTACCCAAGGTAGCATCGCTAGGAAGACAAGGAGATGAGATTTGAACCTGTGACTGCAAAGCCCCTGCCCGTATCCTTGGGTTTTCCCTAAGGAGAGGGACTCTGTCTCCCAGGCTCTTCTCGCTCCCAGCCCCTCTGGTACAACCATGGCAGGGCCCAGACCCTAACAGCCACCCACCTGGCATATTGGAGGACCAGCAAGCCGTGTGGCTGGAGCAGAGAGAGCGACGGTGAGATATTTAGAAAAGGGGTCTGGGTATAATGGGCAGGGTAGGTGGGAGCTAGTCACACAGGGATATGAACATCTTAGTAAGCTCATTGGCTTTACTTCAGGTGAGTCAGGAAATACTCAGAATTTGTGTCAAGGATCAAGGTGTTCTGACTTTTCATCTGAGCTCTCTGGCCAATGCTAGGAAGAAGCCCTAGGGGACACGGGCAGAAGCAGGGAGACCAGTTAGCAGATATTTGGGTGGGGAATGAGGGACACTCAGTACACACGAGGTAACGGGGGTAGTGAGAGAGGAGACTGCATCTGGATATATCAGAAGACAGAGCCACAACAGATTGAAGGCATGTGAGGGAGAACGACATTAGCATGGGCCACTGAGAGGAGAGTCAGCATTTATACTTTCTTTGCTATCCAGCTGTGAATGAAACAGTTAAGTCCCTTGCCTTAAAGACTGTACAGTCCAGTGAGGGAGGAACTCTTTTAAGAAATAAAAACAGGAATGAGGAATGTAGGTAAATTATAAGTGTTATAAAAAGCAAAGGGGGAAAAAATGCATTTCCAAAAAATGTTAGCTCTTGGTGGGCAGAGATGCTTTGTTACTCTCCACCTAGTGATATAGCACTGAGCGATCAATAAATATGTGCTGTAAAACAAATGAAAAAGGACAGAGAAGATCACAATTATTGAGCCCTTTGTGTATGTCAGGTACCCAGCAAAGTGCCTTTTGTATGCAACATCTAAGATAATCTTCACAACAATCTTTTAGGTAAGTGCTTGTAGTATCCACATTTTACTCATCAGAAAATGCAGTCCCAAACAGGCTAAAGATTTACTTGAGCTCAGCAAACTAGTAGTATGATAGAGATGGGATTTGAACCCAGGCATTCTGGCTTCAAAGACCCTGCTCTTAATAGTCACATGATGCTGCCTCCAGTTAACCTTCCATCCATCCATCCATCCATCCATCCATCCATCCATCCATCCACTCAATCATTCTTCCAGTCAGCCATCCATCTACTCAGCCATCCATCTACCCATCCATCCACTCAACCATCCAGCCATCAGTCCTCTCATCCATCCCTCCACCCAAACATTTAGCCATCCATCCATATCCATCCATCCAACTGCTGAGTCATTCAACCAAACGTCTACTCAACCAACCATCCATCACCAATCCAAACAAAGAGCACTTATTGAGCACCAACTGTATGCCAGGCACTGGAGCTGTGGTAATGAACACACCATGCATCCTCCTCATCCTCTTGGAAATTTCAGTCTACAAGAAGAGACTGACGTGAAAGTTGAACCTTGGAGGATGAGTGGGAATGAGCCAAGGAGTGTAAACAAAGACACATCTGTTGGTTACTGGAATTGGCTCCACCTGGAATGAACTGTCCTTGCACATGGAAGCCAGAGCTTGGCCTGAAGTGGCTGAGAATTTGCTCAAAAGTTCTGCCGTGACAGTGCTGACCCAGGAATAAAATTGTGAAATCATGCAGCTTGTCCACAAATTTCTCTCTCTGTTTGGAAACTTCCAGCACCCAAACCAGGGACTCTCACGCTATCCTCTGAATGCCAGAGCCTCCCACTCAGACTTCCTGAGTTCCAGAATTCTCTCTCCCTTAGAGCTTACTTGTCCCCTGCTCCAGGACCTCAAGTCCCTGTCTGTGCTGTGTGACAATGGGTGTTGATGATATAATCAGATAAACCCAATCCCTGTTAATATGCTAACGATGATCAGCCCATCCGAGTAGCAGAAAGTTAGGACACAAGACAAGCCCTGTTCTTCAGAAAGTCTTGAGGGAGATGTATCAAATGGTCACATTTCAGGCGCTGTACTGGATAGCCTTTTTTGTGTGACATCTAACCTCCATTACTCCTGCTTCACAGATCAGCCTTTTAGTTTCCTTTTGGGAACTGTTCCTTCCCCACTCTCACTCCACAAGATTCAGGTGTGAATGACACCACTCCCTATCTTTCTGGGTGGATACAGAACTCAGGCCCGGACAACCCAAATCCAGTGATTGGTTCAGAGATGTCACATGACCAGGCCAACAAGAGTCAACCCAAGGGTGTTGCTGGAACACCTGAGAATGAAGCATGCTCTTCACATTAACATCACTAAATTGGTAGGCTATAAGTCCAGAGTTGCCAGAGGCCAGGACCTGAAAACCTCCCTGAAAATGAAACCAACCTAGAGCAAAGCAGAACCAAGGGAAAGGAGAGGGGCAGACTCCTACCATGTTGTTCAAGCACCTCCTCAATCCAACCGTGCCTGAATCCTGGGATGGGAGTTCTTGTATTATATGAGTCATAAAGTCTTTCTTGCTTTTTATAACTTAAATGTAAAATGAGTCTCTGTCACTTAAAACTGAAAGAATCTCGACTACCATGACATAGGAGTCACAGAGGACCACACATAGAGTCAACCGTATAGGGAGACCATGTGCAGAATCAAGTCCTGACATCACTTCCTCCAGAAAGGTTACTTAACTCCATCTTCTCCTCTCCCAGGTAGATGCAAACCGCCTTTCCAGGGGGGTTTAAAGATGCTGCTTCTCATAGCTGTGTGGCCCTGGGCAAGGCAGTGCCCCTCGCTCAGGCTCCATTTCCTCATCTACAAAGGGTGAGTCAAAATAGCAGCAATAAAAGCACTGCACAGTTTCACTGGAGGACTCAGTGGACTCCTGTAGAGGGGTCTTCACAGAGCTCCCCTGCAACCCTGGATGTGCCAATGGGTGAAGGACTAGCCCCTGGGGCCTGATCCCCTCTGGTCACCGCAGTGACTATGCAATTCTCTGTGGAGGTTTCACCAGCCCAGGGCCTTTCATTTTCTCAATGAAGTCATGAGTTTGTCATGATCGTGTTAAATGAGTGAAATCAGGCAATGTGCTGTGCACAGGTCAGCTTCCTCTCCCAAGGTCGAAGAGAGAAATGTGTGCCTGAAAGGGGCTGGTGGGGCAGGGTGGGCGAAGAGGTCTGGACCAACTGTATGCCAGGCACTGGAGCTGTGTGATATAACCAATGTTAAAGGTGAATTATTCCTGGGAGGTGGGATATCAGATGATTTTAATTTAATTCCTTATGCCTTTTGGTGTAGCATTTGACTAGCTTTCTGTCATGAAGATATATTCCTTCTCTAGTCAGACCAAAAATGAATTTTATTTTAAAGGAAAGAAGGAATTAAAAACAGAAGTAACATGGACTTCAAAGTTGGCAGGAGGGAAGACGTTGGCCCCTGATATAATAGAACCAAGGTGGAGGGGATTTTCCTCATGAGGAACACTAAATTGTTGGCGTTACCATTGTCCTTTAGAATTTCACTCCATTGTACTTTATCTAACTTGGCAGTGAACATAAGGGTTTCTTGCTAACACTATAAAAAAAAAGTAGGCTGCTAAATCCCAGTGTAGCCTAGGAGACAGAAATAGTCAAGGCCCTCCCAACTAAGATTATGAGTTTTCCACTGACAAATTCTTCTGATGTGGAAGGAAACATTTTACCTAAACCTAGATTGCAGACCCAGAGCCAGGAGCTCCAAAGCCTTCCACACTCCAATCAGACATCACTAATTGATCACCGCACTCCTCCCACCGAGCTCAGGCAGAGTTTCACCAGGGCTTTCCGTGAAGCCACCCCAGTAGATTGAGTTGGCCTAGCCCTAGGAGATGAGACCTGTATACCTCCCTAGGCCTCAGACTTGAGAAGCAAGTGCTCAGCTGGGATGAGGCTGGGAGCACCAGAGCCCAGAGCAAGTAGGCCTGTGTCAGGGATCAGGGCAGAGGCACTCAGACTGGAGCCTGCATCAGAATTACCTGGAGAGCTTCTAACAGCCGTGTTCAGAGTTACTAATTCAGCAGGTCCCAGCAGGGCCTGAGAACCTGCATTTCTAACAAGTTCCCAGGGAATGCAGATGCTGCGGGCCTGGGACCCCACTTTGAGAATCACTGGATTAGAGCAAGAAAACATGAGAATTAGTTACTCAGTGATTGAGGTTGATTAGTGGCCGGTGGTTCTCAGTATTAACTGCATTCACATCAGCTGGGGAATCTACGAAATAATGAGATCTGATCCCTCACCACCCCCCCTGAGATTTTGATTTAGTTGGTTTGATGGGGGGTTATGTGAATATTTTTCTAAAAGCTCCTCAAGTGGTTCAAATATGCAGCTAGAGTTAAAAACCACTATGATAGACCTTTCTAAAGCATTAGATTTCTATTGCCTTTACCTCTTGTTCCTTGTATCTTTTCTTTCCTTTTTATTTATTAACTTGGTATAAATTAGTTATAATTGCTCATGGTTATAACTTCAGCTCCTAAGATAGAGCTGGGCATTGAATCATTACTTGTCGAATGACTCATTTCTCTGATGAGTGACATAGGCGTCCTAACATGGATGTAATAGGAACTACGGGTATACCTTGTTTTCTTGTGCTTCGCTTTATTGAGGTTCACAGGTATTGTGTTTTTTACAAATTGAAGGCAAGAGACCCTCCACCAGCAACAAGATCACAACTTGCTTTATTTTGATACTCACATTATCGTGGTGGCCTGGAACCAAACCTGCAATACCTCTAAGGCAGGGGTGTCCAAACTTTTTTCAATGTTTTTCACCAAGGGCCATATGCGGTAAAATACACAAACAGCCGGGCCACTCACTCGAGGTGAAGTACGTATTGCCTCACCTGATTTATTTAAATAAACTAAATATATTTTTTTAATTTGCTGCGGGCCAGTTAAAAACGGATTGTGGGCCGCAGTTGGCCCACGGGCTGCAGTTTGGACACCCCTGCTCTAAGGAATGCCTGTGCTGAATCTGGTGGGGACTACTGAAATTACAACTATAAAGTCTGAAGAAGGTATATTCAGTCTTACAAATCTAGAATATGCTGTTGGGTCCAAGAACAAGGTGGATGGATCAACCATACTGAAACTCTTATTATACCAAATGTAATGAAAGAGGAAGGAAGGAAGGAAGGAAGGAAGGAAGGAAGGAAGGAAGGAAGGAAGGAAGGAAGGAAGGAAGGAAGGAAAAAAAAAAAAGGGAAAGAGTTCATTCCAGAGCATCCCCAGCTGTGTTTCAAAGTTAAATCTAAAAAGATATATACATCCCTCTGTTCACTTAAGCACTATTTACAATAGCCAAGATATGGAAGCAACTTCAGTGTCCATTAATGGATGACAGGATAAAGAATGTGGTTCATATATGCAATGGAATATTACTCAGCCATAAAAAGTATGAAATCTTACCATGTGCAACAACATGGATGGACCTAAGTGATATTATGCTAAGTGAAATAAGTCAGACAGAGAAAGACAAATACCGTGTGATTTCACTCATATGTGGAATCTGCAAAACAAAATAAATGAACAAACAAAACAGAAACGAACTCATAGATACAAAGAATAAACTGATGTTGCCAGATGAGAGGGGGCTGGGGGAGGGACGAAAAATGTGAATGGATTAAGAACTACAAATTGCCAGTTATTAAAAACAGTCATGGGAATGTAAAGTACAACCTAGGGAATATAGTCAATAATATCGTACTAACTATGTATGGTCTCACATGGGTACTAGACTTATCAGGGTGATCACTTCATAAGTTACATAAATGTCTAATCACTATGTCGTATACCTGAAATTAATATAATATTGTGTGTCAACTTCAACTGAAAAGAAAAAAGTTTTTTAAGAGGGGAAAAGATGTAGCTAAATAAAAATTGAGATTTTTAAAAATGTAGATATCATACATGTACAGCCACAAGCCGATTGCTTGGTTGAAATGCCCTGCCCCTGCCCAATTCCGACATCCACCCCCTCATGCCTTTCTTCACCCACCTGACTGCCACTTTTTCTAACTTTGTACCAGTCCTATGATAACCATACTCTATGCCCTTGTGTAAACCTCCCCGCTCATTTATGTCGTGGGTATGACTTTGAACATCTCCCAGACAAGGAAAATGAGCTCCCCAACGTGACCGTTCGCAAAGCTGGGATTTGAACTGTGATGTCCAGTTTCTTATCAAACCAAAGGAAGCCAGCCCGGCCTCAGCACAGAGTCTGAGTTCCAGAAGCCAAAGCCCTTGGTTTGAGGGTAGAGCTTGGTCTGAAAGGCCCCTGCCAGGAAGTCGCCACAACGTCATTCCTGGCCCCTGGGGGAAATGGGCCAGGGCAGGGGCTTCGGGGGACATGGATGGGAACGTGCTTCCAGCTGCAGGGGCATGAAAGCAGTAGGGCATGGCCTCGCAGAGCCAGAAAGCTGAGGTGACTGGATGTGGGACTCGGGCAGGAGAGATGCTGCTGTGCTGTCACTCTTTTTCTCACTTGCAGACTACCTGCATTCCAGGACTGCTGTGGGGACCAAAATCCAAAGGGCTGGAGGACAGAGCCAAGATCCCCTGGTGAGAGTATGTCCCTGCAGAGGAGGCAGGAGGAGGGAGCTGGCAAATCCCACAGCCCAGCCCCCAGGCCACACATGATTGCAGGGCTATTTTTAAAAAGATACCAATCTTTGCACAAGGGCCTGGGCACGGCAGGCCCCTCCTCCCATGGGGCATCTCCTCAGACCGGGGAGAAGGAGACTGCTCCATCCCAATCACAGTTTCTGGGATTGAGTCGTCTTTCTCTAAATAAGTAAATTAGCTCTAATACCCTTATTTGCTATCAACCTTATAAACCTAACACAAACCAGATGGACCTCGCTTCCCGAGCCCCCCACGCTGTACGGCCCAGCCTTCTCGGGTCTGCCTTTGGCTGACTGGCTTCCTTAGCCCCTGCACCCCTCCCTCCTTGTTCCCACGTAAACAGCCCCTCCAAAAGGAAAGCACGTTTGGATTGCTGCCCATGCAAGAGGTTTCCTGGGGTGCTCCCAGACCTTCCTCAGAAGAAAACTCAGGAGCTGAACAGAGATCACTCATTTTCAGGGTCAGCCCCAATGGCACCTTTTGTTCCTCCATCTTGTAACTTATTATTTTGTAATAAAAAAAATAAAAAAAAGCATTGATGATTTTTCTTCCTTATTGGCAGAAGTAATGTTTTCATTTCTGAAACATTAGAAAGGACAGAGACTTAAAAAGAAAATGTAAAATCACCTATAATCTCTCCGTAGAGATGGTTAACATTCTGGGAACCACAATTCAGACTTTCATCTAGAGCAGAGGTCGGCAAACTTTTTCTGTAAAAGTTAAGATAGTAAATATTTGGGGCTTTGTGGCTCATACCACCTATTTTGCAATTACTGAATTCAGCTACTGTAGTGCGAAACAGCCATAGACAGTATGTCAAGGAAAGGATGGGCTATGTACCAATAAAACTTTATTTACAAAGAAAACAGGCATTGGGCCACAATTTGCCCTCAAGCCATAATTTGCTATCCCCTGGTCTAGAGCAGCACTGTACAATAAAATAAAGTTTGAGCCACATATCTAATATTTTCTGTTAGTCACATGAAAAAAAGTAAACAGAAGTAGGTGAAATGAGCATTCCTAATATATTTTATTTAACCTAACATACATAAAATATTTCACCATGAAACACAATATAAAAAATTATCAATGAGACGTATTACATTTGAGAGTTACCCAGTCTTCAAAATCCAGGTCTTATTTACACTTATAGCATATCTCAGTTCAGATTAGTCACATTTCAGACGTTTAATCCCATGTATGACTAGTGGCCACTGTATTTGGTGGTGTGACTCTCTACCCCACTTCACCTTCTACTTTTATCTTTTACAAGGTGGCATGCTCTACTCATTACATATGTGGCCAAGATCAATTAACCTTTCTGGGTTCTAGTTTCCTCCAGGCTGGGGCCCAGAGACATTAAGTGACTTACCCAAAGTCATTCAGCCAGAAAGGCCTAGAAGCCATTGGTAATAATGGGTACATGAAGCATTTAAAAATGTCATTTTTTGATCATCAAAAATCCAATTAGTTTGAAAATCAATAAATGTAATTTACCACGTAAATAGATTAAATAGAAAAAAATCATATGATAATCTTAGTAGATTCTAAAAAAGCACTTGACAAAATTCAACATCCATTCATGACCAAAAAGAAACCCTCAGAAAACTGGACAGGCATTTCCTTAACCTAATAAAGGAACCTACAAAAAAATCTACAGTTAACATCAGACTTAATGGTGAGAGACTGAATGCTATTCCTCACATTTTACTGGAAATTCCAGCCAGTGCAATAAGGCAAGAAAAAGAAATAAAGGACATACAGATTGGAAAGGAAGATATAAAACTCTCTTATTTGCAGTTTACATGATTATCTATTTAGAAAATCCAAAAGAATCTTAAAAAAAAAAAAAACCTATTAGAATAAATAAATGAGTTTAGCAAAGTCATAGGTCACAGGTCAAAATATATAAAGAACACTTAAAACTCAATAATTTGAGACATACCTCACGCTTTATCCAAAAAGTAACTCAAAATGAATCATTAAAGTAAATGTAAGATGTAAAACTATAAAGCAACTGGGGAAAAAACATATGATGAAATCTATATCTTCTGTGTTTGGCAATGAGCATTTCAATATGTCACCAAAAGCACAATATAAAAGAACAAAATTAATAAATTTTGCTTTATCAAAATTAAAAATATTTACTTTGTGAAACACAATGTAAAGAGAATGAAAAGGCAAGCAACAGACTTGGAGGAAATACTAGAAATCATATATCTAATAAAAGGACTTGTGTGCAGAATATATAAAGAACTCTTAAAACTCAACAATAAAAAAAAACCCTATTTAAATATGGGCAAAAGATCTAAATAGACACTTCACCAAAGAAGACATATAGATGGCAAATAAGTATATGAAAAAATATTCAACATCATCTGTCTTAGGGAAATGAAAATTAAAACCACAATGAGATATTACTATATGCTTATTAGAATGGCTAAAATTCAAAAAACCTGGCAGGAATTCCCATTCCTTGCTACTGTGTTTCCTGGAAAAAAAGACCTAGCCAGACAATCAGCTCTAATGCATCTATTGGAGCAAAAATTAATGTAAGACCTGGTCTTATTTTACTATAATATATTTACTATAATATAAGAGACTGGGTCTTATATAATATAAGACCCAGTCTTATTTTACTATAATGTAAGACCGGGTATAATATAATATAATACAATAAAACATTATAATATAATATAATATAATATAATATAATACCAGTCTTATATTAATTTTTGCTCCAAAAGACACATTAGAGCTGACTGTCTGGCTAGGTCTTATTTTCGGGGAAACACGGTAGGACCACAGAATGGTAGAGTCACCTTGAAAACAGTTTGACAGTTTCTTATAAAGTTAAACATACACTCACTATACAACTAGCAATCCTATTCCTAGGTATTTACTCAGGTGAATTGAAAACGCATGTTCACACAAAATTGTTTACATAAATGTTCATAGCAGCTTTATCTACCAAAACCTGGATGCAACCAAGATGTCCTTCAACAAGCAAGTGGATAAACAAACTATCATATCCATACAATGGAATACCACTCAGCAACAAAAAGGAATGTGCTATTGATTAATGCAACAACATAAATTCATCTTAAATATATTTTGCTAAGAAATCGGACTCAAAAGCTACATATTATGTATTCCATTTATATGACAGTCTGGAAAAGAAAAAACGAAAGGATGGAAAATAAGTAAGTAGTTGCCAGGAATTGGGGAAGGAGAGAATAATTCATTACAAAGGAGACACACATGGGAATTCTGTGGACGTTTGGAACTGTTCTGTGTGGCACTGGGTGATGGATCCAATAAAAGACATTAATGGAAAAATGGGTGAAATCTTAACAAAGTCTGTAGTTTAGTTAATAGTTTAGTTAATGTTAATTTCTTAGTTTTGACAAATGTCCCATGGCTGTGGAAGATGATAACATTAGGGGAATCTGAGTGAAAGGCATATGGGAACTCTCTGTATTATCTTTGCAACTTTTCTGTAAATCTAAAGTTACTCCAAGATAAAAGGTTTCCTTTTTTTTTTTTTTAAGCCAGTGAGTTTGTTAGTCCTTCTTTTCATTTTCCAATCTCTACATCAATCTAGTCCATTTTAGTTTTTTGTAAGTTTTCACAGGTCTCACGTCCTTCATTCTCATCCATACATGGTAACAAGGCTTGGTGGTTTGAGGCACAGAGGAGTGAAATTAGGGCAGATCTAAATCTTCCCATTTACGGAGGAGGAACTGAGATGCCCAGAGAGGTAAGGAACTTGTCCATTGTCACAGAGGATGTAAGTGTTGGCACTGCTTTCTAATTCCTGGTTGGTCCTCCTCCACCCCCCATAGATGTTCATTAACTACTTATTTTTAAAATAGTGTATTGGACTTGGACAGTGTTTCCAAAGCAAATGTGGTGGTCATCAGAGTTCTTCTTCCATTTCCAGTCCTCCTTCCTGTGGCACATGGAAGGCATGTGAAAGGTAGAGTTGCACTTCTGCCCCCTTGTGGTTGGATGGGTCATGTGACTAGTTCTGGCCAATAAATTTTGAGCAGAAGTGACTTGTGTCATTCCAGGCCAGAACACCTAATTAGAAGTATAAATCCCTCCAGAGCTCCCACTTCTCTCTGTCATGGGTACTGGAAACAATTATAGTGGTGGCTTCTCTGACAGCCTGGATCTCTGAGCGACCACAAGGAGATGAATCCCTGTCCTGTCCTGCATTGGACACACGGGGTCGGTGAGAGATGACCGTTGTTTGTGTTAAGTCACTGAGATTACTTATTACTGCAGCATAACCTAGCTTATCCTGAACAATACAATAAGAATAGGATGTTACTACCATGTTTCCCCGAAAATAAGACCTAGCTGGACCATCATCTCTAATGAGTTTTTTGGAGCAAAAATTAATGTAAGACCCAGTCTTATTTTACTATAATATAAGACCGGGTCTTATGCAATATAATATAATATAAAACCAGATCTCATATTAATTTTTGCTACGAAAGACACATTAGAGCTGATGGTCCAGCTAGGTCTTATTTTCGGGGAAACACGGTAGGTGTTCAGTCTGAAAAATAAAGAGGGGGCATTCCATGTTAAATCCACTAGGAAAAATTGGATTAAATACTCTTGACCCCTGTTTTTCTCCTGTTACCTATACAGGCAGGCTCAATCCTGGCCCAGCCTTTCTGGGTGAGGTAGAGGCCGGTCGAGAAATGTCAGCAGCCTATGGCTGCAATGACTGTGATCCTAAGTCAGGAGAGAGCATGCTTCACCCCCTCCCAGGTTCCTCCAGGCAGCGATAATGGTGAGCACAGTGAATAAGACAATGTGGGAACAGAACCCATTGATTTACTATTGACACTGTCATCAAGCATGGTCAGGGGAAGAGACGGCCGGTCTACCACATAACCAGAGTTGCTGTGAGCTTACTCTGCACCTAGAACATAAAGGCCTCCCTCAAGGGGAGGCTAACCAGACCTCCTTGTCTCCCCTCTAATCAGTTCATGTCATTGCCATGTGGGTCTGCCAATTAAATACCAGAGCCATGAAGTGGGGTCCCACTGGCAGGCAGCTGGGGGCAGGGCAACCAGTGTTTCAGAGGTTCCTAAACCCCAGGCTCCACCTTGAGGGATTCCCTGGATCGTGGCACAGCCACTATTGCAGCCAAGAGATGTGAAATCACCACAGCTTGGTCCTGTTTGGGTTTGTCTCTGTGGGGTCCTGCTATCTCTACAGTTTCTCCTGAATTTATAAAAATAACTTATAACCAACTTGTCCTATTTCTCCTGGCTCATCGTGAAACATCCCACCCCAAATATCCCTTGGATGCATGTCATTGGTTCCACACATGGGTTTCGAAGTTTCCTTGACACTGGGCTTCTCAGAACCTTGATGAGCTGAGAGGTCATGGGACTCCCCTGGGAGGAGAGGAGAATAAAGTATGCGGTTTGCTCAAGCTCACCTGGCTGCAAACCAGGTTTTTCCACAATACCTGTTACAGGATTTAAAGTTTTGCTGTGTGGCCTTCCTCACACGTCCTCAGTGAGCTCTCCAGCTGCTCTCTAGGCAGGTCTTGTTATCAGTCCCATTTTGCAGGTGAGAAAATCAAGACTTGGAGAAGTCAAGAGATTTTGTTTGTTCAAGACCACAGTGAGTAAACAGGAGCAGATTCTGACACAGGCATCAGGGCTCTATAGCCCACCCAGGTCCTAGCCCACCCGCCTTTGGAGGTATCATCCCATGCCTGGAGTATGCATACCAGCACTGCAAAGAGCTTTCAGCCTCCCAGGCTTCTCCTGCCCTCAGCTGCCCAGTTCCAGCAGCCCTGGGGCTGGGTCACCCCCATCCCCCAATGCTTTCAGACCCTCTCCAGCACAAGACTCGCGTCTCTAGGCCTGAGTGCTGCCCAGGCCGTAAGTACCCTACCTCCCAGACACCAGCACTCCAGAACTTGGAGGTCCTGAGGGGCTGCACGCTCTGGGAAGCTGGCCTAATAGCAAACTTGGTAGAGGGCTTTTTGGGAAAATGAGAGTCAGAGCCAAGTCCTCCAGTGGAATGGCCAGAGGTCCCACTCCTGGCATCATCCCTGGGGTCCAGTCTCCCTGGGGGCTGGTGAAAGGCTGAGTGCAATGAGCAGGCTCAGGGTGGGAGGCCAGCATCCAGACTGCAGCCAGACCTGGGCTTGTCATGTCTACGGACAGCCTGACCCTCTGGGTTTGCTCTAAGGTCTCAGAGCTTCCTAAGCTCCAATCAGCCACTTGTGTCCTGGTAAGACAGGCCACCTGAGGCTGTGGCCTCATCTGGGTCCCAGCACTATTCCTGGGCTGAGAGCACCCCCGGGGAGTCCCACCCACACAAACCTGCAAGGACCCTCAATGGTTTCCCTCTCACCGGCCTACCTGGAGGGACCCCTAACCAGACCTATTCTAGAAGCACACCACCATTTGGGGGAGAAGAGAGTAGGAAGTGGTGGGACTGAGTTTATAAACAGAGATAAAATTCTCTAGACAGAGAAAATTGGAAATAAGCGAATAAGTATCAGTTTTCCTAAACTGTAAAATGGGCCTGAGGGTGACCCCTACCTCAAAGGTTTATTATGCAGACAAATGAGGTCATGTATACACAGCCCTGAGAAGAAAACAGGGCTCAGAGTGACTCTACACTTGATCGTGGTAGCAATTAGTACTGCGGTAATGATGACTATTATAATAATTATAATATCATAATAATAGCAACACCCCCAGCCCACATCAGGATGGACACTTTCTCGAGCACCCTCTCCCTGAACCCACAATTTCAAATGATGAAACTGAGGCCCCAAAAGTTGAGCTGCTCATTTGGTGTCCCACCTCATCTGCCCACCCCTGGCCCCCCCGCTCATTGCTGCCTCTTGACCGTTGCACAATTGTGCTTTGTGGAGGAGGAGAAATCTGTCCACATCCTGTGGGATGCTGAGGAGGACATCCCGGGAGAAGGCAGCTCGTGGATGAATTGTCAACCTCCCCAGGACTCCAGCTCCATCCATTTGCCGCTGTAGGACCTCAGACAGCAGCTTACACACCCGCAAACTCAGTTTCCCACTCTTGCTCACAATGGAGTATTAAGAGTTTGGACAAAAAGTGCTTAGCCCACGTAGTGATGCCCCCGACACCCTAACCATGGGACCTCTACCTTATCTGAAAAAAGGGTCTTTGTAGATATGATTAAGGATCTTGAGATAAGATCATTCTGGAATATCTGGGTGGCAGGTGTCCTTATAAGAGAAGAACAGCGGGAGGTTTGAGACTGAGACACAGAAGGGAGGTGACGTGAGGATGGGGGCAGACACTGGATGGATGTGGCCACAAGCCGAGAAACAGCTGGAGCCCCAGAAGCTGGAAAAATCAGGAAGGATCCTCCTCCAGAGCCTTCAAAGAGAGCAAGCCCCTCCCCACACTTTGAGTGCATACTCCTGCCTTCCAGAACTGTGAGAGAATACATTTCTGTCATTGCAAGCCCCCAGCATTGTTACAGCGGCCCAGCCATAGGAAATGCGGAAGACCCAGTTCCCAGCACCTGGTTCGTGCTCAGTAAAGAGTAGCTGTTCTTTATTCAACAAGTTTATCTCCAGCACCTGCCACAGGCCCCGGGCACTGGCACTGGGGACACACCATTGACTATCGTCAGCATTATCATTAATGACATTGTGCAGAATATTATTCTCATTCTTGGGCCCTTTTACTGAACAGTCTCATGGCCGCGTCTAAAACACAACCAAGTTTAATCCCCTGCCAGCACAGTAGGGAGGGAATGCCAAAGCCCTACACTTCTCTGTCTGGGTGCCTTCTTCTCCTCAATCCTGGGACCTTGACACAGGTTGCAGGCTCCTCCAACCTGGGATTCAGGGTGGCCCTTCAGCTTGCCACACAACAGCCTCCGCCCGAGGAAGCATGAGCCCCGTTTACACACTTTGCCAACAGTCAGAGGATGTTTGAAAGCTCGCGGTGGGTCCCCAGCCCTATAAGCCAGGGTCCCTGGGTCCACAGAGAATTCCGAGGCTGCCAGCTTCCAATGTAGAATTCCAAGCTGCCCCTTCAAACTAGAGAGCTCAGGAAACTTGAGGCCTTGGCGATCACACCAGCCCCTCATTAGTGAGGTGGAAACCAGAACTGAGAGGAGACTGGCTCCCATCACTCTTCCCACTAAAACCCGGTAGGTACTCACACAGCCCAGAACCCAACGGGGGCCGGGCGGACTCCGCCTCCCAGGCTGCAGTTTCCTGGTCTGTAAAATGAGCATTGGAGTAGCAGCACTTCCCATGCAAAGTACCTGCACATTAGATAATAAACGGTAGCTATTATTATAGTTATCATCTGCCTTAAATCGTGAAGTCTGCAAGGTGGATACCAGCAATCTATTCAAATTAGGGACATCCTGGTTCCAAGCAGAGAGTCCATTAGCTTTTTTGTTCCAGAGAAACATTGAGTCAAGCCCCCGGGATCTGAGCCCTGGGATCACAGGAAGGTGACTTCATTGGGAGCTGGCCCAGAGTGGCTGAGTCCTCCTGAGGGCCGCCTGCCACCAAGCCCGGTGGTGACTTAATCCATCCCACATGGAGCCAGGGCAGGCGCTGACCTTTGCCCATTAACCCCAGGCCCTGGTTGCCCCAGTGGAGAACTACCGTCTGTCCCCGATAACCTCCCCGACATAATTCAACTGGCCTCTCGTAGGCTGCAGAGATGGGCTGATAACATCGCCCGTTCTGGGGTCAAGTTAGCAGGGCACAGCTGACAGCCCTCACTGCCTATTGGAAACAAAAAAGCCCACGTTGCCGGGCCCCTCAGAACAGATACGCTGCACTCTGAAACGCCTTTACTCTGGAAACCTGGAGGGAATAACAGAGGCTGTGCAGGGCCTGAGAGACTCCATCCTGGCAGGCAACCACAGCCAAATGCTCCCCAAAAGAACTTGATCGTGTGGCCCAAAGGCTCCTAAGCCTTGTGATTTTGCTGAGGAGAAACAACCACAGTGCCTCCCTCTTTCAGTGTTTTCAGATCCAAGTTGTGAAAATAGACCCAGGGGTCATCAGGCACGAAAGCTTGTCGGCATGACCATGGATGCCACATTGCAAGGGGTTCTGGACCTCATCTGGGAGGTGACCTGTGAGTGCAAAGTATGCTTCCTTGGTGGGAGCAGAACCCTTCCCTAGAGAACTCCACAGCCCACTGGGCCTGGGTCCAAGCCCCAGCTCTACCACTTCCTACCTGAGCAAGCCTAGGCACGTCGTATATCCTCTCTCATCTGTAGGATGGGGGCAAGAACAGGGCGGTGGTAAGACTTCCAGAAGTTTCTAGAACACCATAATTAGCAGGTAGTAACACTTCAATCAGTAGCATGTCCCACTTGTCCTGGCCTCAATGTTAAGTTACCCTGGTGTCTCCTCACTAAGAAGGGGAGAGTCAAGATGAGATACATGAACCCCAGCTAACCCCTTGGCCTCTGTTCCTGCAGGCGAGTCGTGCATTCCTGGTGCTATAGAAACAAAGGCTCCACCCCTAGCCCTGCCCCGACTCCCCCCATCTGGGCCCGGGTTCCTCACCTATAGAAAGCAGTCACCCCATATGTCTCTGAGACTCTTCCACCCTGAGATGACCCTGCATGTGAACTTCCCCTGCCCTTTCTGGGAAACTCAGACCTGGAGAGAAAACAATGTGTTCCCCAGGCATGAATCAAAGCCCCAAAGTTTCCATGGACGTGGTGGAGGAGCCATCTCGGGGTGAGAGGGGCGCCCACCTCTGGAAGTCCTGGCATTCTAGCTGGTACATGAGGCTGGTCACCGAGACTGGTGCAAACACAGGCAAAGTGTGAGTTGCTGCACACGGACCATCCTGTGTGCCCCTGGAGGTGGAGAGAGTTCACTCCAGGGCCCGGCTAGTCATGTTTTGAATACCTGGATGTGAGAAGTGCAGTAAAAAATACCTGAACATGGAGAACTGGCTTTGGAACTGGGTAATGGGTAGAGGCTGGGTGAAGTTTGAGAAGCATGATAGGAAAAGCCAAGGTTGCCTTGAACTGACTGTTGATGGAAATATGGATTTCCAGGGGCTGCTGGTGAGGGTGCAGGAAGACGTGGCGAGCGCTGTGGAGACTGCCTATCTCGTCTTAGAAAATGCCTGAATTTGCATGCAGACTGTTAATACCTTTGGAGCCTACAGCCTGCCCTGCACCTGGTGCCCTCTGGAACTGGAAAAGCATGAGATGAAAGAAGGAAGGAGGGATGAGATTACGGAAGTCAAAGTGCTGTGAACACATAAAACCTTACATAGCACAGTCTCCAATTCATATACACGGCCTTTAGGAAGCCGACAGAGGAGGTCGTGCTTGGCTCATTCTGGTTCCGAAAAAGAGGGAAGGGGGCTGAGAATCTGGGCTTTAGAGTGGGAAACACAGGAAGTTAAGGGCACCCCAGTCCCATGTATCTGCTCTCATCCTTGTAATGGGTTGGGTTTTCTTTTTTTGTATATAGTTATAACACATTTAACAACATTTAACAATATTTAACAGCCATATACATACATATATGTATTTAAGTATACATACAAATACATATACTTAAAAATAAATATATAGGAATATATATTTACAAATCCGGTATTCACAAGATTTCTTTAGAAACATTCTCTTTTCTGGCAGCTCAACTTGTGAGTGCTATTTTCAAAAATGCTGAATAGGAATGTTATTTTTCAGAAGCTACATGTTCATTTATCTTTGCTTTTTTATAGTACTTTATTGAAGCATAAAGTACATACAGAAAACTTCATTAATCATGATGGCATGGATCGACTCAATGAATTTTCATAAAGCAAACACACCTGTGTAGCCAGCCCCCAGACCAGGACACCGAAGGTGGCTCATGGGCCCCAGATGTCCCCTCGACCCCTCCCAGTCACTGCTGTCCAGCAGGAACCAAAATCCTCTTTAATGGCCTCATTTTTGCCCTCCCACCATATTTCATGCAAACAAGAAAAGTGTAAGGAAATACATCAAAGCTCTGATTTTTCCCATATGACTATTTAGATGCAGCTATACCAACATGCCCTATAAAGTTATTGCAAAAGAATGTCTGCCCCAGTTTGCTGGGCACCCACTCTGTCAAGGAGCCCAATTCTGGGCAGCCCCTCCTCCCTCTTGCCAGTGCTATATGTGCCCAGGGCTCCCCTCTATTTGGGGATCCCTGTCCTGATCAAGGAGGATGTGGTTGGGGTTTAAATCTCATCTCCACCTCTCGGTAGCTGGATGCCTTGGCACATCACATCTATGAGCCTCAGTTTTCTCATCTGCAAAATGGGCATCATACTAATAATAGGCCCCCCTTCCAGGTGGCTGTGAAGATGAATTAAATGAGCTGAGGTGGAAGACCATGCAGCCCAGGACCGGCATCCCCTCTGCAGGTCCTGGCAGTTGGCACTGGGAGCTGGAACATCTTTGCCTTCTCAGATCCCCGACTCCCTCAACAGTATCATGGGCTCAATGACACTCACTCTTACAGGGTTAGAATATTTGCAAAGTGTCTGATGCATAGTGGTAAGTCTTGCCCCACCACCGTTTGTTATTTTTTTTATTTTTTTTATTATCATCATCGATCTGGCTGAGGAGCTTCATCTCCTTGAGGCAGGTGGAGGTCACCCACAGGGCAGCTGGGGAGGTCTGGCCCCCTGTCTGCCACGCCCCCCCACCTGAGAGATAAAGTCCAACACAGACCATCTGGGCCAGGATGTCTCAGTCATAGCCTGTATGAGAGCAGATGTGTCATCAGCCAGAGGCCAGCCCCCTAGACTGCAGATAACCCAGAGACCCCTCAGGGATGGAGCTCACCCACAGAGAGGCTGGGAGACCCCACAGGACATCCTATGTGCAGGAGCCATCATCCCTGCCCTCCCCCAATTCCACTTCCCCTCACCCCACCTTCAGCTGGTCACTACCAGGCACCAGGAAGTGCTCAAAGACACTTATTTGATGAGTGAACAGAGGCGTGCTGGGTCCCCTTGGCCACTAGCACGTTCTAAATCAACCACTCCCCCCAATCACCCCATCTTCCCTCTTCCTAGGACATTGGCACTGGGGAATTCCACCTGTGTTTTATTATGAACCAAATTTGTGGCCCAACCATTCAACATCTAACAATTTGTTCTTGGGAATTCTGCCACCAGGAAACGAGGTTGTGTGTTCGCCGTTGCTCATCTCAACGTTATTTAAGATGCAAAAAAATTGTCTGGACACAACAGAAGTCTTACAATATTGAGCACGTCATCCTGCCCATTACCTAACGGAGAAGCCAATCGGCCAACAACAATCAGCTTCAAAACCACATGGCTTTGTTTTATTTAATGACATCTCTCATCCAAGTCCGTAGAAGAACTAGAAACAGTGCACAAAGAACACTGGCATCCCCTGTCTCGCCTCCCCACAGATGAGCACCATGACTCTTCTGGACAACGAAGACGCGCCAAGAGCTGGAGGTGACCAGGCAGCTATGGGACGAGGGGGCCAGAGAGAGGAGCGAGGGCATCTAGAGGCCCAAGCTGAGGGCAGCCGCAGCTGGTTTGACTAATGGATGGGCCCCCGTTTCGACAGGGCTCGCAGGCACCAGGCCAGATAAACGCATCGCCTGTCCAGGCCATTTTTCCTCTGCTATCTCTTGTTGAGGCCGTGCTAACACCCCGTCAGGCCGCCAAGTGATGGATAGCCTTGGGAAGCCACCCGCCCCACCCCCTTGTGCCGACCCTCAGGGGGGCTTTCCAGAGCCTGTGGCTAATCTTCAAGACTGGTTGTCTTTGGGATGAAAAGTGAGCACCCCAGATTGGGGCTTCACACACTTCGACACACTCCTATGCCTACACACACACACACACACACACACACACACACACACACACACAGCCAACTTTAAAAGCTTTGAACTCAGCAAGTCCCGTTCCTAAGAAATTGCCCGAAATCACACAGCCGCACCTTTACCTTATTACTAACCCTTTGCAAGTCTTTATGGGAACCAAACTCAAGTGTTAAAGGGGCCAAGATGCCAACAGAGAGATTTTGGATGAGGAGGCAAGCTGACCTCCACCTCCTGAATAAGGCCAGATGATTCTGACCCACTCTTTTCTAGGGAAAGCTAGTCCATGGTTCCTGCCCCCCCAAAATCCTCAAAGGCACTCAAAAACAGTAGCGTGATTAGGAAGCCTTATGCCAAACACTCTGCCTTCAACCCATAAACTTCCTGTTAAGCAAAATAGAATCAGCTTCACATGCTCCAGTTATGAAATGAATGTGGACATGTCACATGGCCCATCAGATAAACAGTGGGCTCCCAGTTTGTCCCAACCTCTCCTCGGACACATCCATGCCCGTCTCAAACCCCACCCTCACTCAGGCCGTCTCCGGGTAAATGACAAACACCGGATAGAACCAAAGGGACCCTGGAGCCCGGCTGCCCACCATCCAGTACTGTTTATGTTTGAGAACGTCCTGGAAGAAAAATGTGAGAACGCCTTTTCAGAACATGGTGGCCCCGCAAGACTGCCCGGGTGCCAGCAAAGCCACACAATAGGGGCAATGCGTATCGGAAGGATAGGGCTGGGCACGGCCTCCACGGGAGACGGATGGGGCAGAATCGGCCTTTCCCTCCGCTTTCTGCCTGGATGCTGCAAAAAGGCACCTCAGCTCTACACCCCCACCTGGTCCTCCTGTGGACCCTCTCCCTCTGCCCCCCAGCTTGTGTGAGCCAAATCCTGGTTTACTTCAACCATAAAAAAACACTGCTTTGGGGCCACGGACCTTCAAGATGGACACACAAGAGTTCCCTTACAAGAGTTATCGGTAAAAGTCCTCTCTAGAAGCAGACCTTTTATTTTATTCCAGCTCAAATGCTTGTATTCATTCAGAGGCAGGGAGAGTTTCTCTTAAGAGAGAGGCTCTCTGGACAGACAACACTCCTTATAAAAGACACTGAGCTTTTAGCAACGAGAACTCATGAAGCATGTGACTTCCCAGGAATCTCCAAGAGAAGAGAATCAGATGCTTAAGCAACGTCAATGTGACTTTCACATCTTAATAAGAAACAAATTTCTGGAGATACCAACCCAAAAAGAAAAAGCCAGTATTTATTAAGACACCACCCTGGACAAAGAAACTCCCCAATCCCCGAGGGAAATGCTGATTGCTTTTGTGAATAAAGAAAATTTCTTATGGATTTTCGGAAGACTAGGTTTTGGGGGAACTTTCGATCTCATATGTCACAAGTAAGGGTTCTGCCTTTTTATTAGTTATATGCCTGCAGGCGAATGATTCTGCCCTTCATTGCCTGGGTTTTCTCATCTGCAAAATGAAGATAATAACAGTGCTCGCCTCCCTCAAGGGAGAAAACTAAATGAAGAGATGCACATAAAACTCTTATAACCATGCCTCGGCCTCATAAATCTGCATTGGAGAGTAGATGGGTTCAGCTGTGTCTAATAGAAACCCCCAGCAAACAAAAGTCCATTTCTCTCGCTCATAGAAGTCTAAGCTCTGCTCTCCATCTTGCTGTTCCCCCATCCCTAGGGGCTGTCCTCATCCACATGGCCCAGAGCAGCTCACCATCCATCCACAGTGCTTCCCCAGGGGAGGGATAAAGAATGCCAGGCAAATCCAGAATCATGTCATCATCGTCCATTGGCCAACACTGGTCACATGGCCACCCCCAGCTGCAAGGGAGGCTGGGAAATGGAGTCTTTATACTAGGCAGTCACTTTACTTGCTTAAATTGGGGTATTATGTAGAGGAAGGGAAGATGGATATTGGGAGGTAATGAGCTGTCCCAGCCATGTCCCTATGAGGTAAGTACTGTTACCTCCATTTCACAGATGACAACACTGAGGCTCAGAGAAGTGAAGTAAATTGCTCCAAAGCACATAGCTTCTTAACACCTCCAGCTTTACCCACTGGGCAACACTACCTCCTAAGCAGTGGCCAGAAAGGGGCATGTTTTCTCTGTGCCAACTCAGAATCTCACCGAACAAGCAGTGTGGCCATGTGGGGGTAGAGTGGGCAGTGGAAGGGACAGGTGAGCTGACATATATGTCATCGGAGCCTCCCAGGGAGACACCACAAATGTAGGCAGATAGAGTGTTCTCAGGAATATGGCTGCTCCCAGGTGGGGGCACCCAACGAGGCCTTTCCACACTGGTCATTTTTTTTCATGATCTCAAGGGATTAAGACAGCAGAGAGGGCAGCATCTGCCCAGAGAGAGCTGTGGCTGCCCCGACGGGCCAGCAAGCTCTCCTCCAAAGCCTCACCCAGAAGTGCCCGGTGAGGTGAGATGGCCCAGTAGGGACAGACTCCCTACTTCTGCTCTTCACACTGATAAGCTGACACAGGCTGGGGGCTCCTCTTGGGCCTCAGTGCCAGGCTTTTCATGTACATCATTAATTCACAACAATGGGCAATATCCCAAAGCGCTTGGTACTGTTATAGCCACATCCCCCAGTAAGGAAATTGAGACACAGAGGAATGAATCAACATGCCCAGGTGACTCAGGTACCCCAGGAGGGGCTTGGAATCCAGATCGCTGGGAACCATCAGGGAACATCAGCCTGGTCCCACAGGGAGCCCCTGTCTTCCCAGGCTAGGTGAAGTGCAATGTAAATGCAGCACAGGACAACCTTTCAATAAGGGCTTCCACCAAGCGTCCTTTACATAACAATATGGAACCACCTCTTGGAGAGGCGTTCGGGTCCAAGAGATTTGGATTCAAAGAGAATATTGTTGCCCTGTGGGCATTAGGCCTGGCCTACCTGTGTGCCCATCTTGACTCTGCCCCCCTGGTTACACTTCCCCTGCTAGATACTTCACCTCTCCGGGCCTCAGTTTCCTCACCTGTAATATGGGAGGAGAGTGACCTCCATTAGGGCTGTTGGGAGAAAACCACCTCTCAAATAGTAACAGCAATTGGCATCGCTATCCTCATTGGTATTTTTTCTTTTTTGCATTTGAAATGAGATAAAATTTTCAATAATTAACTGCAAGAAAAAAGAGATCAAGGGGAATCAACAGGTTATAAGAGACAGAATAGATTGTAGCCATTTGCAAAGGAAACCACAGTCGTCACCAGTGACCACACACCCTTTTGTGTACTTGGTGATCGTAGAACCATAAAAGTGTGTCACCAGCAAAAAAGAAATATAAGTAAAGTTTATAAAACTTAACTTTTCAAGCCTCATTCTTCTTAGAGAAACTGGTCTAGACACGAATCGCCCCAATCCGAGAGAAGTGTGAGGGGGACGCTGAGACCAGCCATCAAATATGTCGGCACAGACCTGGCCCAGTTCCCACATTATTATCTCCTCAAACAAAACGTGCCTCTGGCAGGGGCCTCATTTCACCTGTGAGGAAACTGAATCTCAGGGCAGCCACGCGTGTGAGTCATACCGCTTATTGGTGGTGAGCTGGATTACACGCCTCGTGTGCCCGGCAACAGGGCCCCAGATCATGTGCCAGGACTGCCAGACGATATACAGAGAGATTTAGAAGCTGAGACAAGGATCTGAGAGCAAATAGTTTACTTGGGGGGGGCGGGGGGTGGAGGTTGATCAGAACACCAGCGGGGGCAGAAGGGGAAGGCAGTTTACAGAGCAAGAGACTGTGTGGGAAACTGGGGCTCAGTTCCCAGGGAGTTCTGGGAGGAGACCTCATCTCGAGATGTCCATCTGAGGGGTGAGGGAGCCTTCATTCCTGCCCTTTCTGGTCTACCTCCTCTAAAGCCTCAGGCAGAGATTCGCAGGTACATGGGGCAGGAAGCCAGCTGCTCGTTCAGGAGACGTGAGTGCCCAGGGATCGGAGGCAGTGCTTCCCAGGCTTCAGCCCCCATATGTCTGCACATAAATCTCTGCACCTGCCCCTCTCACTGTCCCCATGCCTCTCCCTTATTTACATTTTTCTAAGTTTTAAGTAATAGCCTTTATAACAAGGAAATAGTAATAAAAGTAACTGTGAATTTTTCGAAAGACACAAGAACTGTTTGCCCCAAATTTCTCCCCAGAAAAGTTGGCTCTTCAGTGTCACAGGCAGAGGGGACTTGAATAGCTTCCTTCTAACCAGGTCCCTGCCTCAGGCCACATGCTCCTGCCCTGCCTCCTCGGACACCTGGGGCCCATCAAGTGACACGTCATTATATATTTGAACAACTACTGGTGTCCATCAGCAGCCTGAGGCCATCGCAGGCCAGCTGCGATAACCTGGTCCCGACAAAGCCCCCTTTAGATAGAAATCCCTCGCTCCTTGGTGGTCAGGATTGAACTGGCTCCACTGCGGGAGCTTGTCTTTTTATTTTGCTACACTCAAATTAATAGTAAAACATTGCTCATGGGGAGGAAGCACCCACGATGCAGCGAGTGTCTGGGCTGTGTGGGGACCTGGGGTCCCCCTAACTTTGTCCTGGCTAACTTTGGGGTGATCTCGGGCTGCGGTTCTCAATCCTTCCTGAGCCCATCCATCTGAACGTCAGCTATTTCAGGGGGCCAATGGGCAAAGTTTTTATTGTAATGACAAATGTATTTATTTTCATGTTAAGTACAAAAAAAGTACAGAATTAAGTTTCGAACCCCTCATTTTTCAAGAATTATATTTGGGACTGAATATCCTTCTATATATTTAAATGTCCTCTATAGAGAATCTATGTAAAGAAAAATATTAATAAAGTAGTACCAGGGGAACAAAAACATGGCAGGAATAGATGAAAACAGGTTGGGGCCCCACCCATAGCCCTCGGCCACCTGAGTCCCCAAAGCCTGTACCAGGGAATTGCTTGGCCCTGCAGAGGGACGCCTGGGAGTGCAGGGAACCTTCCAACAGTGCATAAAGGTGTCCTGTATACGAACACGTTGGCCTGCTGTCCTTCAGGGACAACTGAGGCACAGACGGTGCGGTTCCTCAGAGGGCCCCCTGTGGGGCTGAAGGCTGGCTGCCCGTGCAGTAGCCCCAGCCCTTATTAATGATCTTAATTAACTCTTTGCCTTTCTCTCTTCCTTGTCTTCTTTTCCCCACTGCCTCTCTTGGGCTCTGTGTCAGTCTCCTCCTGCCGCTGTAACAAGTTACCACAAATTTCGTGACTTAAAACCACATAGACTTATTACCTTACAGTTTAGTAAAATAGAAGTCTTAAACTCAACATGTCATCTGGGCTGTGTTCCTTCTGGAAGCTCTGGGGAGAATCTGTTCCGTCATCTTTTTCCAGATGCAGAAGTACCTGCATCCCTTGGCTCATGGCCTCTTCCTCCACCTTCAAAGCCAGGAGTGTAGCTTTTTCCAATCTCTCTCCCCCTCCCGACTTTTAAGGATTCTTATGATTACATTGGGCCTATTCAGATAATCCAAAATTATATCCCTATTTTAAAATGTTTGCCTCGATTACACCTGCAAAGGCCCTTTTGCTCTGTAAGGTCACATATTCACTGGTTCCAGGAATTAAGACATGGACGTCTTTGGGGGCCATTATCCTGCTGACTACAGGCTTCCTGGACCACTCTCCCCAATAAGTGTGGACCCAAATCCTCTCAGGCTCTGCTTCTGGGGGACTCAAACCCACCCCAGAGATAATACACCCACCACTCGGCACTTGTGGGTCTCTATGCTTGTGGGGCCCACGTGAGACTTCTACACAGGATTGAACCTCATGCTGCGATGACACCCACTCAGATCCCAATATGCCCGCCATCAGCCAGTATTCCCGGTGGTTCTTAAGTTTCATCTGGCTGCAGGAACATCAAGTTTTGTCTCACAGTTGGCTCTGATGGCCTGTTCCTCTAAAAGAAAGACCCTGAATAAGACAATATCAGCTGCTTTTCCCCAAATTTATTAGAGTCCTTGTGTCTCCAGTAGCTGGGATCCCCAAGCCACTGATATATTTGAGACACAACAGACAGTGTGCTGGGCAGAGGTGGAGAGGTGGCAGCAAATGGGGGTCCCTGTTGTGAGAGGGGAAGATTTTTTCCCCTAAATTCCTAGACTTGGGAATGGAGTCTGGCTGTCCAGGTTCAAAACCCAGCTCTCCCACTTCCTAGCTAAGTGAAACTGGACAAGTCACTTCCTTTCTCTAAGCCTCCATTTTTCCATCTGTAAAAATGGAATCATAACATTAATGCAAAATGTCTAACCACTCCTGTGCAACAGGCATCAACCATTCCCAACAGGGCCAGGCATGAACAACCAATACAGCGGACCTCACTCGGAAAGCCAAGCATCAGTCTTGCCCACCTCCTAAGCCATTGTGAAGTTTAATGAGAGAAGGCATTTAAAACACAGTATGCTGACAAGCAATGGTGGCTGTGATGAGCTATCATTCTACCAACAACCAGGTTATATCACTGTGCTAAGTGTGAGTCCCTTGGCTGGATGCAAACTGGGTTTTTTGAAGAGCAAGTTCAAATAATTGTACAGAAAGCAAGCAGTTCGATGCCGGGGAAGATGCAAGAGAAGCTGAGCTTGTGCTTGAGGGAAGAGGCAGAAGCGGATTGGCCACAGCTCCGCCAAGTCTGGACTTTATCTCGAGAATCAGAGCATGTCTCATTCGAGGCCTGCACCAAATTGCTCAACTAGAGCATCACATCTTGGCATCCGCTTGTCCCAACAGTGGGCCACGTGGATGCGAGTCTCTGAAGCCGGGGTCCTTGAGAGGTCAGGAGGGTGCTGGTACAAGGCAACAGCCACCCTGCTCTGGGAAAGGAGGGCGGGGTGCTGTCCAGGCTGCTGTCCAGGCTCCGAAGCTTGGGAAGATACAGGCACAGTGTGACCTGGAGCCCGGAGAGGCCAACATCTGCAGATTCTGTCCTAGCTGAAGCCAGAGCCCAACTGTTCTGTTACCTATTAGGGGACATGAACTCTGGAAAGGCCCAGCCTAGTTTTAGAAACCAAATGTGGGTGATTCCTACACTCTGAGTCACTTTTGGGAAAGAGCGTTGGTGGACCATGTTGCACAGGGAGGATTCTTATTTCCCATTTTGCTCCCCCACCTTTGCATCCTGTCTTGGGCCTCCGAGGAGGTAGGATGGAATAAGGAAAGAGGACCTCCCCTCACCTCGGGGATCTGGCAGAGAAACAAAACAGTGGAAAAGGACGGATGGGACAGAAACAGTGCAATTCCTGCCTGACATCAGAAAGGCAGTGTACCAGAAAGGACTTTCTCTCCAGGCAGCTCAGGAGGAGGGGTGGAAATTCTGAGCTGATCCTACAGCTCTGTCCACAAGCAACTCCGGGAGCTCAACCACCAAATCCATACACAGTCACAAAACAAGGATCAGCATTTGCGCTACAGAACTCTTCACGTATATTATCTCACTCAATCTTCGCAGTAGCCCTACAAAGTAGATGCTGTGCATCAATCCCATTTTACAGATGAGGAAGCCCAGAGAGGTTAAGTAAATTTCCCAAGGGCACACAGCCAGTGAGTGATGGAGCCTGAACTTGCCGTCGATCTATGAGATGCTAAACCCCTTCAACATCCAGACGGATAGAGCTGTAGCTGTATAGTGTGTCTCCTAGACATACAACCAGTGGAGGCTAATCGGTGGCATTAACCTGAGGGAACAAAGAATGTGGTCATCCAGAGGAGAAGTTGTTTGCTCAAAAGTGGGGATTGTTCCAGAAAAAGATCCTGACACCAGGGCCAAGTCCTCTGGCCACTGAGCCCCCAAATGAAACCCTGTGGTTTGGTTGCCTGCCTGAGTGGTGCTGGCAGGGGCCCACCCCTGTGACTATCCCTTTCAGTGCCTGAAACTTCCAAAATGGCAGGGCTGGCATCTCTGTGCCTGGGAGCTTCAGGATGTACTGGGTTGAATAAATGCATGTCCTCAAAACACATGTCCACTCAGAACCTGTGAATGTGGCCTTATTTGGAAATAGGGTCTTTGCAGATGTAATTAGTTAAGACAAGGTCGTACTAGATCAGAGTGGCTGCTGTCCTTATAGGAAGGCCAGGAGAAGATGGAAGCAGGGATGGAGTGCCAAGGGTCACTGGAAACCACCAGAAGCTGGGAGTGAGGCAAGGATGGGTCCTCCCCTAGAGCCATCAGAGAGAGTGGTACCCTGCCGACGCCTTGACTTCAGACTTCGGGCCTCCGAAACTGTGAGAGAATATATTTCTGTTGTTTTATATTCCCCAGTTTGTGACAACAGTCCTTCTGCCTAAGTCCTAAATGTGTCCTACAAGGTCCATTCAGGCAGGGACCTTCTCTGTCTAGTTTACAGCTGCATTTCCAGGGCAGGCACAGAGTAACTACATACTTTAGGGGACTGTCTAATGCAGAAGTTTATGTCTCACGTATGTTGACAGTCCAATGAGGATGCTCTTGATCTGCAATCTGTCTTGCCAAACGGTGATTCAGGAGCCCAAGCTCCCTCAGTTTGTGGCCTTGCTGTCCTTGGGGTATCTGATTCTTTGGGATCCAGCCAGGAGATGGGGGAAGACAGGCAATATGGAGAACCCAACCCACCTCCTGAATACCTTGGTGACAAGCTAGAGCTGTCTTCACTGCTCACTCCTATTGATGGGGAACTAGTCACATGATGGCACCTGGATGCAAAGACATCTGGGAAACGTAGTCCCTGGCCAGGCAGCCACTTCCTAAAGACAGTTCTACACAATGGAAAGAGAGCAAAGCTTTTGGAGGACAGCTAGCCATTAGCGCTTTATAAATATTTGTTTGATTCATTAATCAATGTTAATACTAATGAATGAACAAACCAACCACTTGGAAAAGAGACTTCATAAATGGTTGTTGAAATTTTGAGCTATCTCAGGGACCCTCCTGATTGAACAAATGAAGATATGGATCTGGGAGAGAATTCTATGCTGACATGCCTCCCCCCGCCCCCCAGGGCCCCATACTTGCCTCCCTACATGTCACCATGGGGTGCGTCACCTATTTAGGGGCCTTAGAGGGATCTTGGAGGCCAGCTGGCCAGTTTCTGCCTTTCCTACCCAAGAAAGAGGCCCAGGGTGGCGTGGGGACGCGCCCAGGGTCACAGGCAAGTTTGTCAGTGAGGAGCCAGGCCCCGGTCGCCTGACCCCCAGGCCAATGCCTGGGCCACTCAATAGCTGCTGGACCCTCATTGTTCAGCTTAATTACTGCAAGTCCAGGCCTGTGGAGCGTCTGTGTGGGGACGCTGTGTAAACATTTCCTCTTTGGCTGAGCAGGAAATGAAGGGATGACGAGGTCAAGTGACTTCACTCAGCTCCTGCTGCCCTGCCCATCATCCCAGGCCCCCACCCGTGCCTGTGGAGGCCCTTCCAAGGCTCCTGAGTCGGCGCAGAGGAATGGCCGAGCAGCTCTGGCCCCCTCCTCATCTCCTGTACCTGGACCAGGGAGCCCTGGGGTTGAATCCTGCTCTGAAGGCTCTTGGGAAAGTTGCCCCACCTCTCTGAGCTTCCATGTCTTCATCTGCCAAGTCCCTTTGTCATCCAGTTGTGAGGAGAGAATGACACGATGTGGGCAACGCGTTTGGCAGACCCTGACAGTGGGTCCTCACCATGGCTTTTCCATTATTTTCAAGCTGCTTTTAAAAGATGATTCACCAAATCGCACACCTTAAAATGGTTGATTGTATGTGATACGAATTTCAGTCCATATAAAAAAATTGTGTATTAGATTTTTTTCCTCCACTGTCTCCCACACACACACACACACTCTCTCACACACACACACACACACACATGCACACACTCTAACACACTCACACATACTCATTTATTATCATGTTAAATTAACAACACCCCTGTAAAGGTGCACCACATTCCCAGCCTGCAGATGGGTAAACTGAGGCTCAGAGAAACAAGCTACCAGAGAGTAAGCATCCAGTTAGTGGCAGGGCCTCATGTCAGCCTCAGTTCCACTCCAAAACTGGAGATAAACACTGATTGCAGATCCATCTGGGTTCACCCCTGTGTCCTACTCAATTCATTGGCATTTATTAAGTATCTCTTCAAAGCCTGCTGTACCCCAAACACCTCACTGGGCTAGCAGCCCTCCCTTCCCCACCAACTTTTGTGCTCAGAGGAATGTCAAGATGAGTTAATCCGGCACCCATTTAACAGAAAAGTAAACAGACCAGAGAGGTTAAGTGACTTGCCCAAGGTCACACAGCTAATTAGTACCAGACCAGACACACAGCTAAGCTTCTTGGCTCCCCAGCCAGGGCAGCTCCTGGACATCTCCAGAAGAATTCTGCTCCAAAGACAGAGCCCTGTAACCAGGACGCCAGCAGGCCAAGCTGGCAGTGATGGCTATAACAATCTGTCGGACTTTTAAAAATATTAAAATATCAATCTCCATTCCTGAACTAGTAAAATCTAAAGCCCACCATTGCCACAGGTCTCTCAACGTCCTGGAAAAAGAAAAGTTGCTTAGAAACTGAGGAGGAAATAATTTCCCAATCACTTGTGCATCACCAGATCAAGTTATTTTTCCCTCTTGTGTAGGCTGTGGGATTTTAAATATATATATTTCCCATTAAACTTCCAAAATAAGTTCAAAGGGGAAAAAAGAAATAAATGAGCCCTCTGAGCCCGGCAAGAATTCCACGTTGTTGGGAACTGCCTGCCCTCTGCTGGACAAAGGGGGCACTGCCATTTTATGGATTTGGGTTGTAGAAGGGCTTAAAGAAACATTAAAGCCTCCTTTTCAAAATAATCGTGGATACCACGTGATAATAGTTGTGCTTTTCATAGAGGGGTTTGCATTTTCCTCATAACTAATAGCTACTCAGAACGCAGAAATGCGTTTAAAGTCTGACCTGTTTAGTTCATTCATTCACCTCGCCACACGTCTTTATTGGGCACCTACTATCTGCTGAGCGCTAGTGACAGTACAGAGCTCTGCACTACATACTGAACCTGTTCCGGTCAGAGCCACAGAAAACAAGCAAATTAACAAACTGACAGACAAAGCCGATTAACAAAAAAGCCAGGTGGTTCTAAATGCTGTGAAAATAAATCACAAAGGCAGACTTGGATGCAGCGAGGAGTTGAGTCACATGGTGCTCCTGGCGGAGGGAACAGCCAGGGAAAAGGCCATGAGGACAGGGTGTGTTGGGCTGGTCGGAGGGAGAACAAGCGGGCCGGTGTGGCTGGGGTGCAGGGATGCGGGAGAAGCAGCAGGAGATGCAGTCAGAGGGACCGTCCCTACAGCCCCTTGGACATTTCAATCAGACTGTGTCCAAACAAACATGTGGGGGAACCACGCTGACAGGCGACGCCTCAGCTCTGCATTGAGGGATTCCTGAGGATTGGACCAGAGCGGGTTAATGGGGGGACCGGCGGTGAGACCACACTCTTCCACTTCAGGCTGGAAATCCTGAAGCTTCCCAGGAATTAGAGGAACCTGGGAAAATATCGCTGGAAATCCAGCCTGGCCCATTGTCGTGGCAATTGCCACTCATGTTTGGGAGAACTAACTCCATTCTAAGCCTTTTGTACAGATTCAGGGGCCTGGCCTTCCCTGTCTCCTGGCCCCCACTTAGTCGGCGGTGTGGAGGTAGCCCTGTGCATAGCTACAAAAGGGAGCACACAGCCATCTGGAAGTTTCTGGGCACTCGAGGGCAGAGGCTGGCCTCTCTGGAGTACAATGTGTGCAGGCACCCCTGGCCTGTCCCCCTCATACCTCCCAGTCAAGCCAGGCTGGGCTCATTATGCTGAGCAAAGGCCTCCGTGTCCAAGGCCACCACTGCCCCCACTTAGTTTCCTCTCAGGAAGGGGCCCTGCCTCCCTCTGCCTTAGGTCATGATGACGAATGGAGGACAGCTGACCCCTGGCCCAGGGTCAGAGGGCACCAGTATGTACCCACAGCCAGGCAGCATCCAAGGGGCTCAGGCCCAGAGACCAACAGGCCCTCATTCGGCACATTGGTCCCTCTGAGGGGTGGGGAGACAGGGCAGGGACCATCCAAAGCTGCTTTGCTCTCAAAGCAGAAGAAAGTGTGGCCTCGGCTGCAGCATCAGCATCCCCAGGAACCTGAGAGAAATACAGAGCTTGTGCCCACCCACCCCCTCTGAATCAGGCTCTGTGTTAACACGCCCATCTCTCCGGGGTCCTGATGCACAGGGCAGGTGAGACCTGGCCTTGAAGACAGGAAAGGACCACTTTGCACCCTGCCAGGCTGCTGCCTGCTGCCTGCTGCTGGTATCATCGTGCAAAGTGAGGCATCCCCTTCTCTCTCTGCCAGCAGCCCCTCCACACAGGGCAGGAAGGCTAGCTCTGGGCTAATGCTGGGTACCCACCCGGGCACAACTACGGGACAGTCCTGTATGCCACTCCACCAAGGCCATGAACCTTCTCCTGCTCTCCCCCTCACCTCACTGCACCCTGGCCTTCTTGCCAGACGTGCAGCTCCCAAAGGGCCCCTAACCCCACCCAACCCCCAGGCGGCAGCAGGGCCAAAATTAGCTTGCACCCATCAGCACTTTCCAACAGGCCTCCCAGGAGAGGAAAGCACTTCTCAAACGCTGACATAAGAATGTCCTGGGGAGGAAGAGGTGCCCCTGCCCTGGGACAACCTGGCTCCACGACCCCAGGTCTGGAGCAGCTTGTGGGGAATGAGGACCTGTTGGGCGGAACAGGGCAGTGGGAACGAGGTGTGGCCATGGCCACAGGGAGGGACATGTTTAACATCACGTGCTGGCTTCAGGGCCCCCAGAGGGGCAGCCTGGGACTTCAGGGTGGGAAAGGGCAGCCTGGCAGCTGAGACAGGCACCGGAAGAACTGTGACCAGCCAGCAGCTCAGGTGGGAGCATGTGTAGACACTTGCCACAGGGGTTACCCAAGTTTTTAAAACTTCATTATGACGTTTTTCAAACATAGAAAAAATTAGTAATAAAAGCAAATGATTGGAGAACTGACTCTGGGTGGTGAGCACACAATGGGATTTATAGATGATGTAATACAGAATTGTACACCTGAAATCTATGTAATTTTACTAACAATTGTCACCCCAATAAATTTAAAAAGTAAAATAAAAAAACAAAACAAAACAAAAAAGCAAATGATTACCGTGCATCCACAACTTAGACTCAACCATGATTATCTTTTTGCCAAATATTCCACTCAGCAGATAGATCGTTGGATGGATATTGTTGAACCATTATAAACTCTTACAGACATGTGGACACTTCCGCCCTCAATATTGTAGCAGGCATCTCCAAAACAGCAAGACATTCCTGCATGGGATCACAATGCTATTAGCTCACCTGGCAAAGTTAGCAATAATTCCCAGCATCCACACCCACGCCTGTCCTTCCTGGCAAAAACGGGCCCCAGTGACATGGCATCCACAGACACCGGACCAGGACCTGCGTGGACAGAGCCACGGCCAAGTTGGAACAAAATGCCCCAAGGGATATCAGTCAGAGCTGCCAAAATCACCCCAGCTGAAGCTCTGATTTGTGCAGAGGCCAGCAGTGGGCTGGACAGGCAGACCCAGGCTCTCTGCTGTGGACAGCTGTGGGGAGGCCAGGGCACTGAAGGGGCAGGAGGAAAGGTGGGCCACTAGCATGCTGGCATGTCCTTGTCTGTCCACTAATTAGCACTGCCTCGATATTTGAGGGCTCCTCTGGGCACCAGGTTCCCTCCTGTTCTCCTTCATTGTCGACTTCTGTTCTTTACCATCATTCCCTCAAAGAGCCCCCCAACCCTCCCAGACCCCATCTCGTCCCTTACATGGTGAACCCGAAAGGAGAGGCTTCACTGCCCCACCGCTGTTTCTGCAGAGCCAAGCCCAGGGTTGGCCCCTAGCAGGTGCGCAGAAACATTTGGAGACTGAGGGAGGGAGCAGGCATGAATGACAACAGTAATAACAGCTGCCACTCTCCTCATGCAATGAGCCGCACACTGTTCTGAGCACATGCCTAGCCCTGTTTCACAGGTGAGGAAACTGAGGCCCTGAGAGGTTGTGACTGCCCCAGTTCACACAGCTAGTAAGTGATGAAGATGGTGGACTCACCTGAGCTCTGGGGAGGGGAAGAGGTGAGAGAGGAGAGAGGTCCAGGTGTGCGGGGGCTGCAGAAAAACTCCCTCTACCCCACCCAAGGGAATTGACACCTAAGCAGAAATTTGAAAGGTGTCAGGAGATATAGCCTTGTGCAGAGGGGGTGGGGATGGACTTGAACAGAGAACAATGTGCAAGGGCCTAGGGGGTGTTTCTCAGCTCTCAACTCCCCGGCACAGGGAGTCACCATGCCCAGAGATCCTGATTTAATTATATGCATGCAGCCAGGGCACCCTGTGCAGGCCAATTAAATGTTTGTTTGTTAGTTTAACTCCTGCCAGGTGAGGAATTACTGGCTTGCGGGGAGGGCAGAGATTGGAGTGAGAGCTGGGATTCAATTCAGATGCACTTAGAAAGTTGCAGAGCAAAGAGAGTGTTGACAGACAGCACTGAGAGGTCGGGGAGTGACCAGATCACTCCCCCAGGAAAGCCACAGTAAAGACCGTGGATGTCACCGGAGGGCTAAGGGAAAGTCTTTTCCTTGTGTGTCTCCCTGCGAGGCACTGCTGGCTCCCCAACAAGTGGCCCAGTGCCGGCACCTAGTAGGTGCCCAATAAATATGGGATGACTTGTTAGAAGCTCACCATGGGACAAAGGGGCAACTACCCAGATGACAAAGAGAGAACCAACCCCTGTCTAGGACTCACGCGTTAGAAATGTGCCGACCACTCTGCCACTCCCAGGATGGCCGCCTCCGTCTTTGTGTCATTTGGATCCCAGCTGAGGGGCAGGTCAGTCAACAATATTGATAGGAAGGGAATTCCAGAGGTGCAACGGGAAGAAATAGGAAGACTTTGGACATCTCGTGCGTCTCCCCTGATGAGAAACAGAGGGTCAGAGGAGAAACTAGCCCAAAGTCCCCAATAAAATGGCGGAACGTGTGCCCAGGTGCTGGTGGCTCTGTGCATATCAGCACCCCCACCCCCACCCTCAAGTTCCCACTGTAGCGGTTAATCTATAAACAGAGCAGACACGTCCCATGACTATAACAGTTTTGGTGTGTTCTTGCCCCACCAGCCCTGTGTTTCTGCTTCTGTGGGTGCACACCTGGGGCTCCCTTCTGCGAACTGTCCATGGGCTGCTGGAACCACCTGGCGCAGTCACTCGAGGCAGCCCTTAGCCATGGGAAGCCCGGCTCTGCCACTTGACCCACCCTCCTGAGCCTCTGGCAGGATCAGGCTGAGACCGGGTCTCTGTTTGAAATCACTGCTGACCTGGTGTCTTCTCTGTCCTGCTTTCTTCCCCCTGCCGGGTTCTCCCGCAGCAATCTTCATCATTTGCACACACATCCTGCTTCCTGTCTATCTCTAAGGAATCCAATCTAACACAACCAGTTACCTTCCCAATCAGCCTTTCTTTCGAGAAATCTTACAAAATCAATGCAGCTGCTGCCCAAGGAGATCTCATTCACATTTACATAAATTTGCATACAGTTCTGGATCCCCAAAGTCTGACCACACATCCCTTTGAGACTACGTGCCCCAGATTAAGATCTGGGGCCTTAGTGTGTGTGTGCGTGTGTGTATGTGCGTGTGTGTCCAGTGGAGGATGACAAGCAACACGTGAGCCTGCCTTTGGACCTCAGCAACACACATGCAGGTTGAGTAACCTTGGGCAATTTCCCCCCTCTCAGCTCAGTTTCCTCCCTGCAAAATGGGTATATAATACTACTACGCTCCTAGCAGGATGCTCATGGTGACTGATTTAATCATCCATATAAAGTGCTTAGCACAGGACCCAGCACATAGTAAGCGTGGTATCAATGCTAACTGATACAATTATTGTTGTTATTTTGCTAGAAGCTGCTTCAAATCCTTACTGATTTGTTTATTAGAATAATTAAATACGCCAAGCCACTCAGAGGCCATTTAGAGAGATCTGATTCATTTCCAAGATCCATGAAATCATAAGTAGGAGCTACTTTACTTTTTCCTTTTACATATAACCTCAATTAAATCTGTAGACAAGCCCTGCGAGGGATGATGCTATCAGACAAGGAAACCGAGGTAGAGAGCAGGGCCAGGTAACCTGCCCAGATATGACAGCTAGCGGGAGTGGCGTGGACACCTTGGGACCTGCCCATGGTTTCCATCCCCTAAGAGCTTTTGGGATGTGGTCGGGACACTCACAGGTGCCATACACAGTGTTGCTTTTCTGGACAGAGTTCTTGAGGACCGGAAATCTGGATCTGTTGTCTTAACTCCCATGTCTTCTGCTGTTCATCAACCTTGGAAAGCAGCTGCTAAAATATCGCTTCCGCCTCGTGGGTTCCCATGCAAATCGCTCCCAGTGCTGGGGAAAGTGCAATGCTTTCAACAGTTCACAACCTTCGCCTCTTCCTCTCCTTTCCAATTCAGGAACTGAGTTGAGTTCCTTTCTCCCTGGTGCCGGGAAAGAGAGGAAGCAGTTTCTGCCCACCGCAGACTGCACAGGCAGAGACTTGGGTGGGCTGCTGGTTTCCTGCCTGCCCTTTGCCCCCTGTCACTCCCCGCCCATCCTCCACTAATGAATGGGCTGCCTTCAGCCACACATTCCCACTGCACCTGCCAGGCAGCCCACCTGGATTTCACCCACTCAGCAGGCAGGGACAGATGAAGGTAGCCAGGGTTGGCAGAGGGGTTTCCTTTGAAATAAAAGGATGAGCTTCACTCACCAATAACACAGCCATCTATCTATCCCTCCCCACAGGGCAGCCACCAACCACTGGGGTCCCCTATGTTCACAGGTCATGAGTAGGACATTTTTTTTTACATGACCATCCCATTGCTCCACTAATACCGGCTCAGTGGAGAAACACCTAGAGCAAAAAACAAACAAATAAAGCACCCATAATGATGTCAATAAAATAACCAGTTAGTGTGAAGGACTTATGGGCCATACACTGTGTTATACATTTATATATTCTCCCTTCGTGTTTATCCACTGGCTAGATTCTAGTCTAACTCCATGCGTCGTCCAATGCTTGAGTTACCAAGAAGCTGTCATCCTGCTTGTATGCTGCTAGGGGTGGGGACCTCATTCCTCTACAAGGCTAGAAAGTTCTTCCCCACAATGAGATAAAACTGGTCTCCCTCCCCCTTCCTCCATTGAGCCTTTGTAACCAACCCCACAAAGCAAGCCTGGTTCTGGCCCACGAGACACCTGAAGACAATTGTCCTTCCTCCCAAGTCTTCTCCTTTCACTTCCTTCACCCTTTCTCTGGCGTTTGTCCCCATTCTGACCACCTCTCCTGGGTCCATAGAAGCCAACACTTAGTGAAGACGCCCTTCATGCCAGGAGCTTTGTGGTCTTCCCATCAGTCCTCACAACAGTACTGCCCCAGGGGCACCATTATTATCCTGGTTATACAGTTGAGCACACCTGAGTGTCAGAGAGGTAAAGCAGTGTGCCCAAATGTGCACAGCCAGAGTCTAAAGACCAGTCCCAGGGCTTAGTTCTTAGCCTGGATGTACGTCCAAGAACCCGGAAGTGTTTCCACGAGCCCAGAAGACTTCCGAGTCTTTCAGGGCATCTATTCAAGTGCTGTGAGCCTGAGAAGATGAAGGGAGTGCCTTAGAAATGAATGTGTGTGGAATGTTCTCCCTAACATACGTGTGTGTGTCCACCCGCTCAAATCTGCCTGGAAACCGTTACAAGTCATTGCCCCTGGTGTCGGAAAGGGGTGGGGAGGTAGGGGACTAGGAGTCAAGAATAAAGGGGAGAATTCCTTTTTGCCCTGTATTCGTTGTCTCTGTTTGAAATTAGCTTTACCCTATATTGTTCTTACCTCTTTGAAATATTTTTAAAAATGGAAAAATTAAATAAGATGAATCCCTGGAGAGCAGAGACCATGGAGTAGTCACCTGCTTCCCCCAACGGAGACAGAGAGGGATGGGGGGAGATGGGCACGGGAGAGGAAAGAGAATAGCCTGCGACAGCTTCTTGGAAAAACGTATTCAAATTTTTATTTTGCCCGAATGTTATCACATTGCTGGCATCATGTGCTAAACCGTTTTTTGGTGCAGGGAGGGCACTGGAATGAGCTCGAAAACAGCCAGTTTTGTAGCTTTTATGTTGCTGTGGCCAGCCCTGTAGAGATAGAGTAAATGCATGATTTACAAAATGATTAGCTTTCCGTGCTGACCACAGCAACCATCTCTCAGACACCAGTTGGAAAAGATGAGGGAAGTGTCTAATTTGGGCTGTGCTCTGGCCCTTGGCCTCCAACTCCGCCCACCCCCACCCTAGCCCCACACGGGGGTCCTTGGGCAATACCCCTGCTAACTCGGCAGGAATGACCTGAACGGTGATGTTTGCTCAGGGAGTGCGGCTCCCAGCCTGGCCTGCCGCCCAGCCCTACCAGGCAGAAGGGCCTCCCACCCGCAGGCCTCCCTGAGCGCCCGAGGGAGAGAAACGTTCCCAGCAGCTCAAGTATTTCTCCCCGCAGGTGCCAGGTGCCTCCCCAGTGTATCTCCACCCACACACCCTCAAGAATAGCAGAGGCCGCAAGTTTTCCTCCGTTCTTTGTCTCTGATAAAACGGAGGGGGGCTAAGATACACCCAGAGGTGGGAGCCAGCAGGAAAATGGCTGGTTGGCTGGCTCTTGGAATTTGACCTCAGGGACATGTCACGCACCCGGCTGACGGAAATCCAAATCTGACCGTGACCTGGTCCTAGGCTGCCTTTACAATGACCCAGCCGCATCACTGCTTGGAATTCAACCAACGAAGCCATTTGATGAGCAAAAAGACACGACGCTGAGGATGGTTAGCTCAGTGTGGTTATGAGAGCAAATAATGGGGAGCAGCTTGCATGTCCCACAGGCAGGGCTATGTTCACAGGGGGTGATGTGAATGGGGGTAAAGCCATAGGACGCAATACTTCGGCAGCCATGAAATGTGTGGCTGTGGAAGTGCTTTTGTGGATGTGGAAATATATTTTCAAGATGCTGTTAAATGGCAAAAGGATATTGCAAAATAGTCAGTATAACATGATTCTGATTTTGTAAAACACCACATATACACGAATACCTACAAAGAAAATGTCTGCAGCACCATTTTTGGCTACACTCCAAAATATTTACAGGATTATTTCCAAGGGGTAGGCTTACAGGCGATGTTTTCTTTTTTTATTTCTGTTAATCTGTACATTCTAATTTTTGTGTGTGAAATAATAATTATTCTTAAATTAACTTTTGGGGGGTATAATTTGCATACAATAACATGCACTCATTTTAAGTGTGTATGACAGGTGTATTGACAAGTTTTGATAAATTTATACCACCCATATAAATACCACCACAAACAAGATCTAGAACATACCATCACCCCCAAAAAGTCCCCTCGACCCCCTGTCAGGCAATCCCTGCCCCTCCCCCCAATCCCGGTCCCAAACAGCCATTGATCTGTTTTCTGTTACTCAATTAGATTCGTCTATTCTAGAGTTTCACGTAAGTGGAATCATACTGAATGTTCTCTTCTGTGTCTGACTTCTTTCACTCAGCATGATTTTTTTGAGATTCACCGTGTTGTGTGTATCAGTAGTTTTTTTTTCCTTTTTATATCTGAGTAATATTCCACTGTATAGATATGCCACAATTTGTTTATCCATTCATCTCCTGATGCGCATTTGGATTGTCTCCAGTTTGAGGTTTAGAATCACAACGTTGTTACGAGCACTCGTGTTCAAATCTTCCTGTGGGTCTGTATTTTGGTTTCTCTTGGGGAAATGGGTAGGAGTGGAATTGCTGGGTAAATGTATGTTTGGTACTATAAGTAAGTAGGAAACTGTTTTACAAAGTGATGATGTAATTGTACCTTCCGACCAGCAACAGAAGTTGCCCCAGTCCTCGCCAACAGTTGATATTGTCAATCTTTTTAACTTGGTCCTTCTAACGAGTGTCCGTCTCCTGGTGTTCGTTTGCATTTCCCTGATCACGAGGGCCAGCTGAACATCTTTAAAAATATCATGGTCGTGTCTTCTTGCATGATGTGTCTTCTAATATTTTTCCCGCTTTTCTATGAGTGTTTTTTTGGCTGTTTATTATTGAGCTTAACAGGTTTTCAGTTTGGGAGGTTTTTTGTTTGTTTTTTAATGTATTGGATGCAAGTCCTTCATCAGACATGCATCGCGAATATTTTCTTCCAGCCAGTGACTGGAATGGGCTTTTCTATTTTCTTAATGGTGTCTATTAAAGAACATAAGTTTAAAATTTTGATTAAGTGCTATTATCAATGTTTCCCTTCTATGGTTTATGTGTGTGTGTTTTATCTAAGAAATCTTTCATTATCCCAAGGCTATAAAAGATGTTCTCCTATTTTTCTTCTTGAAGTTTTGTAGTTTGGGCTTTTATAGGTCTATGATCCATTTCAATTTAATTTTATAAATGGTATGAGATAACGTTTAAGGTGCATTTTTGTCCATAATCTGGGATCAAAAACCTATGGCTTCCCTTGCTGCTTTACAGTGCCTTCAGTTTCCACCATTAATTCAAAGGGGGCCTCATGGAACACTCACACCCTCGACACGAGCAGGTGTTCCAATGCTGATTTGCTGAAATTCTCACATAGCAGGGCTTCCAGTCAATTAGACTTCGGGGGTAACTCAGAGGAAGAGAGGTGCCTTGATGCTTTCAGCCACTTCCAATGTCAATATTCCTGGATCCTCCGCAGCCCCGCAGGGGAAGGTGCCTCTGCAGGGCCATGATCACAAAGGTTCCGTGCGCACAGCTTGACCACAGGAGCCTCAGACCTCTGCCTGTCATCAGGTTCACTTCATCCCCAGAAAACATTACAATTCATGGCATCCTCAGCAGGATTGAGGACATAAAGTGTGATTTATTGCTGCTGAAGCATGTCCTTCTGTATTTCCAAACTGCCTTGGGGAGCAATTCCTCACAATGTCAGCAGCTGGCTCAGGAGAGGAAGAAAGGGGGGAGCGTAAGGAAGAGAGAGATGGAACCGCACATGTAGGCCCGTGCCCCAGGGATCCTCACCCAGGACCACTGCTGACCACCTCAGGCCAAGAAGACGTCTAGCGCTCAAGTCCTGGGGAGGGGACTCGGAGGACCCTGGTGTGACCTGGGTTACTGGGCCCACGGGAGAAGCCCTGGGTCTTCCACACTTCCTGCCCTTCCTGGCCCAGCTGCTTTGGTTTTATTAGAATCAGTTGCAGATGAGTTTCCTAGAAACAAAAGAAGCTAATATCCTCGGGCCTCTCCCTGAGCAGAGGAAATGCAAACAGCAAGAGCTGAGGTTGGTGAGCCTTTCCGTTGGATCCTCCCTGAGTCCTCACAACTACCCAAGAGGTCAGTTGTATCACAGGAGAGGAAACTCCTTGATCACCCCACTGGGTTAAAATTCAGGGTTCGTGTTTCCTTGATCCCTGGGGAAACTGACGGGGTTTCACTGAAGAGACATGGCATTTGATGGGTGTAAGACAAGGTTCCTCAACCTCAGCATGGTTGACATTTGGGGGACAGATACTGCTTGTCATGGGGACTGTCCTATATATTGTACAATATTGATTAGCAGCCTGGCTTCGACCACCAATACACACACCACCAATTTGTGACCAATAAAAATGTCTCCAGATACTGCCAAATGTCCCCTGGAAGCAAAATTACCCTTAGCTGAGAACCACTGGCTTAGGGGAAGGAGCAGGACTTTTTCTAAGTGGAGAATAAAGAAAGGGAATTCAGGTGGAAGAAACAACCTAAATACAGACAGGTTCAAGGTGGGGCTAAAAGGTTAGGCTGCACGGTGGGAGGAAATGGCAAGATATGAAACTGAAAAAGGAAGCTTAAGTTAGACGGAGAGCTCCTGGGTTATCTCATTTGGACATTTGGTCTCTATCTTGTAGGCAGTGGGGAGCCATGGAAAGTCATTAAGGAAGAAAGTGACGTGATAAGACTCCCTATTTAAAAAGCCATCTCTGTTAGTGATGTGAAGGCAGGGAGAGCTGTTAGGAGGCTACTGCAATGGTCCAAGCAGGAGAATATAGGCACACATACGAGTACAAACAGGAAATGTCACTGTATAGGGAATGTCACCAAATAGGAATGTCACCAGGCAAGATTTGTGAAGTGCTACAGGAGTTTGGAGGAAGAAGATGCTGAAAGAGTGGTTAAGGGAAGTCCCCATCAGTGGATGTTTTGTGTGAGGCCTCGACAGGAATGGCCAGGAGGGAGAAGGCATTCCTTGCGATTGGCGAGGCACAAAATCAATGTGGTGGGGCTGCAGGTCAGCCTGGCTGAAGGAGAGGGCATCACCTCCGAGATGCCAAGCTGAAGGACCTGGGCTTGGTCCTGGAGCTGCGTGCTCAGAGGGGCGTTCTCACAGTGGCTCGGGAAGGTGAGTTGGAAGATGGTGTACAAGAGGAATCCTGTGGGCACATGCACATTCAGCGATCATGCTGTCCCTGGAGGAGGACCCCAGGACAGAGCCCTCCATCCCCCATGTCCTTACAGCTATCTGACCCCAGAGGACTTTGCACGTGCCCAGAGAACGTGCTAAGGACTGCCCTGCCCACGTGTCTCCACATCAGCCAGAACAAGCCTGCCAATTTTTTCAGAGCAGGTGTAAATCCCAAAATCAGAGAAATCTGATTTCACATGACCTATAACGGGAATGTGGGTGAATCCGGGTGATGCAGACATAGAATCTAGGAGTATCTTTTTGCAACCCCCTTCCACTGTCCCACTTTGTGTCCGGTGTGTTGTATCCCTGGGACCCACTGAGGTCCAGGAGGTCCTGTGGCAAACACCCAAGAATGGGGCCGGGACTTCACTGCTGCGTGCCCCACTTGCCTGGCTCTGTGCCTGGCACAGAAGTGATGCTCAGAGAATACACTCAAAGCTTCTGCTTTGCCCATTAGACAGGTTCTGGAGACTTCCCGTAAACACACCTTAAAAAGACCAGCTTCTTCTGTGGAGCTATGTGAAGAGTCAGCACCTTTTTATCCAAAGAGAGAGCTCTGAGCCTCTTTATCTGACCCTGGGAGACCCAGCAGGGCCTGAGGGTTTTGAGAAATGTGCCCACACAGAAGGTGGGAGAGAAGGGTGAACCATCAACACAGATTAACTGGCAAGAGGAGACTCTCCCTCCCTCCAGCTAGGGCGTGTGCTGGCCCCGGGGACTGACCTTCTCACAAACAAGTTTGTTGATTGAATTTTTACTGCTGTTTTCTCCCCCCAAGTTTAACTGTTCTGAGGGATAATTATGAACGATGGCTAGCAACATCATAGGGAATATCTGTGGAGCTGTTCCTGCAAGCCAGGCCCTGGGCTAAGCGCACCGGCCTCATTTCAGCCTCACAGCACACTCTGAGGTCACCCCTCCTGTTGTTGCCTCATTTCATAGACAGGTGACAGAGGCTGTGAGATTCAGGAGCCCATGCCCCTCATGCTGTGCTCTGCCACCTCCCCCCAGGAGCTCATGGACTCCCCAACATCGGGCCTGGCACTCAGGGGTGGGGGACCTTCATCAATGTCACTCTCTCCAGTGAGCTCCAGCCTCCTCAGGTGCTGCCTGTGCACTTGAATGTATTGGAGCATTTTATGTTCTCGTTGTCCCATTTTACAGACGAGGACACCAAGGCACAGAGGTTACGCATCTTATCTAAAGTCACACAGCTGATAAGCAGCAAAGCTGATAACGAATGCCCTGAACTAGGAAACCGCTCAGGTCATTTGTCCTCAGTGATTACTTGCTGAGCGGCCCAGGAGTGAAGACCGTGGGTAGTGTGTGAGGAAAGACCATGGCGTCTGTTGTGATGAATGTCATCTTCAGCACCATTATTATGACTAAGGCTCAGGAGGTATGAGGCAAAGGGGGTGTCTTTCTCAAGGCTGACATAAGAACAAGACAAGAATTGCAGCCAGCATCCCGGACAGCCAAGCCAGGGGTCCCGGCTCCAGGCAGAGCACTTAGTGTCCTCGACATAGTCTACCTGAGGGTGGTCACCCTGCTGAGTCTACTGGGCGACCCTCTGGGGACTTGCCACCCCCACCCCAGGGTCCCAGGCCTCTTCTCACACAGAACCTATGCTGGGCATCTGCCCCCGTCCTCTCCCTGGAATAGCCCAAAGGTCGAGGACACACAGAGACCGACAGCACGGGCTTGGGAGGTGGACGGCCCTTCACTGTGCAACGCTGATGGGCCTGTTGCCTAATCTCTGCTTCCTCATCAGGACAGTGGGGGATAAAACAGACCGGTTTCGTAGGGCCATCATTTCCTTTCCCAAAACCAGTGGTGCCCACGTTCAGCTCAAGGTCTGACAAGCTCACAGGCATCAGGTCACACATGCTGCTGTGGTCAGGCCTGGGCAGAGCAACGCACTGTTCCATCAGAGCCAGCACAGCACAGGCCACTTCAGCAGGCTACGGGGATGGGGGGGGTCGGGGTGCAGCAACAGTGCTGCCCATCTGGACAGCGTGTGCCTGGGGTCGTGCCATCCAGCGGTCTCTGCTGTGGGCACAATGGTTATTGACATTGCCCCGTGCCCATTGCCATGGGCCCATAGGTTTTAGAAATTCATCCACACTGTTGCCTATATTAATACCACAGTGCTGTCTGTTTGCTGAGCAGTGCTCCATTGTCAAAACATGCCATAGTTTGTTTATCCATTCACTACTGATGGACACTTGGGTTATTTCCAACATGGGGCTATTATCAATACAGCCCCCGTGCACATTTTTGTGAGTTGTTTTATCATCTATGCACTTGTTTCTCTTGGGCACCTGTCTATGAGGGGAATTACTGACACGGTTCCTCTGTTGTATCATTTTAGAGACCCCCTCCACCCACGGGCCGTGTACAAGAGTTCCAGCTGCTCTGTCCTATCTCCAAACCTGGATATTCTGGTGGCCATAAACTGTATCTCTGTGATTTTGATTCACATTTCTCTGGTGAATAATGGTGCTCGGTAATATTTTACCAGGTTGTCAATTAAGTTCACGAACTTGTTGCAATGATGTTGCTAAGCTTTTTCTAATATCAAAGGGATTATTCATTATGAATTTGTACCAACTGGACAGTTAACCAAGGTTACTATTTGGAAGTGCTGAAAATGTTGTGTGAAAAAGTTAGACGACCTGAACTTTTCGCCAGCAATTCATGGTTCTTGCATCACGACAATGTACCAGCTCACACAGCCTTGTCTGTGAGGGAGTTTTTAGCCAGTAAACAAATAACTGTATTGGAACACCCTCCCTACTCACCTGATTTGGCCCCCAGTGACTTCTTTCTTTACCTGAAGATAAAGGAACTATTGAAAGGAAGACATTTTGATGACATTCAAGACATCCAGGGTAATACGACGACAGCTCTGATGGCCATTCCAGAAAAAGAGTTCCGAAATTGCTTTGAAGGGTGGACCAGGCACTGGCATCGGTGCTTAACTTCCCAAGGGGAGTACTTTGAAGGTGACCATCATGATATTCCATAGCAATGAGGTATGTAGCACTATTTCTAGGATGAGTTTGTGAATCTAATAGTCCCACCTCGTATATGCTTCCTGGAAATTTTATATATTTTATGGAAGTGCTAGTTCTAACCCAGTTTTTAACCCAGTTGTTTGTCTTTTTTTTTTTTTTATTGATTTGTGGGAGTTCTTTATATATTCTGGATATGCTTTCTTTATCAGATTCATGTATTTTGAATATTTTCTCCCAGTCTGTGGCTTGTCTTTTCAATTTCTTAATGGTGTCTTTTGATGAACAGAAGTTTTAAACTTTGATGCAGTCTAATTGTTCCAACTTTGTCTCTTATAGTACAGTTGTTTGGGTCCTGTGTAAGAAAACTTTGCCTGCTCCAAGGCCCTCAGCTCTCCATAAAATATACATTTGCCTGTGCTCCCTTCCATCAACCTCAGCCCTGCAAACGTCACACCTTCTGGAGGTCTCTCTTGCCACTATATCCAGCCCCTGGCACAGCCCTGGTTCATCCTGGGGGCTCCCCGGATATGTGACTTGATGGAGTTATTAAGTTCGTCCCTCAAAGCCCAGGCTGCGCCTCACTGCCTCCCGCCTTGCTGCTTAGATAAGGAAAGATGAAGCCCTTTGATGGCGCTCCCGGGTTCTGAAGGCGAGACTGCAGGGAGGACGTCCAGCTGCTCCGTGATAACTGCCCCTAACAGCTTCCCCAGGGAGTCCGCCTCGCCGAAGATGCAGGATCCAAGGCATCTCCCAGCCTGGTCCAGACACCAGGGCATCCCTGGGAGCTCAGATCTTCCCTGGAGGGAAGATCAAAGACCCAGCTCCACTTAAGAGGCAGGAATTTGGATAGTGGAGATAATTGGGTCATGGGGTGAGGGAGCAGAGATAACTGTGGGGAGATTATTGAGTCACTTGAAACCCTAACTCCTTGAGCATGTGGAAGCCTCCGTCAGATCCTCACATCCCAGGATTGTGGCTGGACCAGAAGCCCTCTGTTTAGAGGACTTACAGGGGAAAAAACTCACCCAGGTGTCCACAAACCTAAAACCATATGGCAAGACATCCGGAAATCTCCTGTGTTAGAGGTGGGAGTTCCAACGACTTTGGGAAACCATCTGACCGTGTCTACGAAAGCTGAACAAAAGTGCTGCCTCCTCTGTGTGGCAATTCCACTCCTGGGTATATACCTCACAGAAATGGGCCCATATGTTCACCAAAAGGCACATTCTGGAATGTTCATAACAGCACGAATACAAATAGCCCCAAACTGGAAACTATCCAAATGTCCATCTGCGATGAGGACAGTAAATACATTGGCGTGTATTCGTGCAATGCAATAACTCTAGAGCAATGAAAATGAACATACTTATGCTACACGCAACAACACGAATGAATCTCACAGACACGATGCTTAGAGAAAGAAGCCAGACAGAGAAGAGTAAGTGCTCCATGATTCTATTTGTGTGAATTTCAAAAACAAGGAACCTAAGCTGTGCTGTTAGAAGTCAAGAGAAGGATTGACCCTGCGGTGAGAGGAGTATGAGGAGGGCACGAGGGGTCTTCAGGGGACGGGTCAAGTTCTGTATTTTGACCAGGCACTGGTTGCTGGATTGCGTTCAGTGTGTGAAATGTCACTGAAGCATCCCTTACCTCCGTGCATTACCCCATATGTATATTACAATGCCGTCGAGGGTTTCTTTTTTAAAAGGGAGAGTCCCTGGCATCAGAGAAATCTGGGCTTACACCTGGAATCTACCCCTAGGCAAATAACTTTGCTCCCTGCCCTCACCTTCTCACCTGTAAAATGGGGGAAGAGCATTCCGTCTCTCCTTGGCTGGCAATCAGGATGCCGGAAAAAGAAACTGTACGGCATGTGTTTGGCTGACCCATGGAAACTTCATGGGGAGCCCACGGAAGCCAGTGCCCACTGACAGGAATAAAAATAAAAGAAATCTTACATTATTGGACAGGGTCCCCTCGTTTCATTCAAGGACTAAGAAATAGGCATTAAAACAAGGTTCAACAGAACAAAGCGTGTGTGGAACAGACTTCCCTTTCAACGCAAAGACAGGCTATTTATTTGAACAAATACTTGCACATGTCTCTTTTTATCCCCTTTGGAGCATATTTTTTGTCGCCAAGAATTTCATGGCTATTAAAAGCTGCAAAGGAAAAATCCTTTGGAAACTGCCTACTTGTAGCAAGAAGCAGTCAGGTTTTCAAAGCATCGAGGATGGCAAGGCTTTAGAAGCACCTTTTAAAGTTAACGGTCCACAGAAACTGAAACTGATTACACCCCAACCCGGACCCACCAATGCCACTTCTGGGTATGTCCCCACCCAAAAGAGGGATGTGAGCTCACCAAAAGACACATGCTAGAATGTTCATGGCTGCCCTAGCCAAGTGCCCATCTACTCGTATGATAAAACGGAGAAGTGTATCAGAACATAGTCTCACCGTGGAATACTATACAGCAATGAACAAGCAAAACGGACAGGCACCATACATTCGCAAACATAATTAGGATCAAAAGACGCCAGACACGGATGTATACATACTGCATGACCCCATGGCTATAAAGCCCCAGATCAAACAAAACCTCTCTGTGGTAATGGGGCCAGCATCGTGGTTCCTGGAAGGGGTAGTTGTGGGAATAGGGCAGAGTGGGGATTTTGGGGGTGGGGTCACATGCCATCCCTTCACCTGGGAGCTGTTATCAAGGGTGTGCCCACTTGGTGATAGTCACTGAGTACTGCACTTACGATAGGGTGCTTTTCTGCGTGTGCCCTCTATTTCAATGCAAAATTAGGATATGTTTGAAACACATTTTTAAAATATGGCCTGGTTAAACCTTGTATGAAGAGCTGGAAGATCTTCCTGAATCTAAAGAACCCCTTGGAAGGGGACAGCTGATGTGCCCAGGCTCACACCAGACAATACACACAGAACTGCAGCAGTAGTGTCTTCTATTTCACACACCAGCCCCGGGGCCCAAGGCCACACACCCAAGCTGCTGGTCCATGAATGATGGCTCAGACAAGGAGTACATCTAAGCAGAGCTCTTGTGGAACCTGCCCTTGGCCCTGAGAGAGGAGGCTGCCTTTTCTGCAAGCCTCGGAGGCCCAGAGTCTAGAGCCAGAAGCAACTGACCAGATAGTCTCCGGCCAGCCTTGGAGACAGAAGGGAGGCCACGCCCATTTTACGGCATGCTTATTCTCACAGTTACTCATCCAGCACTGGTCTAGGTGAGGCTGGGAAGAGATTTTGCAGATGTGACGTAAGTCTCGATCAGTTTGTATTAAATTAGTCTAAAGGGAGATTATCTTGGGTGGGCCTGGCTTAATCAGGAGGAGGGGCTTTATAAACAGATGTCGCTCTTCCCTGAAGGAGAGACTCCAAACACTCACAGGGTCTTCGACTGCTCTCCTGTATCTCTGGATCCTCCTTCATTCATGTCTGCCCCTGGGAACAAGCTTCACCCTTGCCCATGCCCACCCCACCCCCCCCCGCTTGTCACCTCCCTCCCTAACTGTCTGCCCCGCAGTCATTGGGCATGCTCAGTCCCACACCAGTGTGAGCCAGTGCCTTGCGATGAATCTATCCTTCCACCTATCTGTATATCTATATCTATCCATCTATATATCCATATCTATATGTATATGTGTATTTATATCTGTATCTCCTACTGCTCTGCTTCTCTGGTTGAGCCCTGCTACAAATGCCTGTGGTCCCCCATCTGAGCGGTGCTAACTAGAGAGTGGCAGTGAAGCACCCACATTTGTCCCCACCACTTATTAGGGAATAATTCTAGGCAGGTTGATTTCACCTCTGTGTCTCAGTGTCCTCATCTGTCTAGTGGAGGTAATAATTAAGTACCTTCCTCAAAGGATTATGGTGAGAATTGAGTAAGTTAGTATTTTAAAAGAAGAACGCCAGCACAGAATAAGTCCTTTATAAATATTCATTATTATTTCCTACAAAATGGAACCGATTTTAGAAAGGCAATATATGGAGGCATTTCTCCCTCCAGGTCGGAGTGGCAGATGGGCTAGATCTGTGTTCCCTACATTTAGATCATTCAAGTGAAACCATCCCTACGCTTATTGGGTCTGCAAGCCGCTGTATCTTTTACTTGCTTAGTACATTTACTTCAATCAACTTTTTGTAACTTGAAATTATATTTAGAAAGGAAACTGCATATCACCAAGATAAAAGGGAAATCAGTCTCACTTTCCATAATTGGAAGGGAGCCATAAAAATCACCACAGCTCCACATTCCTTGTCCACAATCTGAAAACCCAAAAGCGCTGAAAAGAACATGATATTGTTGTTGTTGTTGTTGTTGTTTTTGCTGTCTTTCGTTTCATAAATTTGATGCATTCTCATTTGATGACAAACCTGATCTGATCTGATTTGAGGCTATTAGGGCTATTTGGGTTATTTATCCCATTTAGCACGAAAATCAGGCTTCACTGAAGGAACAGAAATAGAAAAGAATAGAATCGACTAAAAATGTTAGCTAAATCACTGTGTAAGTGCCATATTGCCTTTCTAAACTCCAAAAGAAGTAGGTGTTTCAAAATACATCTGGCTCAAAATTCTGGCTGAGAGAAGGTACTGAAAAAACATTTGTTGTATAAATGAAGTTATGAGTGACTAGAGAAATTCGCCTGGACTCTCCACACAAAGAGAATGGGGGCAAAAAGCCTTATGCTCCCATAAAATTTCAGATGCGGATGTCAACTGGCCTGGATGTCCAAGCTGACTCTCACACTGGCAGCTGATGCTGGCGGTCGTCTGGGAGCTCAGCCACGCTGTGGATGGGAGCACCCCACGTAGCCCCTCCAACATGGTGGCCTCAGGCAAGTTGGACAACTTATGTGGTGGCTGGTTTCCGCCACATGGGGCACCCTGATAGAGCCAGGCGGAAGCTGCCTGCTGTTCTGTCCTACCCTCAGAAGTCGTGCTGCCTCATTTCTGCTAACTCTCTTGGCCAAGCGATCACAGATTGTGAGAAGTGGAGACATAGATCTCACGTGACAACGAGAGGAGAATCAAAGAAGGTGGCAGTCATGTTCTGAACGCACTATATTTTGTAAGCTTTAGTATTCGTTGAGTTTGTACAAACATGTACTTCTTTTCTAATTCAAAAGGAAGACATTTGCATACCTGTTTGCTTTGCAGCATGGGCTATAGAGTCCCAAGAGCCCAACTCCATCAACTACTAAGGACGTGAGGCCAGGTGAGTCACTGGGCTCGAACAGCGAACTTCCCAACCTTGATGTGTGCTCTGCAATGGATGTGACGGTTTTTGTACACCTTTGACAGTTTTCTTGTGTCTGTCAGTTACACTTATGTCCCCATTGGAGGCAGGAATGCTGGCTGGAGGGAAAGACCCCCATGGTGCCCCCTACTATGGAATGGTGATCCTTTAGGAATCTCCCTTGGGTCCTGCCCAGTCCCCTTCCTTCCCCACCCCACCCCACCCCCAGGTCCCTCCAGACTCCTGCACATTGGGAAGTCCAGAAGCCTCCAGCATGCTCCATCCTTCCTTCTGGTGCCAAACACAGATCCCAAGGGAGAGATGCGCCTCAAGGCCGAGGGAAGATGGTCATCCCGGCGTTTGGAGGCCAGCAGTCCCTCTGAGACTCCATAAAGACAATGCTTGGCAAACCGACTTCGGAGTTCTAGGTGGTTTCCATGGCTCGGAACTTATAACCTTATTTTCTTTTTTTCCCATGTAAAGAAAATGCCTTGGCTCCCAGCCAGCCTCTGACCAGCAGCTTCTAATTACCCACAAGTAGAGAAGAAGGGAAGGCTGGAGACAAGAAGGGGGTGCTGAATCATGGGGAGCAGGGACAGGAAGCCCAGAAACTTTCCTCCCCCCCAGGCCATGAGGGAGGTCTGCAGGGGAGGTCAGGGCAATTTGGGGAGGCCTGGACATTTTCACTGAGGCTACACTCAGTAGATTCCCTGCGACCTGGAAGGGCAGCCCTTTAGGGCAAGGAGGACCAGTCCCTCCCCCAGGTACTAGTCAGTGCACCAGCTGCTATAACAAGTAAGCCCTGAAATGTCAGTGGAATCATGCAAAGTTCATTTTTCACTCTAGACATAATCCAGGGGCTGGTTAGCAGAGAGCACTGCTCCACATACACATTTAAGGACCCAGGCTCCTTCCATCTGTCGTTCTGTGTGCCCAGGGGTGTCCAATTCCTTCCCTTGGATTCTCTCTTTCCCACCAGCAAACAGGGAAGGGAGAGAAAGTGGAAAAGCTACACTGTTCTTAACCACTGGGCCTGGAAGAGCCAATGTTTTCATTCCTTTGGCAAGAACAATGCATCTGGTCCCACCTAGATGTGGGGGCTGGAACGTGCTGTCCTCCTATGCCCAGGAAGGAGAGAGCAATATATTGTGAGCCTACCCTATGGGTGCCATAGGACTCATTAAATACTGGGTGAGAGCAACTGCACACAACACTCAGTCAGCAATGTTGCTGCTGTGAACACATCAGAATGAGGGTCTCAAGGTTCCTAAAGAGCAGCTTCCAATTCTGAGGGCCCAAAACTGCAATTTTGAAGGCTCAATTCTCTGTAAAGTATAGCCTGAAGGAGAAAACTCTCTTCAGCCACACATCCAACAACAACCCTATCTCTTTATCTGTGAATTTATTCATTATCCTACAGAGCTTCCTTCCAGATTCTTAAGTGACCACAGGAAACAGTGGACTCTTACTCTATTAACATCTAAGTTATAGGCAAGTGCTTTTTAAATTGAAAACGGTTATGCCCATATTATTCTAGCCTCATTGAAAAATCTTGACATTCAAACTTCATGCAAATCAGGAAAGGCTCTCTTGTGCAGTCAACAGCCTGCACAACCGTGCCCAGAAACTCTGGGATAAATTCCATCATCTGCTCAATCTTGAAGTGGAAATGACATGAGCCAATTCTCAGCCCAAGCATAGAATCACAGTGGAAAGGAATTGAGTTAATCTAATCTGATGGTTTTGAAAGCCTCACCTCCTCAACCTCCCTCCAATACCCCGAATTCACTGGTCCATTCCAAACTACTCATTTTGGTATTGGGAACCTGAGGTTACAGAAGGAGCTGGGATTTTCCCAAGGTCACAGAGCCCTGTTATTGGTCAAAATTAGAACAGCAAATCAGTTTCAAACTTCCAGTTTAGCCATCTAGACCAGTGCTGCCAAATATATACATATATACATATATATATATATATATATATATATATATATATATATATATATATATATAGAGAGAGAGAGAGAGAGAGAGAGAGAGCCATGTGTGTAATTTTAAATTTTTTAAATGTAAAAAAAAAAGAGGGGGTGGATATTAATTTTGGCAATATATATTTAACCCAATATACCCCAAACATCAATATGTAATCAATCTGGTGTGTATTTTACACTTACACATCTTAATGTGGATGCTAAATTTTCACTGGAAACACTTGATCTGTATTTAGAGTTCATAAAATTTATAGCTAAAAAGGTCAATTTACCTACCAAGTTGGAGCAAACATGCTTACGAATTTTCTTAATAGCTGAATTGAGTATTCATTTTCAAGTTAAAATTAATTAAAGTTAAGTCAAATTGAAAATGTAGTCCCTGGGTCACACAGGCCACATTTTAAGTGCTCAGTGACCACACTTGGCTTGTGGAAACCTTATGGAACAGAGCAGCTCTGAAACTCCAGCCAAATCTACAATGACCCCTGGGACCCTTCATTACAGGGAAAATCTGTGAGAATTACTTCTTCCCCGGGCCCATTTGAGACAGAAACAATCGTACTGGGAAAATCACAGAGGCACTGAGACTGTTCATTATTCTTATTTTTCTGCGGTCATGCCTCTGGTTTCCCAGGGCTCTTGTCTGACAAATGGCAGCGTTTGTGTCATCCCCCAGGCTCCCACAGTGGAGGGCTGCCTGACTCTTCAACAAAAACAGGCCCAGGTGGCCATGAGTGCCTGGGGACAAACTGGACAAGTCTTGGGTAGTTTTCTGTTGATGGGAAGACTGTAGGTAGGACACATGGCTTTCGAGCAGAGCCAGCACCCTGAGACCCTGAAGGCCAATAGGCCACACGGCTGTGGACAGTCTGGGTGCAATTATGGTCACTCAAAGGCTAGAGCTCCAGGTCACTGGGTTGGTTTACTAGGGCTGCCGCACAAGTCCACAAACTAGGGGGCTTAAAACAACAGAAATGTATTGTCTCACATTTCTGGAGAGCAGACAGAAATCTAAGATTGGGGTGTTCGCAGCATTGGTTCATTTTCAGAGGCTCTGAAGGAGAATCCTTTCTGCCTCTTCCAGCTTCTGGGGTCATTGGCCACTTTTGGCCTTTCTTGGCTTGTAGACATACCACTCCAAGCTCTGCCTCCATCTTTACATGGCTTCCTCCCTATGTGTGTCTGTGTCCAAATGTCCCTCTTCTTATAAGGACACAAGTCAGATTCGATTTAGGACCCATTCTAAACCAGTCTGAACTCATGTTCACTTCATTAGGTCTGCAAAGACCCCCTTGCCCAAAAAAGTCACATTCAGTTACTGAAGGTTAGGATTTGAACGTATCTTTTTTGGGGGGTGGGGGGGAGCCAGGTACTGTGAGCTGAGACCGGGGGAAGGGGTTCTAGAAGGTGGGGGCGTGCCCTCTGCAGGAGCAGGACAGCCATTGCTGGTCTTCTATGCATTGAATCATCTATGCATTGATGATTTACAATCATCTATGCATTGAACCTCAATCCACCCTAGGAAGTTAGTGTTCCTGGGATCCCCGTTTCACAGACAGGAAATGGAGACCTGGGGCGCTGGGCACCCAGCTTGTCAATGACAGTCCTAGGACTCAAACTGGTCTTTCCCCAGAGTCCGCTTGCTCAGTCACTCCCTCCAGGCACTTCCTGGGACTCTCAGGGGCAATTCTACCTCAGAAACTAGGGCACGTGTTTCACAGGACGATCCATAAAACCCCAGCCAATCTGCTCAGGTTCAAGCCTCCGCCGTTCAATGACCCTGATTGACAATTCTGATGGATTATAAGCACTTTCCTACGGAAATCGCCAAGGTTCCTGAGAAGGCCACTTGATATTTCTCTGCTTCTTCCAACCTCAGCCAACCTGGAACACAATATGGAAAACTCCAGATGCAACATGTGAAAATGAGATTTTCCTCTAATTCGCTAATGAGAGGAAGGCCAGCAATGGCTGTTCTGCTCCTGCAGAGGGCACGCCCCCACCTTCTAGAACCCCTTCCCCCGGTCTCAGCTCACAGTACCTGGCCCACACACAACTCAGCCCTCTGCCCAGTGACAAAGAGAAGGCAGCACAGGAATTACCCCGAGACCAAAACCACACTCTGCAAGTCGTTCTGCTGGAGCAGGCACCTCAGAAGCCACACTGCACCCTTGAGGGACGACAGAGAGACAGGAGGGCTCTTGCAAATCCACAGGAGCCCTCCTCGCACCTGGCCAGGTGGGTTCTGGGGACAGTGCTGATGCCAACAGGACCATCAGGAGTAGTCTGCTGCCAGGTCCCACCCTCCAGGCAGAGAGGTCGGAGCACAAGTGAGCTACCCCAGAGAGGCGAGTGGTCCCAGATGGTTCTTCAGCGATCCGAAGGCTCTCCCCAAGTGACAGCGGGAGGAAGCCTCCTCTGAATGCACCCACAGCCTGAGCTAAGGGAGGTGGAGGCTTTGATCACAGCCCTGCATGCTGGCTGGAGCCAGGCCATTTTCCTGCATCTCATTAGGGGAGCGCTATGCCGCCAGAACATCAGACAAGCCTGGCATTCTCTGTTTGACCTAATAAAGCCTGGCTAAATTGCACTGCTCTCATTCCTGAAGAAATGAGGCCTGCTCCAATTACTCCCATAAGAAAAGCCTCTTAGAAAATGCCGGAGTGAGGGCGAAGGAAGGCCCTTCCTGCCTGCTTGGGAACGGGACTTGGAAATCCCAGGCGCCTTCTCCAAACAGCCCCTGAGAGGAGTCTGTGTCGAGTGCGGGCACTCTGGGAGAAGGTGGGGCCTCATGGGGCCTCCAAAAGGCAGTGCTTTCTTCCCACAGGATAGGGGGCCCTTGTCTCTCAAATTGGCAGGTGAAATTGAGCATTAAGGAAAAATTGGCCTGGCCAGGTCAGGGTGGAGGTGGAAGGAATTTGGCTTTGGTAGGAAATATAGTGGGGAGAGAGAGAGAGATTGAGCGCCTTTTACAAGGTGCCGGGTAACGACAGATAATAGCACTGCAAGATTTGGCCTGAGGTTATCCCCCCTGGGTTTGGAAAACATGGTGGGATTGATTTAGTTGCTTCTCAGAAACATTCACTTCCTCCCCTCCCCCACCACTCCAAGAGAGGAGAAAAACACACCTTCCATCAAGGGGCTTCAGAAATTGTCAAGTTGGGCACCCGAGGAGGCCTGCTCCTGGCTTGCAGGAGGTTTGGGGGGCAGGCTCTTGGGAAGGGAAACGAAGAGAAGGAGGGAGGTGTTGGCTGTAGGAGAAGCTGGGTTGGACTACTGTTTCAAGAGAGGCCTCAGCTGTCCCCCTGGAGAGCACCACAGGTTAGGTGACCCTTCGGAACCATCCCTTGTTGGGACAGGAGTTCAGGGTCTTTAAACCTCTACGTCGGATATGAGCTGCCCTACACTATGGTAAAGTGTTACAAAGTTATGCAAAGTAACTGTACACATTGGTCTAAGAAATAGCTTAGAGTTGCAATTATACCAAATTTTATTAAACCGCATATTTTTTATTTGAACTTATTTTTCACAATTTTTTTAAAGATAAAGTCCCAATTTTCTCTGAAATATCAGTCTGCTTTAAGCAAATTTGCTCTTCAGTACGTAGCTTACCTGCTGCTACTACACCCATGGCAGGCATTGCTAATCAATCAGAGAGCACACCAAGCTCCCTCTAATTCACATTCCTTTCCACGTGATGCTCTCTCTGACTGAAGCACCCTACTCTTCCCTTCTCCTGCCTAGGTCTCATTTTAAAGTTTCCCCAAATTAGGTTCCTGGCCATCACCAAGCTGGGTCAGCTGTCCCTTCTCTAAGCTTGCCCTGTCACAGTATGCATCGCCCTGCACTGCATGTGTCTGCTTTCTTGTCTGTCCCTTCCACCAGGTGTGAGTTCCGTGAGTGTGGAGGTGAATATCCTGTTCCTCATGAGCCTCCAGGGCCTGGCACATAGTAGGAGCTCATGGTGAGCATTGCAAAGGTATCCCCAAGATCCCTTCCGTCCTGCCTCTTTGTGATTTAGACATAGGTGTAAAGGAGGGGCTGATCCTACCCTGAGGTTCCGGTGTGAATCCTTGTCGGAGAGATCAGCCCCGGGAAGTCAGACCTAAACCAATTAGAGCATGTTATTCCTCTGACCAGAGAGATTGGATCAGCAATGGGCATGTGATCCATCTGCAGCCAATGAGACGTGATGGGGAGCCTACTGGCAGTTTCTGGGGGAAAAGAGGCCTCTCCTAGGAACCAGCGCTTTCTCCTTATGAATGGGGGTGTGTGTAGAGGTAATGCCTGAAACTCCTGCAGCCCTTTTGTGATATAGAGAGAAACCAGCCTGAGAATGAGCTAACGCTTCAGAAAGAAAGAAACCAGGTCCTTGGTGACACCATTGGGTGCTAAACCAAACCAATGCTCACGCATACTCCATCTCCAGAACATTCCTTACGTGTAGTCAATCCTTTATTGTGTCTGCCAATACAATTGGGCTTAGCCCCTGGTTCCCAGCTCTCTGACTCAAACACGTGGTGAAAGTCACCTTGCCTCCTGGTCCTGGGGTCCACAGGTCTTGGAAACAGACAGCCTGGGTTCCAAATCCCAGCTCCAGCACTTCCTCACCAGGAGGCCCTGGGCAAGTCACATCGCCAACTCTAGTCTTGATTTCTTCAGACATAAAATGTGGTTCATAAAAGTCCTCTGGACCACTACGCCGTATACCTGAGACTAATAGAAAATGATATTGAAACGTCAACTATAATTTTAAAAAGTAGTCACGGGATATAAGGTACAGTATAGGGAATATAGTAATAACATTATAATCACTACGTACACTTTCAGATGGGTAATAGATTTATTGGGGTTATATCACTTTGAGAGGTGTAGTAATGTCTAATCACTCTGCTGTTTTGTACACCTGAAACTAATAATATAAATAAATAAATGAAAACCAAAACCCATGAGAAATGCTATAAAAACACACGTCCTCTGCATCGGGTGTGAGGCGTTACTTCTCCTTTCGCTCCACGCAGCCACAGCTGACAGTCACAAGGGGAATGAACATCCCCAAACACTCGAGCCAAGGAGGGACTGTCCCACAGCGCCTCTGGGTGCTGGCTCTGTCTGGAACCCAATGGGATATTTTGTCCTATACGTTGATATAGCAGGTACTCAGTACTAGGCTCTGTTCCACGTGTTTTGCAAAGATTAACTCGTGTATCATCAGCAATTCTATGAAGTGGGCACTGTGGCTATACCCATGTACAGGTGAGAAAACCAAGGCCCAGAGGGGTAAAGTGACTTGCCTGATGTCACAGAAGGAGTGGGTGGTGAAGCCTGGGTTTGAAATCAGGACCTGTGGCTCCAGTCGGAACATGTAGCCACCCTATTGTGTCATGATAATGTGTGCATTTGCTGTGTCTAGACATTTTATGTGAAATAGCTCACGTGATCTTTCCAGCCATCCCATGAAAGAAGCATCATTACTACCCCCATTACACAGATGGCAAAGCCATCTCTGAGAAATAGAGAAAATACTCCACTCAGGGGTAGGTGAATGAATGAATGAGTAAATGAATGAAGGACGGTCGGCTGGACCTGTTGAATGGCCTTGGCCTGATCCCTGTGTTCCTGGCCAAGAGTCGGCTCAGGAAGTCCCAGTTACCCCCGGAGTGTGCTCTTGGGACAAGAGCCTCATCCTGCTGGGATCCCTGAGAGCAGCCCTGGGCACTGAGTTCCCAGTAGCTTCAAAGGGAGCCCGGAGCCAGCTGAGCTCCCAGGGGGCAAGGACAGTGGGAAAGCTGGCCTGGCCCCTGATGCTGTGGACTTGGCCCCGCTGTCAGACGTCAGAAGCGTCAGGCGGCTTTGGTCTCAGGCCTCAGCTGATGGAACCAAAGCAGCACAGAGCCAGGCGCTTCTGGGAACCGTGCTGGCATTTCCTTGTTTTGTCAACGCTGCCGAAGCACCCCAGAAACCACGTGCAGAACAAAGTCTCCGGGATGCCGCTTGGAAGGCGAGAGGATTAGAGAGAGGGAGAGGAGACAGTGACGCTGGGCAAGACTCCTCCAGGGCCTGGGAATTTCTCCTGGCCTTTCCTGGGATGTCAGCTCCACTAGTATGTCTCAGGGACCTGGCCCTCTAAAACTCACAGCCACCAGGTAGCAGGGCTATCATGCATTGAGCGTGGGCTTGTCGGCTAGGTGTGCCAGCCAGGTGTGCCGGCCAGGTGTGCCAGCCAGGTGTGCCAGCCAGGTGTGCCAGCCAGGTATGCTGAACACTCACAGGCTGAGTGCTCTCAGCCATCCTCAGATCCCCCGGGGGAAGGACCTTTATTGACCCCCATGTTACAAATGAGATAAACAAGGCTTGGGGTACAGCAGTACCTGGCGAGTAATGACGCTGGGTTTAGACAAGTGCATTTCATCCCATGGTCTGTGCCTGGGATTTGTGCTTGCTTATCTGTTTTTGTTTTTGCTTTCATGGATAACATGGCTCAAAAACAAGAAAGCAGAAAAAGTATTCATAAAGAGTCCCCACATCCCCAACAGATGAGGAATCTGAGGCGCAGAGAAGGGAGTGACTTTCTCGAGGGCTCCACGTTCAACACCCTGTGACACATGCTCCACAGGTTGGAATCAGAGTCCTTTGTAGCACATGGAGGTAGGGGTCACCCAGGTCCATCGGGGCCACTTCAGTCACTAGCCCTCTGCTTGGGGTGAGGCTACAGTGCCCTGCGGCCCACTCAGGACCTGCTCAGTTGGGACCCCGAGAGGAGGCTCCCAGGACAAAGGGATGGTTCTCAGGATGAGGGAAGGGGTTCCTCCAGGGGACAGAGCCAGGATACACACTCATGTGTACAGTCCCCAAGTGGGCCTGCACACACTCACACACACATTCTCTGTGGACCCGCAACCCAGTTTCCCCCTGGCTGCCCAGGCAGGGCAGGATGAGGGTCCTGGGCGGTCAGGGGACATCCCCAGGTGGAATGCTTAACCCCCAGACAAGTAACCCCTTTTCCTCCCCCAGGGATGGCCCCACCCTGGTGCACCAGGAGGCTGGCTGTCACAGGCTCTGTCACTGTTTCCCTTTCTCTTTCTCTCTCTCTCTTCCTGTCTGTCCCTAAGTGTCTCTCGTCTCTGTGGATATAGCTCTTTCTCTACACGGTCCTGATCACCTCCTGCTTTACTGCCTTCTTTCTCTGAGTCTTTCTCATGCTCTCCTGCTCCCTTTTGCTCGCTCTCTCTCTCTGTATTTCCCTCCCTTTTTCCCTCCCTCCCTTCCTCTCTTTCTTTCTTCCCCCACCTTCCTCTTCCCACCACGTTAGGGGCCTCTCCTGTGGATATTTCAGGGCAACCCTCTTACAAGACCCATAGCTGATCCACCTTTTGACCCTGGTCTCTCACGGCCCTTGGAGCCCTGCTCAGCACGGAGCTCCTGGAACCAGGAGGCGGCCAGGAGACAGGAGTGGGCCCTGGATGGGAGGTTTCTGGGGGATTTGCAGGGAGGCAGGAAGCAGAAAGCCACTGAGCACTTCTGCCCCCATCCTCCACATGGGGTTCGGGGAGCCTCCTGTCTGGTGGGGTTTGCATCTTATCAGGGGCGACTCCCCCACCAGCCTTCCCCAGGCTAGGGGCTCGGGGAGCAGCATTCTTGAGCTACCCTGGAATGTGTGGAGGGACCCACTCCCCTGGAGATAAACTATGCCTGGGATGGGCCTGAGTTTTCAAAACATAGTCAGCCCCCAAACCTGCTCTCCTTCCTTCCGGAACGTGGTCTTTGTCCACTTCCAAAGTCCTGAACCTCCTGCACGGAAGGGTTGAAGCTGCAAAGAAAGCCAAGTCTCCTCTTGGTGGGATATTTGACCGACCATGTCTGCTTGGAAGCGGGGCGCAGAGCCCTCAGCCCCAACCTCCTGGGCTCCTCTAAGAGAAGGCCAGTGGGGGGAAGGGCTGGGGGCTGCAGAGCCCATATGGGAGACAGAGAGAAGCGGGGAGCAACAGAGAAAGGGAGGCAATGCGAGAGGGTCAGAGACACCGACAGAGAGAAACCAGGGCAGCCTGGGAAGAAGGGACACAGGCTCATGCTGCTGGCACATCAAGATGGCGGAGACGGAGGCCACTCCCCTGTGCTTGGCAGCCTTGGGAAGACGTGGGCGCTACAAGCTGGTTGTGTGACTGCCGCCTCAAGAATATTTCAAAACAGCTCACCAAGCCACCTCCTCTCCCTCTTCTTCACCAGGAAGGTAGAGACCCTCACGGCAGAGGGTCTGGAGACGGACATGGCTGAGTAGAGGGTTACCCAAACTTCAGACCATGCGGTCCACTCTCATGTGTTTTCCTGCGTCACCACTTCTGCATTAGGAGAAGTAGCACATGGCGGTTACGAGCATAGGCTCTCTGGAGCTCAGGCAGCCTGATTTCAAATCCTCCTCTGCCACTTACTGACTGTGTGATCTGAGGCAGGCGATTTAACCGCTCTGTTCTTTTGTTTACTTATCTAGAAAACAGGGGTAATAATCTACATCGTGGTGGTGTCATGAGAATTGTATGAGTAGATACATGTAAAGGATTAGGAACTCCACAGGCCCACTCCCTGCTGGGATATGCTGAGAACTGTAGTCTTCCTGCCAAGACACAGAACTCAAGTCGAATCATGAAGACCCATCAGACAAAGCCCAATGGAGGGACATGCTACAAAATAACCGGCCTGCACTCTGCAAATGTGTCAAGGGCAGAGAGTCACACAAAAAATAAAAATAAAAATGAGCAACCATTCGCTCTGAGATATGGCGGGTCCATGCAACGTGGGTTCCTGAACAAGAGACTTTTGCTATCAAAGGAATCTGGGGACAAGCGGTAACACCTAAACAGGGTCCGAGGGCCAGATGTCCGTGAGGTGTCAGCGTCAGCTTCTGATTCTGTCAGTCCTTTTGTAGTTCTGTAGGGGAATGTCCTGTGTGCAGGACACTGATACTGAAGTATTCAGGGTGATGGGATGTCCAGCCGGCAACTTATATTCAAAAGGCTTAGTGACTCCATGCTGGCAACTCTTCTATAAGTTTGAGATTATTTCTATTTTTTTAATATATTACAAATTTTAAATAATACATTTGTATCTGAAACAAACAATTGCTGTAGAACCTCAAGGGAGATTAGCAAATGTTATAGAGTTGAAGACGTGTTGGTACCACTCTGAGACTTTCTTCTCGATCAGAGGCCTGAACACAGCCTCTTCTCCCCCACTGTGAGGCAGTGATTTTTAGGCCCCAGCCCCAGCCCTGCCTGCCCCTACATTTGGGAAACTTTGGGGGACTGGGAAGTCTCTGAGATGTAGTGTCAGACAGACTTGTCCAAACCCCTGCTCTGCCTTCTAGCTGGGCAGCCTTAGACAACTTACTTACCCTCTCTGAGCTTCAGTTCTCTCATCTGAAAAGCACCACGCCTGTACCTCCCTTCGAGTGATTGTAATTAATGAGACAAGGTGTTGAAAATGCAATAGAAACGTAGCTCCACGTGAGGCTGATTTTAGGAGCTATAGTCACGTCAGTTCTCCAAGGCCAGCATTCTTGTCTTTCCCTCATTTTGTCTCAAACATGGGCTTCCAGGCCAGCAGCCACCTGGGCCAAATGCAGGCCAACTCCTGGCTGGATAAGGTCCCCTATGGAGCCACTGAGCTCGATTCAAGACCTGGGGGAAGTGAGGCCATAAACCTCCGCCCGCCCCTCCTGTCACTGGAGATCAAACCGTTATCAGAATCAAAGCCAACCAGCTGATGGATGGACCCGCAGGATCCTGGGGCCCAGGCAGCCAGCCCCCTCGCTGTTATATGGAGCCCAGAGCCCTCCAGCCACCTCACCAGGAGCCTCAGCACAGTTTAATTTGGGCCAGAAGGTGACTATTGCCTCCTCAGGAAAGATGCTTATCTCTCTCTGAAAGGAGGAAGGGGACAGAGGTGTCATCAGGCAGGCGGGGTGAAGAGGCCATGCTGATAGGGAAGGCCAGGCTGGCAGCCAGGGCCCCACTTCTCCAACAGTTCCTCAGCTGTAGTGCAGACGCCGGGAGCCCCAAACAGCTTTCAAAACCCAGAGAGCTCTGAGCTTAAAATTTGGCAGCAATTAACAGATCCGCGGACTCAGACCATTTTGTTTCAGGAGGCTTTGGTGGGGAGAGACAAGGGGCCGTGTCACTCTGACACCCTCTGGACTCTGTCTCCCAAGAGAAAGACTCAATACCCAGGGCTTGGAAGATTCCAGAAGGGCCTGGCCAATCTGAGAGCTAAGTAGAGCCCCAGCCTTGAGGGATCCCTGAAGCACTTCACAGAGCTGGCAGGGATGTATTTTTGACCATGTCAGCATCCTTCAGACGCTTTTGATAGAGCCTAGAGATGGAAGAAACTCAGTTGCTACTGTTGGAGACAGCAGAAGAACTCTCTGTGCAGTCAATTTCATTCCTACTGTGCGGGTTCGAATCCCAGGTCCAGCTCTGTGACTTCATCTGTAAAATATGGATGGATATAAGTGTATCCTTCAAAGTGTCATTGTGTGGACTACCTGAGCCAGTGGTGTAAAGATTATGACAGTGTCTCGCACATGCCCTGGGTTGTATTGTTGTTCTTATTATTAGGAAATAGTTGTGATATAATGTCAAGTGACAACACATGAGGTGGTGAGTGGAGTTTTGACGGAAATACACTATCATGTCAATAGTGATGGAATTTGAGTTTGCAACAAAGGCCTTATTATTTTATTTATGTATTTCCCAAAACCTTGTTAAAGAACAGGTATTCCCTTTTTAAATGAAGAACCTAAATCTAATAAACTCTGTTAGACATGCTCCATGCAGCCAGGCCCCAAGCAAGGGGACTGGTTCTCCTGGCTCTGCTTCTTAGAGAAACCCTGAGTCCTGCAAGCCATGCTATCCCTCCCGATGGCCCCTCCCCATATTTAGAGCTGGTATAAACTCTTGCCACTGTGCAGAGTTACTTGAGATGATTGCAGCTTTGCCACCTGGTGTTACTAACAGCTTGCCCACCCTGTGTCTATAGCGTCTGGTCCCCAGTACTCTCTGTCCCTGCACTCCAAAACTGAGCTCCTCCGGACAATGCCACCCCACAGCCCCATGTGCCAGTTGCCTGCTCAGGGTCCATCTGGTTCCACATGCAAATGCACTTTCAGTGTCACCTTCCCCTGGCTTAACAATGAGTGAATGAATGAATGAATGAATGTGAAAATAAAACCCTCTGGAGAAACATTGTTGGGTGAGATGGGATGAGGAGAAAGCTTGGGCATGTAGGGAAGACCAATTTTCCTTGATCTTAGGACTGGAAAGCCAGGAATTAGAGGCAGAGAGGGAAAGCAAAAGGACTCCAAAGGCAGGAAGGCCTGGATTCAAATCCTAGCTTTGTCCCCCCAGCAATTGTGTGGCCCTGCAGAAGGTGCCTAAGTCTGGGAGCCTCGGGCTTTTTATGTATAAAATTGGTTAACAGTGTATGATTCGGGGGTTGTTCGTGATGGTCAAAGAAGATGCTATATGAACAGCACTGGCACACAGGAAATATTCAATCCCCACAGTTATGCAGGAGGAATATTGGAGCCCAGTGGTCCAGGGGCTATTAACGGCAGTTCACATTACAATTCGCTGGGGAGATATTTATAAATATGAATGCCAAAATCCGAGCTCCTTGGAGAAATAAATGGCTGACTCCAGGCCTGGCAGGGAGAGAGTCAAGATAAGCCCAGAACTCGTCCTTAGGGGGGAGGCTGGCTGCAGGGCACTCTCTTCACGAGCTGAGGCCGCTGGGGGAGACGCATGCATGGAGCATTTTGTGTGCAGTATTTCCCTGGCTTCTCCCAAAAGCCCTACTCAGGTGCCTGCTCTTCTAATATCCATTTTATGAGGCTCTGATGGTGAAACCATTTGCCCAGAGTCCACAGACTGGATCTGGTAGAACCAGGATTCGAATACAAAAATATCTAACTCGAAAGCCCAGTTTCCTGCTATTTCATATAGACCCTATTCGTGTTTGCAGGGTGGGGAGGGGTCTTTCCAGGAATCTCTAGCTGGAGCAACATCACCCCTAAAATAACTTAGAATTAATTTTCGTTTCACAATTCCAAATTATCTGTGACGCATTGTGTGTGTGTGTGTGTGTGTGTGTGTGTGTGTGTGTGTGTTTTAGGAGCTTGGTCATTTTGGCTGTGTAACATTGGGGAAGTTGTGTCCACTCTCTGAGGAAACTAGAAGCAGCTCTGGACACAGTCACGCTGGTGTGTGTTGCATTTGGGAGAACAAAAGCTCATCATGTGCGTAGGAATTGCAAGAGCTTGAACCTGGGCACATTTGAGGGTCCCACTTCAGCAGAAAGCCAAGGTCCCTCAGGCTGTACACACCCAGTGTTCCACAGTGACACCATGTGGCCACCACCGGAATATTAGTTCTAACCCGGTGGTGTGGGAGGGAGGAGGGGTTAAACACGTTGATTTTAATATGTACTCCCTTCCCACCTGCCGTCTGCAGGCAGCCTGACCTCCACCTTGCACCAAGAACATTTCCCAGAGCTCTTGGACAATGGGGAGGGGGAGGGTTTTCCATAGGTGATACCAGACTTGTGGCAAATAAGGACAAGTTGAATGTGATTACTTTTTATGAAACAGTCACAGTTGACCTCCAAGCTGGGGAAAGCTGGTCAGACCAGTTATATTTCATAGCCCCCACAACTGCTTTTTGGAAAACTCAGCCCTGCAATAATACTACCTGTCAATGCCAAGAGGATATTTGATTGGCACACATTCGACTAATACAGAATACATTCGACTAATCCAGGGGTGGACAGGAAGGTGGACTTGCAGTTTGGGGACACTTGCCCAGCACCGACTCTGACCACTTCTTCTTCTTCTTTGTGCGTGAGTTCCCCTGAGGGTCTCTCCTTGCCTGACCCTGCTGAGTTCTCACATGGTTCTGTTTTCCTGACAACAACTGGTTGCCAAGGAAACCACAGTCCAGCCCAAAGTCAGAGCCTCTCTTGCCTGCAGGGAAACTCAGCCCTTACTCATCTCTCCATCCACAGACGCCTCTTGGCATGACCTCAGAAAACTCTGCCAAACACTAAGCAAGGAGGTCCCCTCCCCCACTGGGATCTTTCCCTGGAGACTGAGTACAGCTCAAAGAAGGAAGCAGGGCTGGGCTGAGAAAGCCAGGACCACAGAGCCAGAACGGCCCCTAGACACCATGTCACCCCAGCCTTTCCTCATTTTTTCAGTGTAAACTTTTCATTGAAGTGTAATATATATAAAGTGCACAAGTCCTAAGCGCACTGCTCAATGAATTTTGCAAACTGAATACCCAGTAACTAGAATCCAGAAAAAAGGAACAAATGCCATCAGCTCTCCAGAATCACCCTTTGCATCTCCTTGTGGTCATTCCCCTCCCTTCATACCCAGAAAGGTAACCACTCTTCTGACTTCCAACAGCAGAGATTCCTTCCACTGCGTTTGAACTTGATATAAAATGGAATCATGCAGTGGGTGTTCTTTGGAGTCTGGACTATGTTTTTAACCCTATACTGGTGGACGCTACACATACCGTGACCTGTGGCAACAGTTTGCTCGTTCTCACCGCTATGGCATAGCCTGTGGTATGAATGTGTTATCGTTTACTTCTCCATGCGCTATTGATGGGCATTGCAGCAGCTCCCCTTTTGTGTCTAAAACGAGCAATGCCACTATGAGCATTCTTATCTCGTGTCTTTGGATGAATGTCTGGTTACATTTCTGTTGAGTATAATATACCCAGGAGCGGAGAAGCTGGGTCAGGGCCAGATCTAGTAGCCATTGCCAAGAGTTTTCCAAAGTGCTTGTAGGAAAGTTTACTCCCACCAAATGGTAGGAGGGTTCGAGTTGCTCCACATCCTTGCCTACACTTGGTATTGTCTGTCTTTTTCTTTTTAGCCACTTTCCCATCTCTTTCACTTTGCAGTTGAAGATACCAAGGCCAAGGAGACAGGCCATTCCCAAGACCCCAGAAGCCCAGGCGCTGGCAGGCGCCTGCAGCCAGCATTATAGTCATGCCATCCTTTTCACTGTGCCAAAGGCACCAGTTCAGTTTCCATGGTAAGAGAGGCTTGTCCAATTGAACCATACTTAGAAGTCAGAGCAAGACAGACACTCCCCTGAGAAGTAACAGTGGATTATTAACCTGTCTGGTGGGATTATGAGAGCCGAAAAGTTCTTTTCCAGTTTCTTTCAGGTTTGTCTCTCTTTGGACTCAGTCCCCACAGGTATAAGTGTTTACCTTTTCAGAATATGCTAATCTGAAAATTATATTTTTCTAGGATTAGATAGCTAAAGAAATCTTCTAAAGATGCATGCGTTTCAGGTCCTTTGGTTGACATTTCAAAGTGCTCTATGGTGCATACGTGTGTGTTCACACATGTGTGTATGTGTGTGTGTGCGTATGTATGCACATGTGTGTGTTCTCATTGCCTAGTTTCATCCAGGTCTCTTTCCACCACGTCAACGTATTGCCATCAAGAATCATCTTCTGCTTGAAGGGGTTTGAGGACCACAAGGACTGGTCCCTTTATTCACTGATTCATTCCTTGGCCCAACATTTATGTACTTAGCCCCGTATCCCTGGCCCTGAGGACATAATGATGAACCTCTGACACAGCCAGCCCTTACCCTTGCAGAACTAACAGCTCAGCAGAAGTCAACAAACAAGAGACAAGGCAAATCCAGTGCCGTAGGAGAACTGCTATGATTGGGGACATTCGGGGTGCAAGGGAGTGTAGACTAGCAGCCTGATCCAGTTTCAGGAAGACAGACGGCTTCGTGGAGGAAGCTGACCACAGGATGAGTAGGGCTGAGCCAGGGGAGGCAGGAAGTATGTTCCAAGCAGAGGCAACAGCATGTGTCAAAAGAGGGCGAGGCGCGTCAAGGGGACCTAACAGGCCAGAAGGCTGGATCACTTGTTTCAGGGAGTGTTGTTTTTAATATGCTAATTAATGTGTTTTAATATGCTCATTGGCACTGTGAGTCTCTGAGAGCGTTTTTCAAGCTCTTCCACCATGGAATGCAATTATAAAAGAGTAAAACCTTAAAATTCACAAAGTACCTTTCATGAGCTGTCTCCTTCGGTCTTTTAAACCCTCTTGATTAGTGCGCCAGCAGCATTCGCCTCCACTGAAAGCTGGTTAGAAATGTAGTCTCAGGCTCCAGCCCAAACCTACTCAATCAGAGTCTGCATTTTATCGAGATCCTGGGTGAGGTGAATGCACCTGAGAGGTCAGAAGCACTTCTGCCCTAAGAGTCCAAGAAGCAAGTTTCATTGCACCCATTTTAAGGTGAAGAAACAGAGGTCCACCCAGCAAAACAGGGGTCCAGCTGTTAACAAGTAACTCGTGACTCCAAATCTTGTTGCTCCTCTCCTAGTCCAATCCACTGATCTCATGGATGAGAAACACAGAGGCCCAGAAAGGGAACGTGCCCTTGCCCAAGGTCATACAGCAAGATGAGAAACCAGGTCTTCAGACTCCACGTGCATTCAACAGGCTTCCCCTGACCCCACACTGCCGTGAGCCACGGGTCTCAAAGTGCGGTTGGTGAACCAGCAGTATCAACATCACCCTGGACGCTTGTTAAATTGCATATTTCTAGGCCCCCTCCTCAGGCCTGCTGAATCCAAATCCCTGAGAATGAGGCTTGGAATCTGCATTTTGGCACGACTTTCAGGTGTTTCTTGGGCTCCTTTGGGCAATTGCTGAGAACACTGAAGGAATATTATGCAATTCTTTGGTTTATTCACTAGAGGGAGCCAGCGCCCCAGAGACACAGCATCCCGGCCTTCTTGACAGGTTTCCCAGGGATTTCCACCTGGTGGCTCACACAGTGGTTGCTGTTCAGGGGAGAGCCTCAGGCCACACCAGTAAGTGGTGTTCAGGAAACGGAGTCCTTTCCTTAACACGGGAGGTAGGAAACCTGAGCTCTAATACCACTCCCTCCACCTAGACCCTCAGCATCCGTGCCTGTCGCAAATTCAACTGTGCAGCCTCAGCAGAGCCCTTCACATCTCTGAGCTTCAGTTCCTCATCTGCAAAGCAGGGCTGTTGTACCCAAATGGCTTCTGAGCCCCCAGCCCCAGGCTGGGTATTTTACAAGGCATCTGTTAATGTCTGTCAATTGCTAGGAACCAGAAGGCAATGTTGTCAGCATGGAGGTTCACAGCTTCTTTTTAGATGAATCTGCTATGATTCCATGTCTTTTAGGGTACGTCGCCACAAATCACACGCTCTCTTGCCAGGGAATGCGACTGCGTATGAGGGCTGGAACTGTGGCAGCCATCTTGGGCCCGTGAGGAGAGAGAGAGCCGAGGAAAGCATGCTGGGGGTGGCAGTGCTAAAAATGGTCAGACCTGGGGCCTTCACAATGTCGCTGACCTACTGAATCGGCCTGGAGCTCCCCTACCTTGAACTTCTTGTGCTGTACGTTAATAAATTTCTCAGGAGCTTACTCCAACTGGGGTTGGGTCTTCTGTTGTTTGCAGCTGAAGACGTTCCATCTGGCTTGCTTGTCTTGCCATGTTAGCTCATTGTCTGCCTGGTGGTTAATAGTGACTTTCTCATGCCAACAGCTACTACAAACATAGCAACAGACTAGGTCCTTTGGCTGAAACCAGGAGTCCCTGGAAGACAAGGCACTGCCATGGGGAGGGAGGTTGGACGGCCAAGGCAGAGGGGTGTGGGAAGTTGACAGCAAGCCAAGTCGTCACTGGGAAGGAAGTGATGGGGGAGCAGTAAATCCTCCAGGATCGCAGAGTTCAAAGTGCAGGGCACCAAGGAGGGTGTCCTGGAGGTAAGTTTCCAAATAGTCATGACAGAGGACCCTTCAGCATCCCATCACTAACTCTACCACTTCTTTCCGTAAATCAGACAAGTTTCCATAATCCACACAGGCCATGGTTTGCCTGTCTAGAACGAAAACCCTTCCCTTCTGGGAATTACACCATCCCATCCCTCCAACCCTGAGGTTCCACATGGAGCCACCATAATTCCTACATGGATGGCTGTACTCCCAAGACCATGGTTGATTGTGACCCGCAGCACAGATATGGAATATTTCCATCATCACAGTAAGTTCTACCAGACAGCACCGTCCTGAAGCTTTTTTGAAAGAAAAAAAAATTATATATATATATATAATTTTTAATGGGAATAATTAATTAACAATAGTGCTTTAAGTTCACAAGTTCTTATGCATCTTGTTTGTCTTTCACAAGAGTCCTGTCAAATTTGGTTTAATGTATTATTATTCTCATTTTTAATGAGGAAACTGAGGCTTACAGAGCACCTTGCCCACAAATGCACAGCCAGAAGCAGCAAAGCCACGGGCTGGACCTTGATTTCCAGGAGTTTCATTTGACGCTCATTTGCTGACGGATGCTGCGTCTCCTCCAGGTTGCACCCGTCAGTGACAGTCTCCTCATCAAATCAATAAGACATGTTTTGAAACCAATACTTCTTGGAAGGAAGGCTCAGAGTTTTACAATTGCCGCATTTCCCATGGGCAAAGAGTGTTAGAACCCAGGGAATAACCATGCTTGCTTCTGAAAATAATACCCAGTTATTCCATGACTCGGAAGCGGTTTCTGAAGATGCTAAGACTGAGGCTCCTCGAAAGGGCGATTATCTTATTGCCAAACTGTAATCAGATTTCCCCTGAAATAACGGCTCTGCTCTCCCTGAGCAGAACTGAAGGGCGATCATGCACATGGTCAGAAGCCCAGTGCTGCTACCTATTGATCGAACTATAATCAGCGTAGGGATTAGATTCTAAAAGGTAACCTCACCCGCCTTCCAGCTATCATAGCGCCTCAGAACTTGATCACTTTTCCTATGGCCTCAACCCTACCCCACTGGTTCCCATCAACTCTGCATTTTAGACTGTGCACAGGTGATCTGGAAAGAGAGCAAGAAATACTGACCAAGTCTCTGTCCATATAGTATGGCTGGTGATGGTGATGGTGATGGTGATGGTGATGGTGATGGTGATGGTGATGGTGGTGGTGGTGGTGGTGGTGGTGGTGGTGGTGATGGTGGTGGTGGTGGTGGTGGTGGTGGTGGTGGTGGTGGTGATGGTGGTGGTGGTGGTGGTGGTGGTGGTGGTGGTGATGGTGGTGGTGATGGTGGTGGTGATGGTGGTGATGGTGATGGTGATGGTGATGGTGATGATGGTGGTGGTGATGGTGGTGACGGTGAGGATGGTGTTGATATGACAGTTAGGTTAATAATATATTGCAAAACTGTAATGACTGTTGCCCTTACTGGCACTTATAACATACCAGCCCCTGGGCCACGTGCCTCAATCATCTCACTCACTTTTCTCACGCTCCCGAAAGCCTTCATCCCCAGGCTCTGATGAACACGAACTTCGAAACTGTGGCTGCTCTGTGAGCTCAGACTCACGGTATTTCCTGGGGAGTGGGGGGTTGCAATGGGGAAAGCATGGGTTCAAATCTTAGTCTTGCCGCTTCCTAAGCATGTGACTCTGGAAGGTGACTTCCTATCTCAGTAAACTGAGGGTGGCACAGTCCCTGTCTTAGGGGGTTAGTGTAACAATTCCATGAGATCCTGGACACAAACTGCTGAGAAAGGTACACCTAGCAGGTGCCCTCGAGGTTCTCTTTCCCTGGTCCTGCTGCACACAGGATCTTGGTCAGTCATACTTGTCATTGGGATTGTAAAGACACCTACGGTGGAAACCTGCAAATCCCTGTACAGCAACACAGGCCTACCTTGGAGATATTGCGGGTGTCACTGGCCACTGCAATAAAGCGAGTTGTCATCTTTTTGCTGGTGGAGGACCTTACCTTGTTTGTAAAAAGCTCACCACCTGTGAAGTACCATAAAGTGAAGTGAATAAAACTAGGTGCAATAAAATGATGTATGCCTTGTTTACCAAACTTTGCCAACACTAGAATCACCTGTGGAGCTGGTAAAACTTTGACTACGTGGCCCATGACCCAGGAGAGTGGAACTGGAGCCTCTAGGGCCGGGTTTACAAAGCTCCTGGGAGAGCGCAACGTGCAGTCCGTGTTCCCCATCATAATGCCCACTAGAATTGTAATGTGAGCTGGTGACATTTAAAAGTTTTTAGCCATCGCAGTAACACAGGTAAAAAGAGACAAGAGAAATTGACTTTAATCAGATATTTCATTTAGCCCAAAATATACAAAATGTTATCATTGTAATGTGTCATTCAAAATGGAAAGACGATTGATAAGATATTTTACATTCAGTTTCTGTGCCAAGTCTTCGAAACCTGCTGAGCATTTTATATTTAGGGCCTAGCTCAGTTCAGACTTACACATTTCAAGTGACTAGTGGCTACCGTACTGCACACTCACATGGCCAGAAGGGCAATCCCCACTTTACAGATGAAGAAACTAAGACTTAGAGAGATGAAGGGACTAGCCCAGGCCCCACAGCTGTTAAGTGCAAAGGAGACTCGAACCCAGGTGTCCTGGCCACAGCTCGATGCTCCTTTCCTCCCACACCAGCTCCAGGTGCTTCCTGGCTCCCACATCCATTCTGGAGAGTACCCCCAAATGTATGGGGGAGAAGGGCAGCAGAGAGCAAGGCCGCTGGTCCCAGCACCCCAGAGGTGAACCACCCCCAGGCTGGGGCTCCAGGGTCCCCACCCTTTATGGGGCCAGATCTGTTTGAAGGGATGATTTCTCAGTCATCCATCCTCACCTCTCCAGCCGCACTCCCAGGACAGCGCCTAGGATTTGGGCCTCTTTGCCCCAAATCCATGCCATGCACAATACAGTGCTCAGGGCACATTTGGGTCACAGGTGAGACCACGGGAACCAGGGTGTATCTCCACGAACCTCTGAAGACAGCCAGTCATAGGACAGAAGTTCCCAGGGATCCCAGGATCGTTGCTTCTGGGCAGCAGCCACTCTGTCCCCATGGCTTGGACAACCCCTCCTGGTGGCTTTCCTCAACAGAACCCCTTTCAGGTCCTTGAAGACTGTCAGCGCTGCTTTACTTTTTCCACCATTTGGGGTACGACTTGTGTATTTGTTAGCATCTGTCTTTCCAACTAGATGGAAGCTCTAGGCAGGTGGGCTGTGTTGATTTAATCTCTTGCTGACCCCCACATGCCTAAGAAGGGCTGACCCACAGACACTTGTTAAATGGATCCGTTCATCAGTTCCCAGTTTCAAGGAACCCGAAAAGGTCAGTGTGGCTTCTAAAGCCTCCACACTTTGAGTGGGGACTGACTTGGGCCCTGGAAGAATCCCATTCCATAGGCTTAAGGGAGAGAAAGCTGTGGTGTCATTTCTGGCATCAAATGAACAGGCTTTGTTTCCATTTTCTCAGTAGAATTGCGTAATGCCACCTACATCAGCTTAGTGCACCCCCTTAGGGGACCTTTGGCGATGATAAAATTCTGTCAGGGACTTTGTACAGTAATTAAGCATTGAGGAACAGCGACCCAAGTTCCCACCCAAGGCAGCACCCAAGTGAAGGGGAAAGTGGGACTTCTTTGTGTAGCAATAGGCACGTTGGCATATTATAGATACATAGCCTCTATAAATCTCCTGCACGTTTCATTCTGTCTTGGAGTCTGCCTCCTGGAGGACCTGGACACACATCACACAGGGCAGTGGGCGGTGCTTCAGGGGTGGGGGTGTCCCCTTTCCTATGCCTCTGCAGCCTGTGTTCCAACAAGCACGTCGTGGGGGAAACACTCTGAAGTCTTGTAATCCTATTTGAAATTTCACAAATATGTCCAGCAACTATACACTCAGAAGTGTCTGGTGGATGTGATAGCCCCTTGCAGAGCAGAGGAAGTCTCAATATCTATGCTTTAGGGGCAGTAAGAAACCTCTGGTTTCCAAGAAACATCAAAGAACCTCAGAACAAAGCTCAAGAATGATCACACACACAAAAAATCTAGCATCCAATAAGGTAAAATTTACCATGTCTGACATCCACTCAAAAATATTAGTGAACTTGAAGGCATAGCAAGAAGCAAAATGACCGACAGAAAGAATAAAGATTTAAAAATAATGAACAGGGCATCTGTGAGGTATGGGACAACAAGTAGCCTAATATATGTATAGTTATATATATATATATATATATATATATATATATATATATATATATATATATGTAGGATGGGGGAGGGCGAAACAGCAAAAAATACTTAAAGAAATAATGGCTGAAAACATTCCAAATTCAATGAAAACTTTAAATCCACAGATCTAAGAAACTTGGAGCTCAATTAAGAAAACAAACAACCCTTTTTTCCAATGGGCCAAATACCTTAACAGACACCTCACCAAAGTAGATATACAGATGGAAAATAAGCATATGGAGATGTCATCAAAATGGCGGCATGAGGTGAGCCTCTGTAAAGCTCCCCTGGAATTTACAACTAATCGAACAACAATAACTCCACAAAGGACTCCCTGCACAGCAGACAGGCAAGATGAAGAGGCCCACTACTGAATTCACCTAAAGGTGAGCGAATCGCGCTAGTGGGGGAGGAGGGAAGGGAGAAGTGTGGAAACGGAGCCACGCAGGCGCAGGATGCAGACCTAGCTCAGTGCTCCGAGCTCGCTGCTTCCCGGAACTACCGCAGCTGCAGGAGAGGGAAGAACTCGGACTGCTAGGGCTCCGCTTATGGCCCACAGGGCTGAGGGGGCAGCATATAACATGGCTGAACCCAACGCTCACGGCAGAGACCTCAGAGAAAAGACTGAGGGAAGAAGGCTGAAAATGGTGGTTTAAGCCCTCACTGCCGAGCAGAGAACGGAAGCCTTAGGCACTGAGACTAGCTGCCCCCTCTCTACCCTCCCAGACCTTGCCCCGCCCCCACCTGCCCGGTGCTAGAAGCAGAACGGTAGCAGTGTCAGATCAAAAGAACAGAATATTTGCTGTTCTGAGAACTGTGGACCACAGACACAGATTCGCAGCCCAACTACTTCAGGCAAAGGGGAGGGAGCTGTGGAAGCAGGACCGGCTGTGGTGGTGGTCGCTGCCATTGCTCTGGGCCACTTCTCACAACTCACCCTGACTCTCTCCCCACTTATCTGGGTGGATCCCTGTAGGAGTAAACAGAACTGCTGAAAATACACAGGCTCTGAATCTTGTGCAGGAAGAGCTTTGGAACTTCAAAAGCTTTCTGCATACCCACCGGGACACTGCGCCCTGTGACCCAGGAAAACTATTAACAGAGGAGAAGCCCATCTCCCAGGGAATCCCCCCATTGTGTGAGAAGCTGGAATAGTGCAGAGAAAACATAGCACTACCATGTGAGAGAGAAAAAAAGGCTGCAGTCAGAGAGAAAATAAAACATTCTACCAACACGTACTGGAAAACAAAAGAAAGACCTCTTCTTATCAACCTGTTGCAGAAGCCACTCCTGTAGATGTCTAGGAAGAGAAATAATAAGTCAGTAATTGCCATGAATAACCAAGGCAACAAGACCGCTCAGAAAAAAGTGAAAAGTCTCCAGAAAAGGAACTTAAAGATATGGAAATGTGTGACTTCAATGACAGAGAATTCAAGATTGCAGTTCTGAAAAAACTCAACGAGATGCAAGAAAACACAAAAAGGCAGTTTAATGAACTCAGAAACACAATCAAAGAACAACATGAGCATTTTACGAAAGAGATTGAAATTTTAAAAAAGAACCAAATAGAATTCCTGGAGATTAAACACTCAATAGAAGAAATTAAGAATGAAATAGCCAGCTTAGGTAGTAGAGTTGACCAGATGGAGGACAGAATCAGTGACATCGAAGATAAAAACCTGGAAATGACACAGATGGAAGAAGAAAGAGACTTGAGACTTAAAAGAAATGAAAGAACTCTACAAGAACTTTCTGACTCCATCAGAAAGAGCAATATAAGAATAATGGGCATACCAGAAGGAGAAGAAAGAGAGAAGGGAACAGAGAATATATTCAAACAAATTGTCGATGAGAATTTCCCAAACTTGTGGACAGAACTGGATCCTCAAATCCAAGAAGCAAATAGAACACCTAATTACCTCAATCCCAACAGGCCTTCTCCAAGGCATGTTGTATTGAAGCTGTCTAAAATCAACAACAAAGAAAGAATCCTCAAGGCAGCCAGGGAAAAGAAGACGGTAACCTACAAAGTAAAGCCCATTAGATTATCATCAGATTTTTCAGCAGAAACTCTACAAGCCAGGAGGGAGTGGAACCAAATATTCAAACTATTGAAAGAGAGAAATTATGAGCCAAGAATAATATATCCAGCAAAGATATCCTTTAGATATGAAGGAGGAATAAAGACCTTTCCAGACATATAGAAGCTGAGGGAATTTTCTAATACATGACCTGCACTACAAGAACTCCTAAAGGAGGCTATTCGACCACCATCAACAGGGACAATTTGTGGCAACCAACACATAAAAAGGGGGAGAGTAAAGGCCTGAACCGGAATATGGGAATGGAGAAAGTAAGCGTGCTGAAGAAATTGAAATACTCTAAATATCAAACTTTCTTTTACATAAACTTAAGGGTAGCCACTCAAAAAAAATCCAGAACTGAAATATATACTGTAATAAAAGAAGAAACAGAGGGAAACATCATAGAATACCGCCACACAGAAATAATAGACAACAACAAAAAGACAAAGAAACAAAGGAGACACAACCTTACCAGAAAACTAAAGATAGAATGACAGGAAATCCTCACATATCAATAATCACCCTAAATGTAAATGGACTGAACTCACCAATAAAAAGGCACAGAGTAGCAGATTGGATCAAAAAATTAAACCCAACCATATGCTGTCTCCAAGAGACACATCTCAGCTACAAGGACAAGCATAGACTCAAAGTGAAAGGGTGGAAATTGACACTCCAAGCAAATGGTACCCAGAGAAAATCAGGTGTAGCCATACTGATATCAGATGAAACAAACTTCCGGGTGAAAAAGGTAACAAAAGACAAAGATGGACATTTCATAATGGTAAAGGGGACTATACAACAAGAAGACATAACAGTCATCAATATTTATGCCCCCAATCAGGGAGCACCAAAATATACCAAGCAACTACTGACAGAACTAAAGGGAGAAATTGACCAAAATACATTTATACTAGGGGACTTAAATACATCATTGACAGCTATGGATAGATCATCCAAACAGAAAATAAATAACGAAATAGCAGCCCTAAATGACACATTAGATGAAATGTACATAACTGACATATATAGAGCACTTCATCTTAAAACATCAGACTATACATTTTTTTCTAGTGTACATGGAACATTCTCAAGGATAGACCATATATTGGGACATAAAATCAGCCTCAGCAAATTTAAGAAGATTGAAATCATACCAAGCATATTCTCTGATCACAAGGCTTTGAAATTGGATATCAACTGCAAAAAGAAAGCAGGTAAAAACACAAATACATGGAGATTAAACAACATACTTTTAAAGAACAACTGGGTCAAAGAAGAAGTTAGAGGAGAGATCAAAAGATACATAGAAACAAATGATAGTGAAAATACATCCTACCAAAATTTTTGGGATGCAACGAAAGCCGTTTTAAGAGGGAAATTTATATCATTACAGGCCTATCTCAAGAAACAAGAAAAATCCCAAATAAATAACCTCATGTTACACCTTAAAGAACTAGAAAAAGAACAAATGTAACCCAAGGTCAGCAGAAGAAAGGAAATAACAAAAATCAGAGCAGAATGAAATGAAATACAGAACAAAAAGACAATAGAAAAAATTAATGTGCCAAAGAGCTGGTTCTTTGAAAAGATTAACAAAATTGACAAACCCTTGGCTAGACTCACTGCGATAAAAAGAGAGAAGATGCTAATCAACAAAATCAGAAATGAAAAAGGGGAAGTTATCACGGACACCACAGAAATACAAAGGATCATCCAAGAATACTATGAAGGACTATATGCCACCAAATTCAATAACCTAGAAGAAATGGACAAGTTCTTAGAAACATATAGCCTTCCTAGGCTGAACCATGAAGAACTGGAAAATCTAAACAGACCGATCACCAGTAACGAAATTGAATCAGTCATCCAAACCCTTCCCAAAAGCAAAAGTCCGGGACCAGATGGCTTCACTAGTGAATTCTACCAAACCTTCAAAGAGGATCTAATACCAATCCTGCTCAAGCTCTTCCAAAAAATTGAAGAAGAGACAGTACTCCCTAACTCATTTTATGAGGCCAACATTACCCTGATACCAAAACCTGGTAAGGACAGCACAAAAAAAGAAAACTACAGACCAATATCTCTGATGAATACAGATGCAAAAATCCTATACAAAATTCTAACATATAGAATACAACAATGCATTAAAAAGATTATTCATCACGACCAAGTGGGGTTCATCCCCGGGGCACAAGGATGGCTTAACATCTGCAAATCCATCAATGTGATACATCACATAAACAAAATAAAGGACAAAAATCATATGATTATATCAATTGATGCAGAAAAAGCATTTGACAAGATATAACATCCACTTATGATTAAAACACTTAACAAAATAGGTATAGAAGGAAAATACCTTAACACAATAAAGGCCATATATGACAAACTCTCAGCTAATCTCATAATTAATGGTGAAAAACTGAAGCCCTTTGCTCTACGTTCAGGAACACGACAGGGTTGTCCCCTATCACCTCTGCTTTTCAACATAGTGTTGGAAGTCCTTGCCAGAGCAATCAGGCAAGAGAAAGAAATAAAAGGCATCCAAATTAGGAATGAAGAAGTTAAATTGTCACTCTTTGCAGATGACATGATGCTATATATAGAAAACCCTAAAGACTCCACCAAAAAGCTATTAGAAACAATCAACGAATACAGTAAAGTTGCCGGCTACAAAATCAACGTACAAAAGTCCATTGCATTCCTATATACTAACAACGAAATCTCAGAAAAAGAAACACAAAAAACCATTCCTTTTGCAATTGCAGCAAAAAGTATAAAATACCTAGGAATAAACTTAACCAAGGATGTGAAAGACCTATATGCTGAAAACTATAAGACATTTTTTAAAGAAATTGAAGAAGACACAAAGAAATGGAAAGACATTCCGTGCTCATGGATTGGATGAATCAACATAGTTAAAATGGCCATATTACCCAAAGCAATATACAGATTTAATGCAATCCCCATCAAAATCCCAATGACATTTTTTAAAGAAATAGAACAAAAAATCATCAGATTTGTTTGGAACCACAAAAGACCCCAAATAGCCAAAGCACTCTTAAGAAAAAAGAACAATAATGGAGGTATCACACTCCCTGACTTTATCTTGTACTTCAGGGCTACAATAATCAAAACAGCATGGTATTGGCAGAAAAACAGACACATAGACCAATGGAATAGAATTGAGAACCCAGAAATAAACCCACATAAATATGGACAGATAATTTTTGACAAAGAAGCAAAAAACAAACAATGGAGAAAAGACAGCCTCTTCAATAAATAATGCTGGGAGAATTGGAAAGCCACGTGCAAAAGAATGAAACTGGACTGCTATTTGTCACCATGTACCAAAATTAACTCAAAATGGATCAAAGACTTAAGCATAAGGCCTGACACAATAAACTGCATAGAAGAAAACATAGGTACTAAACTTATGGACCTTGGGTTCAAAGAGCATTTTATGAATTTGACTCCAAAGGCAATGGAAGTAAAAGCTAAAATAAACGAATGGGACTATATGAAACTTAAAAGCTTCTGCACAGCAAAAGAAACCATCGACAAAATAAAGAGGCAACCAACTGAATGGGAGAAGATTTTTGCAAACAGTACCTCCGATAAGGGGCTAATATCCAAAATATACAAGGAACTCGTGAAACTCAACAACAACAAAACAAAATACCCAATTGAAAAAAGGGCAGAGGACCTAGAGAGACATTTCTCCAAAGAGAACATACAAATGGCAAATAGACATATGAAAAAATGCTCAACATCACTAATCATCAGAGAAATGCAAATAAAAACCACAATGAGATATCACCTCACCCCAGTCAGAATGGCTATCATCAACAAGACAAATAGTAACAAGTGTTGGAGAGGCTGTGGAGAAAAAGGAACCCTCATACACTGTTGGTGGGAATGCAGACTGGTGCAGCCATTATGGAAGGCAGTGTGGAGGTTCCTCAAAAAATTACGAATAGAATTACCATATGACCCACCAATCCCTCTCCTGCGTATCTACCAAAACAATCTGAAAACATTTATACATAAAGACACATGTGCTCCAATGTTCATTGCAACTTTGTTTACGGTGGCCAAGACATGGAAACAACCAAAATGTCCTTCGATAGATGAATGGATAAAGAAGTTGTGGTATATATACACAATGGAATATTATTCGGCGGTAAGAAAAGATGATATAGGAACATTTGTGACAACATGTATGGATCTTGAGATTATAATGCTAAGCAAAATAAGTCAGACAGAAAAAGCAGAGAACCATATGATTTCACTGATATGTGGTATATAAACCAAAAACAACAAAAGAACAAGACAAACAAATGAGAAACAAAAACTCATAGACACAGACAATAGTTTAGTGATTACCAGAGGGTAAGGGGGGTGAGGGGTGGGGGTGGGAGATAAGGGTAAAGGGGGATCAAATATATGGTGATGGAAGGAGAACTGACTCTAGGTGGTGAACACACAATGGGATTTATAGATGATGTAATACAGAATTGTACACCTGAAATCTATGTAATTTTACTAAGAATTGTCACCCCAATAAATTTGAAAAAAAAAAAAAGAAAAGAAGCATATGAAAAGATCATATCATCTGTCATCAGGAAAATGCAAATTGAAACAACCATGAGATTCCACTACATGCCTATTAGAATGGCCAACATCCAGAACGCTGACGAAAGCAAGTGCTGATGAGAATGTGGAGCCACAGGAACTCTCATTCGTCACTGGTGGGAATGCAACATGGTCCAGCCACTTTGGAAGACTTGGTGGCTTCTTACAAAACTAAACATATTCTTACCGTACAATCTAGCAATCACGTGCCTTGGTGTTTACCCAAAGGAATTGAAAACACATGTCCACAAAAAAACCTGCCCATGGATGTTTATAGCTGTGTTATTCATAATTGTCAAAACTTGGAAGCAGCCAAGATGTTCTTCAGTAGGTGAGTGGATAAATAAACTGTGGTGCATTCAGACAATGGAATACTATTCAGCACTAAAAAGTAATGTGCTATCGAGTTCTGAAAAGACATGGAGGAAACTTAAATACGTATGACAAGAGAAAGAGAAAGAAACCAATCTAAAAAAGCTACATACTGTATGATTCCAATTCTATGACATTCTGGGAAAGGCAAAATCATGGAGACAGTAAAAAGATCCATGGTTGCCAAGGGTTGGGCCCACCAGATAGCCTAGAATGATCTCCCTACTTAGGGTCCATAACCGTAATCTCATCTGCAGAAATCCCTTTGGCCATATAATGTAACATATCACAGATTCTAAGAATAAGCATACAAACATTTGGGGGAGGGGGCTCATTCTGTCTACCACAGCAAAGGTTCATGTAAATATTTGTATACAAACCTTCATAGCAATTTTATTTGCAAGTACCAAAACTGGAAACAACACCAACACGGGAGTGGAGAAACAAATTTTGGTATAACTATACAATGTAATACTACTCAGCAAGCAGTAGAATGAACTCTTGATCCATGCTACACCATAAATGGAACTTAAAATAATTATGCTGCATGAGAGAAGCCAGACCCCCTTCCCCAAAAGCAGTACAAACTATGCAATTCCATTTGTATAACATTGCAGAAAATGCAGACTAACATATAGTGACAGGAAGCGTATCAGTAGTTGCCAGGGGGCCGGAGGATATAGCAAGGAAGAACTGATGGGAGGGATTTTAAAAGGACCTGAGCAAACTTTTGGGGTGATGGGGACATTCATTATTTAGAGGGTGGTGGCAGCTTTATGAGTGCATACATATGTCAAAGCTTATCAGATTGTACACTTTAAATATTTGTGGTTCATGATATATCAGTATAACCTCAATACAGCTGGTATTAAAAGGCAATTTTCTATAGTGGGATATATACTTGTACTTCATAAAAAGAGAAAGAGAAAACATTAATATGCCAAATGTTAAATTGTTAAACCAGACAATGGCAATACAGGTGATCAGCATACTATTCTTTCAATTCCTCAAAATCCTTGACAGTTTGTATAATAAAAAAAATTGGGGGCAGGGGAAGACCCGGGCTTTGGAGCCAGACGTCCAAAGGATTGGGTCTGATTTTGCCATATACCGTGTTTCCCCAAAAATAAGACCTAGACGGACAATCAGCTCTCATGCATCTTTTGGAGCAAAAATTAATGTAAGAACCGGTTTTATTTTACTATAATATAAGACCGGGTCTAATATAATATAATATAATATAATATAATATAATATAATATAATATAATATAATATAATATAATATAATATAATATAATATAATATAATATAATACTGGGTCTTACATTAATTTTTGCTCCAAAAGACGCAGTAGAGCTGATTGTCCGCTTAAGTCTTATTTTCGGGGAAACACAGTATCCTATTTGTGTGAACTCAAGCAAGTGATGTTCTCTCAAGCCTCGTTTCTTCATCTGTAAAATGGGCCTCCTCATCGCCATGAGCTCACTGGAACAGGAAATTAGATTAATACACGAAGCGGCCTTAGCAGGGGCCTGGGATGCAGTGAACGCTCCATAAAGGTAGCTGTCATTGTTAGGTCTTGCTCCTTTATCTGAGGGCCACAGAAACTGAATTAGAGAGGTTGAGACTTAACTGAGATTAGACAGCTACTGCCACGTCTGATTCTGGCCTTGCTCTTTGGGACACTCAGTGGCCACCAGAATTCTTAGAACTCTTAAGTTAAGAGGTTATGCAAATAGTGGCCAGGCCATCCACCCTGGGATGAGGGCCTCACTCTGGTCAACAAAGGAAGCCAGACCTAGCAACCAGATGTATTTTTAACAAGGTGAAGATATGCACTTTGCATATCTTGTCTTTTGCACAGTTTGAGGCTCAAGGTCCCAGACAAAATTAGATGTTTTTATTTGTTTGTTAGAACTGGTAAGTTCTCATAGGCTCACACTGCATGATCAGAACTCTTTCTTTAAAGTGGAATTGGATTCAATAGATACATTCCTAAAAACGCATTCACTTGGTTACTTCAATTTGTATTGAATCCTTAAGATCTCCAAGGGTCCCATAAGAGTTAGCCAGGAGTGTAATACATAGACTCCATGCACAGGTACTCAAGACATGTGAGTCAATAGATGCCCAGCTAAGTCTAGAAGTGAGGGGAAGATTTTCCAGAATCAGGGAAATACCTTGTGCGATCATTCCCTTCTCAACTTTTTGGGGATGGTGCCACTTAATTTGCTCAGTGGTTTTTGTTAACGGGAGAAGAGGGGTATAAAGGATATCCGAATGTAACTGTAGAGGAGAGGAAGTGGAAAGGTAATTACTATGAAGAAGAAAAGGAACTTTGGGGGATCATAGCCTCTTTTACCTGTCTGGTTATCCACCTACCTACCCACCAACCTAGAACACACACAGTAAAAATTCAAGTCTTTCAACATGGATGGACCTAGAGAGTGTTATGCTAGGTAAAATAACTCAGACAAAGATAAATACCGTATGATTTATCTTATATGTGGAATTTAAACAACAAAATAAATGAACAAAATAGAAACAAATTCATAGATACAGAAAACAAATTGACGGTTGCCAGATGGGAGGGGGGGACCGGTTTGGAGGGATGGGTGAAAAAGGGGAAGGGATTAAGAAGTACAAGTTGCCAATTACAAAATAGTCACAGGGATGTAAAGCACAGCCCAGGGAATAGAGTCAATAATATTGTAATAACTATATATTATGTCAAGTGGGTACTAGACTTATCAGGGTGATCACTTCATACGTTATATAAATCTCTAATCACTATGTTACATACCTGAAACTAATATAATATTGCATGTCAACTGTAATTTAAATTTTTTAATTAAAAATATATATAATATAAATTCTAGATACAAAAAATATTGAAAAATAAATTCAAGTCTTTTAGTGACCATTATATGAGAGGGACATGTGCTGTATTGAAATATTTATTGCAGAGAATTCCTTTTGGCGAGGTGACCACAATAGCTGCTCGGGCCATCCCTCCAAACATGGCACGTGTACCAATCCACACACTGTTTTTGGAGCACACGGGGTGAAGAAATTGAGAGGAAGAGTTTGGAAACTTCTCTAGCCATTTGACAGAATACTTTATGTTTCTTACTAATTAAGTTGGGGCTTATATTTTGTATCTCATTGGTATTTTATTTTCCTAGTAATTCACTTTTACTGTATTTTCGAAGAGTATCAGTGTACCATGGATTAGAAATATTCTTCATCTCAAAGACAATGTGCAAAGCTTTCCTTATGCATCAGCTCCAAATATATTAATTAGAGATTAACCATCATTTTTTAAAATTTCATAACCTGAAGTCAAATATGTGATATATATACATCTCCCAGATGTTTCCCGATATCGATCACCTTTAATTGGAAAGTGCCTCTCCTTAAAAACAGAATAAAGACTCACCTTCTTCCAGGTAAGTGATTACTGTGTCTGTTTAGTTAAGGAAACAAAAATGATAAAATATTTATCAGTACGAATTTGCCTCTAAACAGGGAAAGGTGTATTGTCACCCCCTGTATAAAATAATAGTGTCACGATCATCTGTTTTTGTCCTCTCCAGTAAAAGATAAGCTATTTCACCTTAAGTATGAACAACTTGAAGTGCTGGCATGCTTACTTGAGTTCTGAGAAATAAACAGGCATGACATTTCAAAGATAAAAAAATTCAGCGTTCATCTAGAGAAAGTGCTATTCTCTTAAATGTTGCAAAATGGCCACTAACATTTTCAGTTTCAATTATAGTTCACATTACGCCAGGCATTTTTAATAACTGGCCCTTCCCTACAACTAGTTTGAGAAGCACAGCTTTGTGAGAGGGTGGCAGAATTTTGCTGGGCAAAATTCTACACAGTGGTCCGACCACCAGACAGAACATAAGAATCACCTGGGAGCTAATTACAAATGCAGCTCTCCAGGCCCAATCACTGGCTGGGGCCTAGGGCTTTGATTTTAGAGTCTTCCACCCCGTGATTTGGATTCAGCCGGCCCCCACCGATGTGTGGGAACCTCTGCTTTAACACACCATCCACTGCTTTGCCCCATTGTTCTCTAGCTGAACTGTCCATGTACCTGCTCCTGTCTTCAACCTCACCTGCACCAAAGTAATACCTGACGAAGAAGATCGTAGTCAGGCTGGCCCTTAAGGACTTGGTAGGATTGCAATATGCAGAGGGAGGGATAGGACTGGAGGAAAAGCACAGATGTAGGAAAGTGTAAGGAATGTTGTGGTGGGCTGTAGAGAGAAGCCCAATTTGGTGAAAAATAGGTTGGCAAATCTGTGTCACACTCCACACTCCCTCGCCCATAGCAGACATTGCTAATCAATTGCAGCATTTTTGCAGTGAGCCTAGAGGAAGCCTCATAACATCCATGATCACAGAACATTCCAGAAACACTACCATCAAGCAATCACAGTTGACCCATGAAAGACCATCTCAGGGCTGGAAGATGGAGTAAGGGGAGGACGAGGAAGGGGGAAGATACATTTAGGGCAAGATCTCAGCAAGCACTGAATAGATTGCTACAGAATAGAACATGGCCCTGATGGCTACAGGGTTTTGAACTGACGACCTGATACGTTCAAAGCTGTGCTCTGGAGATCACAAGTTGCTATGTGGGCTCTTTTGGAGTTTGTAGGACACAGAGCCAGAGAAGTCACAGGGTCTGAACAGAGATTTGTAGGTGAAAGAAATGGTTGAAAGCAAGAATTAGTATGGGGGTGAAATAGTCAGGAATTCATTACATTCGATCAGGTTGGGGAGAGAGGGAGAAGGAGACGTTGGCAATGACTTTGACGTTTGGAGCCTCGATGACTGCAGGATGAGTTGGCACCATTCACAAGAACAGTGAAGACTTGAAGAGCCACAAGGAGAAAGGGGGATGCTGGCTTCAGTTTGAGATTTTTAACTCATGCAACTAGATAATGCAGGTGGCCATTTCCAGCCTGCCATAGAAACTGTAGGCAGCTAGAGGAGCAGTCAAGCTAGAAAGAGCCACTGAGCCCAAAGGTAACGAGGATAAACCCTGACATTTGTGGTACCCAACATGTAACAACCAGCTCTGAAAAAGAGAGCCCTGGCTTGTGGTGTTTGCCTGTCCCACAGCGGAAACAGCCACCACCGCTGATCCTGCTACACCGTGATGTAACAGACTGTGGAGCTGCGACTGAGGCTCACGGAGGGCTCTCCCCAGCTGGCACACCCCTTTCCACACACCCCCACCTCCCAGCTTCAGGACACAAGGCAACACTGGCTTCTCTACCCTCTTGCCCCACACCTACTAATGACTTTCTTGGTTTCAGCTCTCTGAAAGTGAGGCAGGCTTGGGTGTTTTGAAGGCAGTGCAAGTTGGTTTCACAGAAGATGCTGCCCTCATCCCAGTTTCTACCTGCTGCCCGCAGCAAGGTGACAGCTGAGAGGTGGTGGCTCGGCAGCTGTGGTGGCTTCATGTGGGAGGCCTGCAGTGGCCTGTGACTTAAAATGAGATTGACAGGGCTCAGCCAGTTCCCTCCAGAGATGCATCACCTCTCCAAGCCCAGACCTGCCACAGGCACGGTGCCCTGGCTCTGAGGGGTGGGTCTGCAGGAGGCCCCGGGGAGATGTTGGGAGCCCCCTCTTAGGATAACTCGGAGAAGAGAAGGAGGCCCAACCTGGCCGGCAGTTCCAGGGACCACGTTTACTCCTGAAAGCCCTCTAGGCCTGCCCTGGGTGGGAGGGGACAGGGTAATTAGGTACCTAAATATGTTAGCGATGGATGGAGCTGAGACTTAGAATCAGGGTGGAAAGGACTTTAGAAATGAGAAAACGGGGGGCTCAGACAGGAGAAGTAATGTGTCAGGACCTTGCAGGGATTGAGTGGCTGAGCTGGGACTTGAATTAATTACGACTGTTTTCTTCTTCCCTCCCTCCCTCCCTCCTTCCCTCTCACTCACCCATTTATCCATTCCTCCTCTTCCTACCCCCTTCCTTCCTTGTGATATTTATTAAACACTTTCCGCAGACATTCAGGACATTGGTAAAAAGACAGGCATCTCTGTTCTCTTGGGTGAGAGACCCACTTTGAAGGCCCGGGACCCTCTCCTTTCCTGCATTTGAAAACAGCTGTAATTCACATAACATAAAATTCACAATTTCAACTGCAATTCCATGATTTTCTGCATAGTCACAATATTTGTATATTTTAAGAGATTTGCAAGGGTTCGGTGGCCGGGCCTCGTCACTCCTCGTTTCACAACCTTGGCAAGTCACTTGATCCTTCTGTGCCTCAGTCTCCCTATACATACCCTGCCTCAGAGAGCTAACACGGGCTTCAGTGAAGAGCACCTAGTAGGTGTTCTCAAGTGATGGCTGTCATCATCACGTACTAACTGGTGGGCCCGGGACCACACGTGGACAAAAGGAAGTGAATATCCCAGAAACCGCCTTCCAGAGACTCACAGCCTCATGGAGGAATTCATTATTAATTGCAACAGAGAAAAAGCAGAAAAAAGAGCTTCCTAAGGAACCATTCTTACAGGACCGAGGGCGTTCAGATGAGAACAGTAAGACAGAGAGAATAATCTGTCACCTGACTCTTAAGCCACGTACTGTTTTTCTGGCTTTCACCCCACCCTCTATTTTTCCACCTTCTAAACGAAGGTGTTTATGTGCTTGACTGGGCCAGGGGGTAAGTATGCAGCCTCCTAGGCAGGAAATTGAACACAGGTGCTCGGTTTCCATTTCACAGGGCCAAGGTGATGCAGAGACCACGTGGTCAGTTCATCAGTCCAAATGCCGGCCCTTCCTCCTTTGGCCTCCAGAGAATCAACAGTACTGGTCCACACGTTCCCCCAGGACTCCGATGTGACCCTGCGGAGAGCTGGGTGCCAATGGCTGATCCCCCCGGGAAATGCGTGGCATCTCCAAAGCTCTGAGCCTGGTCCCAGGAGCGACACCAACCTGGTTCCACCTGCCTGGTCCCACCTGCCTGTTCCCTGACACAGGCTGTTGAGCCTCCCCCAGAATGCACGTGGTTGGACTATAGGCTTTACTTTAGGTTTTTGCCTCTATACCGCAAATACTTATCTAGCACATGTTTGTTGAGTGAATATATAGACCAGAGGTCCACAGCTTCCACTTGCCAATTGCCAGAAGGAATAAAATCCAAAGGGGTGTGTGTGTGTGTGTGTGTGTGTGTGTGTGTGTGTGTGTGTGTGTGTGTTTCAATAAGCTGCAAGTAAAAACAAAATGGTAAAAATTCAATCCCCAAAGCAAACTGGACCTGACCCTCCAGTCTTCTCAAACTGATGATGCAGAGCAAAGCTGGAGCACCAGAGTGTTCTCCAGCCTGAGTCGGTGTTTCAGTTTGACTTTCTGCTGGATGAGAATAGTTGCTCCGTTTCTAACCAAGACCCCATCTAATTTCTGCTTCATCTAGAGTGACCTTCTGACTTGGCCCAGCGGAGAGGGGATTGCTGTGTTCCAGGACCCCAGGTAAGTAGCATCAACCCCCAGGAAGGTGTGTGAGTACTGAGGGATCAGAGGCCCAAGGGCAAATCCTCCCACATATGAAAAGCGAGACTCCTCTTATCAGCTGCCACGTGGTGTGTTTGATTACACGTGGTCCTGCTCTGTCCACAAGCACATCTATCGTGGTCGACAGGGCAATGCACTTCCCTACCTAAGAGGAATGTCCATGAACTCTTTGATGATTATTACACATAACTGAAGAGCATCAGAAAGCACCTGCTGAATTGATGCCAGAGGCGTTTATGGTCTCTGACAGCAATGACAAGGGACATTTTTTGACCAAGGATGATAGTTTCATTCTGTGACATCAACTTCAAAAATGCGCCCAGAACATTCCCTAGAGAGTTAGTTATGGGATGACCATCTGTGATGTGGTCTCTTCAAGTCCAGTCCCAGTCCTGGCTTTGCCACTTGTTACCCATGACCTTGGACAGATGTGTCTCTCTAAGGTCAATGTCTCCACACGTGACATAGAGATAGTAATAGTTATTGCATCAGACTGGCTGTGAGCATCATATGCCAGGGAGAGCAGTCAGGAAAGGGACCTGTGACACCAGGAGTTTGGATGCAAAGCTTGGTTCCTCCATTTGCTAACTCTGGGGGAAGCATGGTGGGTGTTCCTCTCAAACTAAAACCCTTATTTTCCTCCTCTGTAAAATGAAGACAACAATAGTCCCCATCACGTGGGATTTGAGGTAATTGAAGGAGATTAGCAGGTTACGTTTTAAGTGCAATACCTGGTGCTGGAACCGAGTCTCTTACCCGAGTCTCTTTACATCATGATCTCCCTGATGTAAACTCAGAAGGTGACGGGTTGGCTTATAGGAAAAGCCCACGGATTTTGAGAGCAGATCTGAGCTGGCCAGCTGCCCTCCACCTGGCCCAGCAGCACAGAGCGCCCAAGACACCAGACATCACAGCTCTGTTCCCACCATGCGGCTGCCTAGCTCAGGACAATCTCGCTTTCCCTTTGTAAACCTTAGAAGGGAGCAGGAAAAAGTACAGGCTCTGGCATCCAATAGACCCCTGATCAAATCCCAGCCCAGACACTTCCAAGACGTGGGACCTCAAAGCCTCAGGGGACCTTCAACCCTTCAGGGACTCGGTTCCCTCAACTCCCGAATGGAGATGCTGACAGCTCTTCATTAAAGTGAGCACTAAAGAGGTAAAAGCATTCAGTACTCAGCGCACTGCGAGTCCTCAATAAGTGCCAGCTATTAATCACCACCATCCCCTACCTCCAAGTCCCCTAGACCCCTCGCCAACCTCACTGCTGGTGGCTGCTGGGTCCAGCCAGTTGGCCACCAGGGAGTTTTCAAATGCTCTCCATTTCCCCAGCCTGTCATCAGCCAAGACCAGAATTGGCTTCAGTTAGGGGGAGGGAGTCAACTTGGGTCTGTTCCCATGGTATCCCTTCCAATACCTCAGTTCTCTTGCCCACACCTGCATGACAAATTCTACCTCCTGATGATTCCCCACATTGGTATAGAGAGGGGAACTGGAGCATGCCTGCCGTGATCTACTAGGTCAGCAGTGATAGCAACAAACAGCTCTTCTGTGAGGTTTCTCACACATGAGCCCCAGGATTATGTAAGCTACTGACCTTTCAGGTACTTCCCTCCTTCAACAAATGTTTGGATGCCCAGCTCACAAGCTCCCCCCCCCCCCCCGCCGCCCCATTCTATCTATCATTCAAGGTGAATTCCACACCTATAAGGATGACCTGTCCTCTTTTTCTTAAGCAAGAGTTTATATCATGCTCCCTTTTTGCTGTGGCTGCCAGGAAGCTCAGAGCTCAGTTTTGTGCCGTGTTTTAATTTCTTCATCTCACTGCCCTTCTTCTCCATTTTGACTCAATAACCCACAGGTCTCCTCTCTCTCTCTCCAGAATCCCGAACTCAGACGTCCTCAGACTTCAGATCACAATTTCTTCTTGCGTATAGATTCAAATGCCTGCACAACACCGATCCCTGGGCCTCGCTGGGGCCACCAGTCCACAGGTCCCTTTGTTTCTCTCCCATCCACACTTCTGGCCTTGCTCCCTTCTATGTCCAGCTGAGGTTCCATGATTTATCACTTCAATCACAATCTTGACAATGCTCTGAACTCCCCAGCATTGCAAGGCACTGGAGATGATTCTCTTTGTGCAAGAGCATTAGATGTGCACTTGTTAACCCCAGGATGTTGTTTTCTAGTTTACTGTCTGTGGAGAAAGAAAAAAAAAAGCACACGATGCTCCCTTCCTCTGGAAAGATAATAAGATCAGAAAGAACAGTTTGTCTTGAAAGAATGGTAGGCAGTTTCTGAGTAATACCGTGTGAGCCAACAAGACGAAAGCCCATGGAAAAGTTTCAGACAGAATTCGGTTTTAGTTACTTTTCACCTTTCACATTCACTTATGCCACTGGGAGGAAGAAGAATTCTCCTAGCGTGAGTAAATGTGATTGGTTGCTTTGTTTCTACAGATGTTTTCAAAGTCTTTTATGTCTTTTGGTTCTAAGACTGTTTGAAGCATTCTGGGTGATTATACAAGTCACAAAACAGCTAGAGTGGAAATGGATTATTTTGAGACAGTGTCATTGGATGCAAAGGCTCGGGCAGTGAGCTCACCGAGCCTTCCTTCCGCGTGTCCTGTCCTCAAAGCACGACAGCCTCCACTTGTGCTCACAGTGTGAAGAGAGATCTCCCACCTGTCTGTGCCCACTGCAGGATGCACGCTTTTAAAGTCTTCGTTTTCCTAGAAACGCAAACACAATGCAACTTTTTCTGCTGTGCTGGGGGACATGATTGGTCCCATAAAATTAGAGAGGAAGACCAAGTGAAGACGAGACACAGCAATGTGTACACCGGGGTCCTTAGGTATCATTTTATTGACCCCCCACCTTAGAAATGGGGAAATCAAGACACATAAAGTCCAGTAAGTGACAGAGCCAAAAAGAGACCCGGTCATTCTTAGTCCCCAGTCTGAGGATATAAATTAATATCTGGGTACTCCAAGCTCCCATGTCTGACTGATGGTGCTTCCACCCACTTTGTAGTCAGCAGAGGGGCCCCCTCTCTGAGCCTTCCAGCATCACTCCCAGCTGTCGGGTCAGGGTTCCCATCCTTCTCAGATCAGACCTCCCCCCACCTCCACCCCAAGCCATCCGTTTCGTTTCTCTCTGCAGTGTCTCACTCATGGTGTAAAATTAGCTCAGCCATGAGTTTCAGGAACAAATCTCTGCAGTCTCTTCAGCGGCAAGAAAAAGAAACCAGTGGGGACTTTCCTCCTTTCCTGCCAGCCAGGGCTGGGCCCCCAGCAATGCAGGAGTGCAAGGGAGAGCTTGGGGGAGGGGACTGTGCTGTCACCTGGTGTCACTCCACCCCTGCCCATTACCTGAGATGCTCAGGAAGCAGAAGAAAGGTCCTGGGCTCTTTCCCCTCTCATGGCCTCTTCACCCTGGGCAACTATTCACCATATTGAATGTATATCTTGTTGTTCTCGGTGTTCTTGCTGCTTTAGATCACTTCAGAGAACCACCTGTCCTCTGAAATCTTTTATTAGAGAATATTGGGGAGCAGTGTGTTTTTCCAGGACCCATCAGCTCCCAGTCAAGTCATTGTTTTCATTCTAGTTGTGGAGGGCCCTGCTCACTGGCCCATGTGGGAATCGAACCGGCAACCCTGTTGTTCAGAGCTCACGCTCTAACCAACTGAGCCATCCGGCCGCCGTTCTTGCTGCTTTAGAGATTCACATTCCTGAACTTGTATTGAAGTGTGACATGGGTACACAAAAGTGCACAAATCATAAGCACAGAGCTCAGTGGATTTTCATACCCCGAGCACCCATGTAACAGCACTGGGTGGAGATACAGCACATCATGACCACCCCCCAGAAGCCCCTCTCCCAGTCACTACTGACCCCCTAAGGGTAACCCCCTTCCTAGCTTCTAGTACTGTGTATCCATTTTTGCCTGGTTTTGAACTCTGTGTAAATGGAATTGGAATGGGGACTGTTTTTTTTCCGGTTTATTTTATTGAATATTATGTTTGGGAAATCATCCATGTTGCTACATGTAGTTATAGGTCATTTGTTCTCAGCGTTCTATTCTCTATTCTGTAAATACATCACAGTTTGTAAGGTTACAAAATAGGACACTACTGTTTTTGTAGGTTAAAAAAAACACACAGTAAGACAATTGACAATTTCATATGATTCCACCTAGGATTTACCCATGAAGTGTATTTCTGGTAAACAGATGGTATGGTGGTGTGCTCCCATTCTAGTTCTTTAAAAAAAAAAAAAAAACCTTGGCATTTTGTTTTTAAATTCATCTACGCTGCTATCTGTACATCAGTCTGAATGGCTGCATAGCCCTGCAGGGGGCACACCCACCACGTTGCCCACCTCTCACTGTCAGGCATCAGATGCTCCCACACTCCCCTGCAGATACAAGGTCAGACAATTAAGTTCATGATCTCATCCTAGAAAAAGTACTACCTACCTCATTGCTGAATATCACTACACTCACCTTCGAAGTACTCCCCTTGGGAAGCTATGCATCGATGCCAGTGCCTAGTCCACCCTCCAAAGCAATTTTGGAACTCTTTTTCTGGAATGGCCATCAGAGCTTTTGTCGTATTACCCTTGGTGTCCTGAATGTCTTCACAATATCTTCCTTTCAATGTTTCCTTTATCTTCCAGTAAAGAAAGAAGTTATTGGGGGCCAGATCAGGTGAGTAGGGGGGATATTCCAAGACAGTTATTTGTTTACTGGCTAAAAACTCCCTCACAGACAGTGCCGTGTGAGCTGGTGCATTGTTGTGATGCAAGAGCCATGAATTGTTGGCGAAAAGTTCAGGTCGTCTAACTTTTTCACACAGCCTTTTCAGCACTTCTAAATAGTAAAGTTGCTTAACTGTTTGTCCAGTTGGTACAAATTCATAATGAATAATCCCTCTGATATTAAAAAAAAAGCTTAGCAACATTGCTGGACAAGTTCAAGAACTTAATTGTCAGACCTCATGTAACACTGCATTAACCATCCCCATCTGTGCCCCGAGATGGATGCTGGGTGGGAATTTCTTGGGGCTATATGTCCAAGAGTGGAATGGTGGGGTCATTTGTGTGTTCTTGGGAGGCATATTTTTTAAAAACATTCGTTGCGCTGATACCCTGTAGCATATGGAGAAGCCCCAAAGACTGTATGAGTGGTGAACAAGCCTATAGTTTCAAGACAAGGGGAATTAGGAAGAGGGTTCCATGACCAGCCAGCAGGGGGTGCTGCTTCCTTTGCGATCATCAAAACCAAGGGTCCCAAGAGGTTGGAGACGCCATCCACCACTGCTGTTCCAGCTACCCTGTGCCTTCTCAATGACTCCCCATCTGGACCTGGCCTGAGTACCCAGGGTATCCATTGACGGGGGTCAGGGATTTACAAGAGTGTGCTGGGCAGGAAGGGGTCCTCGCATTTCCGCACACCTAGATGTCTGTTTCTGCCATCACCTGGCCATCAGGAAAAGAAAGCAGAAGTCAGCAAGAAACCCTTGGGGCCCATCCCAGCACCTCAGGGTTCAGGGTTCCCCCACCAGTCAGCAGCGTCCGGGCAGTTTGCTTAGGCATGTCCCTTTTCTATATCGCTGCCCGTTTAGTACCTGGACTTGGAATTGCAAGGATAAGAAAGTAAAAATGAAAGAGAAAATTGAACAAATATTGACAGCAGAGGCCATGGTCTGGGGGGACAGGTGTTCCTTTATCCAACATGATAAGTGCTGATATCATTTGAACCTTGGGCACAAATCTCAAGCCTTGATGACAGCCCTAAGCTGAAAGACCAGAAAATGTTCTCATCTTTGCATCTTCTCCTATGATGACCACGTCCCAGAGATCCATTCATTTGTTCATATTTCTTCACTCAGCATTTACCAGGCACCTACTGCATGTTAGATAGGGTGTCAGCACAGAAGACTGAGTGGCAACAAGGCCAGAGTCTCAGACAATTGGGCAGGCCTGTGTCCCACTCATAAAAAGTCTCCAGTTTGCACTTCTGGGGGCTTCCATACACATTGTCATGAGCTTTAAAGGAAGACATCCAAACTTCTGTTTGCTGTTGGAGCTCTGTGTTGGCATCTCTTCATTTTTACAAAATAAACCAACAGTGTCAACCAAACTAGAAGGGGCCCATGCTTCGTTCAACTTCTGACAGTCCCTGGACAAGACCTGGAAGCCCCTCAAGGAATGGCTGCTCGATCCTCCTCAGGCTGCTGCTCTCCCACACTGTGCTCTCAAAACAACGGTTTTTATTAAATTAATGCTTGGGGTGTATCTAGAATCGCAATAACAACCACCATGTGCATGCATTTCTGTCCTAAGCACTTTGGTCAATTTATTAAGATCCCCGTTTCACAGACGAGGAAGATGAGACGCAAAGAAGTTAGGAAACTCTTTCAAGGCCACCTAGAAAATTGGTGCAGAAAGGGGGCCCAATCTGGCTCTGGGACACCCTGTAACTTCTGTGCACTACTGCTGGATATACAACATGTTAGAGGGGCCAGACTAGGGCTGCCATCTTCACCAATCACCTCACAGATAACTAGGCATCTGGAATGCGGGAGAAGGTTCTAGAAAATGAAGAATTTCCTCCAATGGGCTCCAAGATGACTTCTGGAAAGGCAACACCTTGAGATTTTATGGCTCTTCAAAACAGGGAGCAGGATAGCATTCCCAAGAATTATGGTTTTATGACAGCTCCATATCCGGTTTATAAATGTTTGTTTGACTTCCTTTTTCACTTTCTTTTTGGTTTCTTTGGAGGGGGGGAAGGCAGTTATTCCCCATCCCATGTTTTTATTTTTTTCCCTCCAACTTTGTGTTTTCCTGTGCTTTCCAGGTTTTCTACATTGAGCCTATGTGATGTTTGGAATTAGAAGAACAGTTACTTTATGTTAGTAGATAAATGCTTGCTGTCTCTAACCCATCGGTCAAAGAAAAAAGAAACTGGGATAGTGAATGAATCATTTAGCTATGAAATTTTCTTAGCATATTTTCTAGGCAGATGGGGTTTCAAAGGAAATTCTTGGAAAACATTCCTCTATTTCAGCATGAAAACACGATCAGGCCTGACGGTGCTCCCCTGGGGGCCCTGTTGGTGGTATTGCAGGTGAGGAAACTGAAACCCAGAGTGGTTATGCATTGTTCCCAAGTCCACACAGCTGTGGCTCGACCTCCCCAGGTCCAGAACCAGAGCGGATCACGAGCTGCTGTGGACGGTGGCAAGAATACAGCGGGTGAGGGGAGGCTGGCCAGCCCCCCCGAGTGAGACACGAAGCCCACCACTCATTGTTTCCAGGGGCTTATTAGTAAGCATGTGAGCTGTCTTCGCCAAACTGTCTGACTACGGAGAAATGGACTCTAAAGCAAAACTCCCTTCATGTAAAGGAATAAGGTTTTGTCAGTCATGTGGCTGTGAAGAGCAGATGGTGCTCAGAAAAGTCACTTCCCCTCTCCAGGCCTCAGTTTCCCCACCCGTAACGTGAGGGTTGATCAGGATAATAATAATAACTTGCATTTATTGAGGGTTGGTTATCTACCCAGGACAGGCTCACTTAATCCTCACAAGAGCCCTATACAGATAGGTAAACTAAGGCAGAGTGTGGCTACGTCATCTACCAAAGTGACATGGTGACAACGAGCAATGCCGTGATTCGAACCTACGGCCTCTGACATCAGAGCCCAGGACCTGACCTCCATGCCATCTGCTTCGGGAAGTTTCTAGAAGCCTGGCTGGTGTCACACTGTTCTCCAGTCTTCATCTCAATAGTGAGAAAGAAGCGTGTCCAAGGACATCCCCACGTGAGTTAGGACTTTCATGCAGCCCATCTACCCTCCCCAGGGCAGAATGTAATGGTGTTTGTGTTGCCAGCCTGCCCTTGATTTTCTACAAGGGAAATAGTGGGGGGAAACTGGCTTCTGCGATATCCAAGAGGGTAGAAGAAGAGGAGAAAGAGGGCTCAGTAGCTAAGCCAGGAGGTTGGTCCATCCTCAGGTCTGAACGTGTGAGCCTAGATTCCCCATCTGCAAAACAGGGTCACGGGGCTGCCAACAGATACCAATTCACGGCTAAGGCAGAGCTCAGAACACCTTCTCCCCTCCTTTGAGAAGATAATAATCACAGCTACATCGGGAGCATATTCTATGATTCTATGTGCCAGTTCAGTGTCAAGATGTGACCCAAGTGAATCTTAGTCCTCACAGTTGTCCAATGAGGCGGAGGCTGTTACTAAACCCAGGTCCCTAAGGGGGAAATTGAGGCACTGATAGGAGCCGTAGTTCCCTTGGCTAGAAAGTTAGGGGGCTGGAAGGGAAGCCCCACAGCAGGGCTGCAGGACCAAGGCTCGGGCACCACACCACAGACCTCTCAAAGTTACTGCCACCATTGCCACCCGGTACACCAGGAACTGAGGCCACCTGTGTCATTCACCCACCATGCAAATGACCACTGCTGACAGACCCAGAAGGAACAGTACCCAGCACGCTGACATGTTCCACTCTGCGTGGGAGGAAGCCCAGACCGGGGCTACAGATAGCAAACTCTGGACAGCTGCACAGCTGGACATCAGAAAGGAAAACAGCTCATCCTGCTGCCCTTCCGCCAGGGCCAGGAGGCCCTGACCTGAGAGGAGCGGGAGGCTAGATGGGTAGGCGACTTCTATAAATCTTTGACCCCCACTTGGACTATCCCACATGCGGATTTTGAGCTTCTCGGAAGGCGAAGGCCTCCGTGAGATGCAGACTCCAGCTGTGACTCCTTGGAACAGAACAGAAGAGACACGACTTCAGAATCAAACGGACAGATGTTTCCATCCCACTCCAGAGATTCTTAGCTGAGGACCTTGAAGCCTCACCCCCACTCATGTGGCTCACCAGCCCAAAGTCAGGCCTAAGTCAGGCCCCCCTACAGAGTCACCAAAGAGTTTAGAAGCCCCAAGGAGGCCAAGAGGCCCACTTTACAGGCCAAACGTGGGCAAGAGGAAGTGGCCCCCTGAAGAACACCCTCTGTAGCCTGGATGGCTCCAGCTGTCACTCTCCCATGAGGCAGTGGAGTGCAGTATTAGGGCACTAGCCCTGGATCCAAGCTTCCTGGATCTTTGCCCCATCACTGTGTGGCCTCAGGAAAATGACTTCACCTCTCTGGACTTCAGTTCTGCTCCATGCAAAGGGGTTAAAAGTAGTTCTTATCTCACAGGGCCGTGGGTTACATGGACTGGTGCTATGAATAGGGCTGGGCACATAGAGCTCAGTGAATTAGTTATTCTGTTATTACTGTCTGTCCCTCCTAGACCACAGCAGCTCAGCATCCGTGCTGGGGCCCAGCCAGGGGCTTTTCTGACTGTCCTTGGAAAAGAGGACACCCAGGGGCCAGACTGGGACCCTGGGCCTCAAGAAAGGCTGTAGGAGCCACTCACTGGCCTACACACTAGCACATGAGGCCACATGTGCACAAACATCCATACGCAGTGACACGTACACACACAGGCACACCAGTGGCTGCCTCTCCTCTCCTCTCTTCTCCCTTCCTCTCCCCTTCACTCCCCTCCCCTTCCCGTCCCTTCCCTCCCTTCCCCTCCCCTCCTCCCTTGTCCTCTTCTCTCCTCTCCCCTTCCCTCCCTTCCCTTCCCCGCCCCTCCACTCCCCTCCCCTCTCCTCTCCTCTCCTCTCTTTCCATGGGAGCGGGGCAGGGCGGGGCAGGCAGTGGGTACAGTGCCAGGGCAGAGAATTATTGCTCAATGCCAGGACCGCGCTGGGTCTCAACGGTCAGGGTCCCGGCTGTCGGAGCCCGTGGGGCCTCGCAATCCGGCCTTTGTGGGCCATGGGCTTATAATATTTTTAGAGAAGTTGGGTTTCTGCCAAGTTCCTCTGTTTCAGATTCTTCCTGGAGCTGGTAGGTTCCCGCCTACCGAGGTCCTCAGCCCCACCATTCGCAGGCCCATCGGCTCCTCTGGGGGCTTCGCAGAATCCCAGCGGCCACCACAGCTACTGAGTCACCCCCTGATCCCACATAGGGTGCCCAGCCAGCCAGTGTGACTCGCCCAGGCCACCCAGCACCCTGAGTCCCCCCAATTCAGACCAGGTGTTCTGGGAGGCAGTGCGTCCCTCTCCGCCCTTCATCCCCCAGTTTCCCATGTTCTTTTTGTTCTCCCCTCTGCCTTTTCTTATGTGAAAGAACCAGATCTGACTAGCTAGTGAGCCAAGGGGTGCATTCATTTCACCCCTTTGTGAGCGAAAGCGTGCCTCCTTCCCCAGCAGCCAGTTGGTGGACTATATTCAAAGTCCACTGGGGCAGCTCTCCTTTGTTTAGTTTTGTTTGCTCAGACATGGGCAAGAGTCATTTTTCCAATATCCAACTAGGTCAAAATTCAAAAATCAGCTCCCAGACTCGCTGAGCATACGGCCCCCCGCAGCGCAGAGTGCCACTGGCACACACCCCTCGCATGGCCTGCTCGAGGGTGGGTGCTCTGGTGCATTTGGACACTGGGCGACTGGTCTCACAGTAAGACTGTCCCTGCTCCAAGAGGGGCACCAGGTCACAAAGCAGGAGATTCGACATAAAGTCACTCTCCAGCCATTCTTCAAGACTGTCCATTCAGCGCTTACTGCTGCCGTGAATCATATGACCACAAATTTAGCAGGTTGAAACAACCCACATGGATTGTCTCACGGTTCTGGAAGTTACAAGTCTGACACGGGTCTCACTAGGCTAAAATCAAGGTGTGGGAAAGGCGACATTCCTTCTGGAGGTTCCAGGGAAGAATCTGTTCCTTTAGCTTTTCCAGCTTCTAGAGGCCACCTTCAAATCCAGCAGTGTAGCATCTTCCAGTCTCTCTGACTCTACTTCTGTCCTCACATCTCTTTCTCTCGGACTCTGACCCTCCCACCTCCTTCTTATAAGGACCACTGGGGTTACATTGAGCCCCTTTGGACAATCCAAAATAATCTCCTTCCCTCAAGATCCTTAATTTAATCACACCTGTAAAGTCCCTTTTGCCATGGAAGGTCATATGTCTTCCAGTTCTGGAAATTAGAGTGGAGACATCTTTGTGGAGGGGAAGGGAAGTCATTATTCTTATTATTCTGCCAACCATACTAACCTTAGGCACCTTACTGGGCATCTCTGGGCATCTCTTCCCTTACCTGTGAAATGGTTAGGATGGTGATGGTGGTGATGACGATGATGATGATGCCGGTACCTACTCATGTGGGGCCGTTGGGAGGATTAAATCAATTCATATTTACAGGGGCAGCCGATTAGCTCAGTTGGTTAGAGAGCAGTGCTCTTAACAACAAGGTTGCCAGTTCAATCCCCACATGGGCCACTGTGAGCTGCGCCCTCCACCACTAGATGGAAACAACTACTTGACTTGAAGCTGATGGATCCTGGAAAAACACACTTAAAATAAATAAAAGTTTTTTAAAAGTTCATATTCATAGCTCAGACAGTCACACTAAGCACATAGTAAGTGCTGCATATGTGAGTTTGTACAATATAAATAAGGGAAGGGGACCTTTGCTACAGGGAAATTTCTGTGCGTAGCTTTAACCGTTTCCCCTTTAGGTAACTGTCTTGATCTAGAACATTCTGACGCTTCATGAGCCTTCAATGAAAACTAGCATTCCCACCATAGCATGAAAACAGCTCAGTCTCCCCTGGAGGACTGGACAAATTATGTACAGGTGATAAACCCAGAGGGGTCCCCTACAGCTGGTTTAGGAAAGGCCCTAATCAGGAGGGGGTGGAGTAAACCAGTCCTCTCTCAGCACCCCTCCCACCACGCCAGCCTCCTCATGCCCTCGCACGCACCAAGCGCCGTCAGTCCCCAGGGACTTTGCACTGGCTGTCTTTTCTTCCTGGGCAGCCCTTCCCCCACCTTCAACACCAGTCCTTTCCTTCCTATACAGTTTCCTCTCCTGCTCTAGGGCATAGCCTAGATGGACCCCCTCAAAGAGAACTCACCCTGAACACCCACCTGAAGGCGGTGCCCCGTTGCTCCAGAAGGCACCTTATTTTTTCTTTCAGGTCATCATTCTCTACTCATCTGCTTGGTCACTGGCTGTCCAGAATGCTGGCCGTGCATGTCTCTTTGTTCACCCCAGACCCAACACTACGCCTCGCAGTTAGTGGGCTCTCTTGGTGCTTGGTGGGGAATGAATGTGGAAAGCCAGGCCTCTAGCCATCAATCTGAATGAAGTTAACACACCCGTACTGGGGCACTCCTATGACATCATACTCGGGACTGCACACCTCAGGATGAAACACACATGGAGAGAGAGAGAAATTAACAGACGTTGAGGACACGCTGAGGCGCCTGCCAGAGGGAGCCATTCTCAGACACAGTGAGCCCTTAGCAGCACTGGGTGCAGTCACCTGCCATCTCCTCGGGGCCCCACATCAGCCCTGTGAGTTAGGAAGGGCTAGGATTCCTGGCCCTTGTTTTGAAGATGCAGAAACTAAAGCCCAGAGAGATTACTCAAACTGCCCAGGTCACCGGGCCAGCAGATGACCTGGCTCCCTGATCCACAGCTCGCTTGGCTGCCCTGCACCCTCTGGGCGCTTCTCTAATCTTGGTGGGGACAGGCTGACCCCACCACAGTGTGGCAGGGAAAGCATCCATCCTCCTTGGACACCCCCTTAGCAGGATAACTGGCGGTGTTTCTACAAGGCCTGGAAGGATCGTGTGTCAGGATTCCCCATTTTAGAGCCAATGCTAAGGGAGCAAAATCTATCAAGCAACTTGGCCCTACCCTGGGTTCCCTAATGCACCCCACGGACACTAGAAATTTGCGTCTCAATCTCAAGCTTTCTAAGCTGGAGAGGGAGGGGAGATGACCAACCAGGGAGCAGAGTTGAGCAGGATCTGGGTGGGAGAGGAGGGAGCGAGCCGGTTGGCCCACACAGAAGAGCAGGGAGCTAGGACCACTAGGAGAAGCTCGAGACAGCCAAGGGATAAATTCTAAATTCAAGGACTCAGCTTGAGAGTGGCCCTCATAGTCCTTGCTCAGTAACAAATCATGACTGTGTCTATTTTTACCTAACCTTCATCATTACAGTGGTGAAAGAGCCATGATAATTGAGGAAGTGGGGGAGGACTTTTTTTCCTTTTAATCAAAGTGTAAAACTTTCCTTTAAGATTCCAGCTTTTGAGAGAGTGTGCTGGGGCCCGAGGGGGTAGGCAGAGGCATCAGCTGCTCCCACATGAATCCTTCGGTCATCCCTCCCAACATGAAGCTGGAAGGCCACTGTTATGTCCCCGTGGGACCCACATCAGGGTGGCCCTGAAAGCTGTGTGTTGTGACATCTCCAGGATGGGTCGGGCATGTCGTAGGGTGCAGGGTTGGTTTTTTAGATTACCCTCGAAAACTCTTGCCCAGAGCCTTTCTTTCATAATGTGGCTCACAACATTCCCACAAACCGTTACAAAGTATTTTAGGCGACACATTTCTATAACTGTAATGCTCCTTAAAACTTTTTTTTTTCAGTTTTGCCCTTTTGCAAGATAACTGTTTTTATACTGATTCAGAAGCCCTTTCTCTCAGAATTATTCTCAGCCAAATTTCTCCTGCATATGGCACTAAAGAGGCACCACTCCTCTGTGCCTAAGCAGGGCGTCAGGCTGTGGAAATTAAGCCCCAGGCAGCAAAGGCCACCTCCTCTGCCTGGGTCTTCATGCTGAGTACTCCATAGAGGGAAACTCGCTCACACGACCTCATTGTCTCCTCTATAATAGGCAAAGGTGTCGCCATTGGCAAGCAACCAAGAAAATCAGGCATCATTCTGATATCCCACAGGCAGGAATCCCAGACATAGGGCTCATGCAAAGCAAGTCACACTCGAGACTACATGCCTGTGAAAGGCAGCCGCTGTGAACCTGTAAACATTCCTCCATGTGCAAAATCCGGACACTGCCGGGCGCAGGGCAGTGTATTCAGTGGAATCCTATTTTTGTAAACACACACACACACACACACACACACACACACACACACACACACGTCTGGGAAGGATGCTAGCAAACCACTAGCATCAGTTACTTCTGACTTGGAAATTTGAGAAAGGGAGAAGCTTTTTCACTTTCTACATTTTTCTCAATTGTTTAAATTTTGTGGCAGTACCCACACATGCTTCTGTGTGCTTCTGACATTTGTA